>NW_011888787.1:123001-144140 GCF_000151845.1 Pteropus vampyrus | reverse complement strand
GCGGTGGTCAAACCTTTTTTCTTTGCATGGGCACCCCCTTGCACCCCCTTCGGCAGAGGAAAGCTTTTGTAGAACGGTACTCTGAAGTGGGAGGGGCGAAGAGGGGTATCATCTCGTCTACTTTTCTTCATCAGTCAGCCCTTGAGTCATCTCCTCAGAACCCTCACGAAACCACAGCAACCCGCCACATTATCAGACCTCTTCTCAGGCTAATAGAATATTTAAGTCGAAAGGCTAAGAAACTATAGCACCCCACCAGTGGCAGCCCCGCCCACTCCGCTTCTGAACCCAGAGTCCCGAATTTTAATACCTAAGTCCCCTTCTCTCTTCTATACGTATCTCGCCTCCATTCTCAACCCCAAACCCCCTCAGACCCAGAAAACATGGTGTGGTCTTTGCAGATGATTGGTGTCCTGTTTGGGGTGGGGGGTGGGGGTGCATTAATCCGACGAACCGAAGATAGATGCAGGTGAGCAAACCCCTAAACGCACAGAAGCGTTCCTCGTGGCTCCCCGCCGCTGCCCGGCTGCTCACCTTGGCCTCCTTGTCCCGGCAAGCCCCCAGCAGGTGCTCCGTCTTCTCTCTGAGCAGCTCAGCGGTTTTCTCGAACTGCTCCGAGCGCCCGCGCATCTCGCCCGCCTGGCGCTCCTGCTCCGCGGCCCTGGCCGCCAGGTTGCCGCTCCTGCGGCGCTCCTCCGCCACGGCCTCCCGCAGCCGGCCCATCTCCCTGCAGGCGGTGTTATACTTTTCCAGCAGAGCCTTCAGCTCCTGGCCCCACGCTTGGGCCTGGGCCACCAGCGAGCCTCGAGTTTTCTCGTGCTGCCGCAGGCTGGCCGCCTCCCGGGCCCTCAGCTCGGCCACCTCCTCGGTGGCCTGGTAGAGCAGCTTCTTCAGCTTCCCGATCTCCTGGCTCTTCCCGCTCATCGTGGCCTGAACGGCCCGCAGCTCTTCCTCCAGCTTCCCCAGGTCTTGCTCCAAAGCGGCCACTTCGGGGCAGGCTGGGACCTTGGACGAGGCGCCTGGCTCCCCACGTTGGGCGGGGGACCCCCGCAGCCGCTGGTTTTCCTCCTCCAGCCGAGCCAGCACCTGCTGGGCCTCACGGTGCCTGGCCACCAGGGTGCTGATGCAGGCCTGCAGCTCCTCCAAGGGCTGGGTGGCTGGGCCCCCGGCACTTCCTTTGCCCACCAGGTCTGGGGGCAGGCAGTCCCACAGCCCTCGGAGGCCGCTGCTCTGGGACGCCAGGCGCTTCCGCAGCTTCTCGGTGGCCTCCTTCTCCATGGCCAGTTCGTCGGTCAGCAGCCCCACACTCCGCCGCAACTGCTGGAGCTGGACCTGCGCCTCTGGCTTGGGCACAAACTCCCGCTGCAGCCGCTGGCTCAGGGACTGCAGCTCCCCCTGCAACCGCTGCCGCTCGCGCCCCAGCGTCCCCAGCTCCTCCAGCAAGTTGCTGTTGCTCAGTCTCAGTGCCGACACCTCCTTCTCCAGCGGTCCCTTTGCCGGGCCTCCTCCTGGCATCTGTTCCCCACCAGGGGCGCCGAGAGGCTCCCCGCGGGCACCCGGAGCCCTTTGCTCCCTCCCTTCATCCTCTTTGGTGATGGTCTCTGGGCCCACCTTTGGGGCTCCCTCTTTGGGCTCCTGGGCAGGGGCCTCAGGTGTTTCCTGTAGTCCCGCCTTTGCCCGATCCAGCCTCACCAGCACCTGCTCCAACCTGGCCTCCATCTTCTCCCAGGCAGCTGCTGCAGCCTCAGCCTGGGGTGTGCCCAGAGCTCCTTCCAGGACCGGTCTGGACAAAGCGCCCCAGGCAGCATCCTTTTCCCGCCACACTGCAGCCAGTTCCTCCCTCAGCTGTAGCAGGAGCTGGGGCGTGGCTGCTGTGCCCATTGGCTCAACCACTGTGCCTGTTGGTCTGGCCCCTGGGGCCCGGGGCCTCTCCTTCTGGCCAGTAAGCAGCTGCTCAGTATGATCAGGGCCCAGGGCCTCTCCACCGTTGGCAGGCAGTTGTTGACCTGTGATGTTCCCCACGGTCTCTGACCTTGGGCTCTGGAGTGGCCTCTGTTCTTCTGGTTGGGACCTTCCGTGGGCTTTATAAGGGACCTCCCCTGGGGCCGAATCCTCAGCCTTCTCAGGAGCCAATACCAGGTTTGCTGCACCTGCGGCTGCTGCCCGCTGCTGCTTCTTTAGCTCTTGTATGCGCTCAGCCAGCAGGTCCAGGGGACAACCCTGCTCCATGCCATCTCCTCCAGGCCGGAGAGTGGAGCCCTGCCCTCCTGGAGCTCCGAGCTCCTGGGATAACAGGACCCCCAGCTCCTGCACCTGCTCGCGAATCTGGTTCTCCAGGCCCAGGTAGGCTGCTGCTTGAGCCTTACACTCTTCTTCCTTTCGCCCGAGCTCCTGCTCCAGCTTAGAAACTTTCCGCCGCTCCTCCTCATACTTCCACCTCCACTCGTCTGAGCATGGGGCTTCGTCCTCCTCATCCTCCTGCTCCTCCTCGGGCTCTGCTTTCCATGAGTTCTTAGGTGGAGAACCCACCTGAGGCTCAGATGGAGGGGCCTGTGTAGGAAACAGAACAGTGGAGGAAAGCCGGGCACCCCTCCCGGCCCCAGCTGGGCCTTTCTTCTCCTAGAGTGTCCTGACATCCCATGCGGCACTGCCTGGGAGAGCCCAGTGGGTGGCCTGGGGTGGATCGGAAGGGGAGGTGCTTAGGGGCCTACCTTAGATGCAACATCCGGGTGTTGAGCTAGCCCCTGACCTGTATAAAAAGACATGGGGAAATGAGAGCAGAGACAGACCCCAGGTGCCTCTAGCCCACACTATGTCTTCAGACCCTCTGAGAGGAGTGGCCCCACAGTGTCATAACTCCGGCCACACATGTCTTCCTGGTGCCAGCAGTCGGTGTGTCCCTAACTACCTGGCAACCTCGGTTCCCTATCTCAGAGATGTGCCCGCTCATTTATTTTGTTCACTCACTCATTGGACAACGTGCCAGGCACCGTTACAGGCACTGGGATATTAATGATGAGCTAAACAGAAATGGCTGGTCATCTGAGGGGTTTACCGTCAACTAGGGGAGAGAGAGATTGACACCCAAATCACACAAAGAGACGTCCAATTACAATTCAGAAATGCTGGCGGTAATACTGGTCAGAGTCGCCTTCGGTGGGAGACGAGGCTTCGCTAGGGACTTCGTGACCATGCTTTTGGGAATGTAGGGTCATCTCATGGTAGCAGCAATAAATAAGTAAACCCTCAACTAAACTGACAATTATTTGTCAGATGAATTATGTCCATGGGAACACATGGGATTCTGGGGAACTTCTTTGAATCTAAGGTTATCAAGGAGAACCTTGAAGTCACAAAAGGGACTGGCTTTACCTCCCCGCCGCCGGCGGCTCAGGGCCTGCTGCAGCAGCTTCCACAGCGCCTTGTCCTGCGTGCGCGTACCGTAGTACAAAGCATCGTGCCCCATGCTGTCCACCGCCCCCACGTCGGCTCCGTGGCTCAGGAGCAGTTCAGCCACCTCGGCACTGCCTTTCTCACAGGCCAGGATCAGGGCCGATCTGTGGGTTGGGACGAATCTGAGCACAGGCGTTCCCCGTGGAATCCAGGAATCCTAGCTCCAGAAATTCCACTCACGAGGTCACCTCTCCCTCCGTGTGGGCAGGAGAACCACAGACCAACACCAGCCAGCGACAAAGCATCAGGCCAGACCAGAACTTTTCACATGTCATCCCTTGGAGCTGCAGCATCAGAAAGCAGGGGGCCAGTTGGAAGGGCTCCGTTTTCCTCTGCTTTATGTATTAAGGTTCTGCATAAATTCTTTGTTGGAAAAAAGGACCAACCTGCCTTCTTCCCCAGCGCGCGCACGCACACGCGCGCTAACACACACACACACACACACACACACACACACACACACACACACTTTGCCCTGCGGCTCCCTTCTAGGTTGGTCAGGGTCTGGATTTGGGGTAGGAAGAAGGGAAAGGCTCACTTGTCATCTTTGTCTGTGACATTGACTCGGGCCCCTCTCTGCAGCAGCTGTGAGCAGATGGCTGCGTGAGCACCCAGCGAGGCAACCATAAGGGGTGTCCGTCCGTCCTGCACAGATTGAGGAAAGAAGCTCCGTGAGAAGCCAGGGGGAGCCAGCGTTTGACACGGTTCTGCCGACTTCCCTCTCCCTGCACCTCTCCGGGAAAAAAGCCCGGGTCTGGGCTAAATACTCCTTTTCAAAGGGTTAGAAGCTCTCCAGAAGGTAAGGCTTAACTGCTCTGAGAGGAAGAGGGGGAGGGGCAGAGGGAGGAGGAAGAGGAGGTGGCGCTGCACAACCCTAGGTCACTGAGCTTGGCCAGTCAGGCTCAGAGAGAGCAGGGGCCTCCCGGTGTAGGGCACTGCCCAGCCGCCCAGCTCACACTCACATTATCCAGGACATCCAGGAAGGCTTCGTGGTCACACAACAGGAGCACACTGGAGGCACAGCCAGAGGAGGCTGGGGAGGGTCGAGGGACAATTAGGTTAAGGGGAAGCAGGAAGGACACCTAGTCAGACCGTGACCCAACATCCTCTGCGACCATTTAAGCAGCCTGCCCTGGCCTGCCCTTCCCAGCAGATGTCACCCTCCCCTCCCTTCCCGCCCTATGGTCCCTGCATCCCTCTTTCTCACCGGTCCCCTGACACACACCTGCCCAGTGCAACGGACTACGATTTTCCGCATCCACAGCATCTTCGTTGGCACCATGCTGCAAACAGCCACCAAGGGAAGCAGCACGGAGCATGGTGTTAATGTCTCCATCCCATACCCACCGTTGAGTAACCAACTTCCGTATTACTATGAGGAAACGTGGGAGGACCACGGCTTTGGCCAACTACTAGGCAAGTGCAATTCATGTCTTGCAGATGGTAGGCGGCCTTGAATTTCAGCCCTGGTTCTTAAACCTAGGGCCTAAGAAAAACCAGATTATAGATAAATAAACAAGCTAGGGAAAATAACACCGGAGTCCATGACTGGTACTCTAGGATCATAACTGGGGAACTTGGAAAGAGCTGAGAGGAGCAAACGCAGGACAGTCACTTGCCCAATGGCCTGTTGAACTGTGCCTTTTGTACTTTTTTTTTTTTTAGGCGAGGCAACCCTTGGTTGACCTCACAGATTGCAAGGACCTTGTCAGCTTACAATCCCTTATTTTATTTATTTGTTTGTTTGTTTGTTTGTTTTTACGCCTACAGCACCTGGTCTTCCTAGGTGGTCTCCAATCCAAGTACTAACCAGGCCTGACCCTGCTTAGACTCCGAGATCAGATGGGATCGGGCTTGTTCAGCCTTGTAGACCTTTTGTACTTTTGGAGACTTATTTATCAATTGTCCACATGCCATTTCACGTGAATATTTTTCTTTGCGCTCCCAGACTACCAGCTCCTCAAAAGCAGACAGTAGGATTTGGGTTTAATTTGAAAACCCCTGCCCTCCTTCTGCGTGCGCAGGCTCACAGGAACTAGTCTCTGCAGCTCAGTATATGCATATTAACTGATGAGCAGTCAGTCCCTTGCAACTCTGCTATGTGACCTGCCCTCGGGGACAGCATTAAGCATGGTGCCTGCACATAGCAGATGTTAAATAAATGTTTGTAAATTAATGAGTAAATGATTACCAGCTCTCCTATTGGGGATGAGAAGGGAATATTTGACCAAACATTGCTTGTGACGTCAAGAAAAAACAAGGAAACTCTGGGTTCACTTCCTCCCTTCACAGGCGTAGTATCGAGGGGTTGCTCTTACCTGGAGCAGGACCTTGACACATTGTGGCTGGCAAGAGATGGTGGCCAAGTGCAGGGCGGTGCTTCCTGGAAAGAGAAAGAAGAGGAGAGGGAGGTGGGTGGCCCCATGCATGCTGGTGACTCACAGGGAGGGAAGGCAAGAGACGCACAGATAATCAGAGGGAGATTAGAGAGAGAAGCTCTCAGCCACACAGGGCCAGAAATTCCTGTTTCCCAAGTGCCTGGTACTTAGGGTGGAGGTGGGAAGTGGGTGAGGTATACCCAGCTTGCGGGGCAGGGAACCCCTGGAAGGATGCTGGCCAGAACTTATGAGGCGAGAAGCAGGGGGCTGCAGTCGGAACCCCCAGCAGGGGCCAGCACCGGCCCCCACCGCTGCTGTAGAGGGAAAAGTGAGCAGCGCGGCCCAGTGCTCTGTCTAACTCACCGTCCTCATTCTTGCTGTTGATGTCAGCCCCATTCGCGATCAGTATAGTCAGACATTCTGTCAGGCCTTTGGAGGCTGCCAGATGAAACCTGCCAGAATCAAGGCCGAGAGGCAGAAGGATGAGGGACCAGGGGATGAGGAATGGGAGAATCTTAATAAGCACTGCCTGCTATGCTCCCTCACCGCAAACTCAGTCCCAAAAGCAGAGAACGAAACTCCCCTGGCCTGACTTCTGAGGCAGAGAAGGCGATATAGGTGGCCTACTGTCATAAAGTCGGGGAACACTGGAAGTAAAGACAAGAATAAGAGCTACAGGTCTCGAGCAATCTCAGACTGTTGCAGGGGTGTCCAAGGACACATAACTACTCAGGCTCAGGACCCCTAGGAGACGGAAGGTGCCACAGAAAGAGTCAGTCGGAGCAGAGCAGAGGGCTGGAGGCCGACCTGGGCACAGACAGGGGGTAATATCCCTTTCGTCCGCCTCACTCCTTCTAGTCATGTGACTCCCGATAACCACTTCATTCTGAATTTCTCAAGCGTACACACCTTCCTCCCTATGCGATGAAGAAATACCCTATCTAGTGTATGTATCAATTTTCTCTTCATTTCATGGGCTTTTTGTCCTCTTGGGGGGGTCAGTTTTGTCCATCTGGGTGGAGCTGAGGGACAGTATCTTCTTCCTTCACTTTGTGCAGCGCCAGATATGTAGTAAAGATTTATTAACACAAAGACAGCGCTGAAGTTGTAGGCATTTCCTGGTCCTATATCATAGTCAGGTTTGGAGCTTTTCAAAAGAACCACATGCCGAGGGTGGGGCCAGGAGGACTTACTTACGGGGACTGGCCGTTCGAGTCTAGCTTGGTGGGTCGGGCGGACTTCCTGGAGGCCAAGGCGGCCACGCGTCCCACGTCCCCCCGCTGCACTGCTTCCAGCAGCTTCTGATCACGGCGGTTCCATCTCTCCACCTGGTTCCAGAGCCATGAATTGTGCGAATACAGGGGGTGGGGGGTGCAGTGGAGAAAGAAAAGGAGGCGGTGTTTAGGACGATGCCAAGCAAGGGGCCAGGAACATCCTTGAGGTCCTTTCAATGTTCCACAAGTCATTTAGCCTAGATCATTTCAGCCTTCTTAGGTGGGCCAGTTAAATGGTCACCAACTCCTATGGCACTGAGTGCTGCTGCCCGTTATTGCCAGCCCTGGACCAAGAGGTGCTTAAACTACTGAATTAACGATCATTTTTGAGTGCCGAATGCAGAATATTGCAATTGTCTTTTTAATCCTTAACACGATTATTGTTCGGTGCACTCGGAGCGAGCCTAGCCTCACTCTCTAGGTCTTGCTGGAGTGAACTGAACCCACCCTTTGCTGGGCTCACGTTGCCTTTCACCTTCCCATGCAGCTCTGCATTTTGCCTTCAGATATTTGAGAAATCAAGGCACCTAGCTTCATGGCACAGTCAGTTCAAATACGTAGCCATACCATGTCTACCCCTTGGCTTTGGGCCCCAAAACCGGGAAGAGGAGCACAGAGTTTCGGTTTTCCCATCTCGTATCTCTGCCCTTTCCCTGGCTGCTCTTCGCTTTCCCTGGCATCACCGACAGGCAAACGAAGGCCTCTGGCTGGGCTAGAGGAGGCAGCAAGAGACGGCTCCCCTCCTCCGCACCCTGTCTCCTTTCCTGGCAGGGAGCAGCTGTCCCAGACGACAGCCACACCTGGCACGCATTGTTCTATCATTCCAGCTTGACTTTTTGCAGGAGGTGGGGCGGTTACAATAATTAGAAGTATCACAGGGTGTGAAAGAGAGAGCTGTATAAAACACCCGAGCCTGGTTCGATCCAGAGAGGGGGAGGCAAGGGAAGAAGGGATGCAAACATTTGATGAATATTTATTTTGTCAGCTGGCCCGAGTTCAGGGCCTGGTTCGGCTACGTTTTTAGCTCTGTGACCTCGAGTAAGCCATTAAACACCTCTAACCTCTTTCCTCATCTATAAAATGTGGGAAATAATAACTACCTCATCACGCTGTGAGTATTAAATCAACGAATGTATACAAAATCTCTGTAAACCACGATGAGCCTTACGAGTGTATTGCATCCTTATGACAAAACAGGAAGTGACGGGGATTGGTGGTGGCACGTTGCATTTATGAGGTGTAATCTCAACAAGGAAGAGGCTCTGGGTGGAGGTGGGAAAAAATAGGGTCTATGGAAGCCAGCTAACTCATTTCCAAATACTGTTTACATAGCCAGGGCAAATTACTCAGCCAAAACAGGAAAGGTTTTAAATGCCTCAACCATAAAATTATCTAGGGTAGACAGATTCTGAGGTAATTCTCCAGGACAGTACTTGTAATCCCTCATAGGCCTTTCAAGTGCTAGTTTAGTTAGCCTCTCGACATCCCTGGAAAGTAGGTAGGGCTGATATTATTTTATCTACTTGACAGAAGTAACTGAAGCACACTGAGGTTAGATAACTGCCCAGACTCATACCACAGAATGGTGGGGAAATTGAGATTAGAACCTAGGCCACCTGATGCCCAGTCCTAGTTCTCAGCACCAAACCACACTGCTAGCAAAAGATGGAAGATAGTTTACTTATTTCCCAATAAACAGTCTAAGACTGCCTCCAAGGCAGAGACACCACTCTCAGCAGCAACTTTCTGCACAAGAGTCTCCAAACAGGTTAATTCTCAAAGGACAAAATAAGCAAAATGACTGCTCCACATACCAACTGACTGAGATGTGAGAATACATCATCCACTCTTCCCCGGGGGCAGGTCACTCTCGGTAAAAGCAGAGACCCAGAGCGACACCTCCAGCACAGAACACTGCCATCGACTGACCTCCGTGAGAAATCCTCTGCTTAAAATCCCGATTCTAAACCTTTATATCCTTGTGAATGTAGACATGTAATGACTTCTCTGAACCTCAGTTTTCTGATGTTATGACATCATATAAAGCACTTAGCACTGTGTCTGTCATATAGTAAGTGTACGATGAATGTTGGTTTCAGTCCCCACACTTCCTAGCCTTGCTGGGCACATTTTGGATGTTCCCAGGCTCAGAATTTTCCATCCATGGGAGTGGAAGGAAGAGATTTTGCTCATATCAGCCCGTGCTTAACAGCCAGGCCTTGTAGACACTAAAGTTGTTTCTTAGCAATGTAGATACTTGTCTTTCCAGCTATATAGTTCTAAATCCACCCGATTTACTTCTATAATCTTGTTATACAAAGGAGAAGTTCAAGTAGGTGGAAATTCTTCGTGACCAAACTTCTGTAGAGCTAAGGAGAAGAAGACAGAGAGACGCTTCTAAATTCCAAGATCCAGTCCATTGCTCACCCAGCACCTTGAAAAAGAGGCACTGGATTACCATCACAGCCTCGAGGGAGCAATCACCAAATTAATCAGCAGACTCAAATGCGAGGATAAGCTTTGTATTTCTCTAGTCACATTAGGGGGCCTTTGTAGAAGTAATTGGAGCCTGTCCTTATCTCTGGCTGTGTGCCTATAAGCTTCCTATGAAGACTGTAAGCACACTAACAGTCAAGGAAGAATGACTATGGCTGTAAGACAGATGAAGAAATGAAAGGCTGCCCTGGGGGACCCTGCAATTACTCCAGTTTTAAAATGCAATTGGCATTCCTCTAAGCTGATCCAGTTCCAACTGTTTAAAGCTATTTTCTGGTCCACTTCCTACATAGGCAGAGTCAGCTAATGTGTAAGACACCCCCAAAGGCATCCTCTACTCGACTAAAATAAAATGAGATTACAAAAGTTGGGTTTTGTTTGTTTGTTGAATTTCCTATATTCTGGAGAATTTATATTAATTTTTAAATGATCGCTGACCTTTCAGTCCTTATCTCAATTTGAGAGTGCAGGGCTCTGGCCCCAGTCCCCCGAGGGTGGGAGAGGGGTGAGAAGGGGCAGTCTTCCCATGTGACTGGGAAGCCAGGCTTTGGGAGTGGCCCAAAAGGTTGTCACACTGTTTATCTGATAAACACATCCAGAGTGGTTAGCTACTCAGGGAATGGAGGAATTTATTATAAGAAGTATAGGAAAGTTTTATGAAGAAAGAATCTGTAGCTGAAACTGGCCTATTTTTCAGGTTTTTATGATTTCATCATGACTGAGGAAACAGTTTTCTTTCCAGCTGGAGAGTTCTGAATCCACTCAATTTATTTCCTATTATCTTATTATGCTACTTCCTATAATCTTATACCAAGAAGAGTTTAGAATGGGTGAAAATTCTTCACGGCAAAACCTGGGTAGAGCTGAGGTAGAGAAGGTCAGAGAAATACTTTCAAATTCCAACATTCAGCTCATTGCTCATCCAGCCTCTTGGAAAGGAGGCTCGAACCAAGGATCGGAGAATCAGGAAGAATGACATAGCTTCCCCATTCCGAAAGAGCAGGCAGACTACACACACCCTTGAGGGAAGGGCAATGCGGAGGACTTTCAGTATCGAGAAAGAGTCCACGCGAATAAGAAAATTGTTGTGAGTTCAGACAGAGTCTGGGTAGCCTCCGTTTTCGGTACCGATAGGAGTCATTCGGTGGAGGCCTTTTGGTTTGTTGATCGACGTGTAGAAACTAAGAGGAGAAGCAAATGTAAGTGGGACGAGGACAGGCCTCAACAGTTCCCACTCTTGCCTCATAGCTCGCTTCCAGGCTTCGGTGGCCTGCCCATGCAGAGGGTGCTTAAGCGTTTCTCACATTTGCTTGTGAATGACATCACTAGGTCAGGTTAGGCTAAGTGATATTAGTACAGGTAGTTGGCAACTTCACTTCTAAATAAGCCATAACTCCATTCTCCGCAGAAAATGCCAACTGCAGATGGGGTTTTTTCTATAAGAGATCTTCAGAGAGAAGAATCTATAGCCTCCTTGAGCCACCACCTTCTGTAATCTGGGAGACCGTGGGAAGCAGAGTGACTTCCACTAGGAACTCGCAGAGTGAACCCACTCTCCTCTTCTCTCACCATCGCCTTTCCCGTACTCAGTCGAAGGAATCAGAGAGTACGAGCCCTTAACAACTGCGTGAGGGCTGAGAACGAAGGAGGATGCTGGGGAGAAGCAGGCAGAAGGCCTTGACTGGCCCAAGAACCGGTCTGATGACCAGACACTGCAGTGAACTGGCCAGGATCGATTCTGCAGACAACTTACCTAGTTCCTTGGGGAGCAGCCAGGCAACTCTGCCTCCTCTGGCAGTGCCTGTCAGGCTGGCCAGACTGCAAGATTAACCCACAGAGGGCAGGCAGAAAGAGATCAAAGGGGGCAAGGGGCGGGGGGAGTGGAACTGAACAACCATTGGGCAGAGAGGGGCAGAAGTTGAAGGGGAGAGAGAGAGAAGGCTGCTGTCGCGGGAGCCCCAATTAGAAAGAGGTTTGGAGCAATGAGCCAGCAGGAAAGATGAGAGGATGAGAGTGGAAGCGGCATGGACGGAGAAGACTGTTGAAGAAGGGGTAGGGGTGGGCACCGGGCTGGGAGTCCTCGCTGGGCGGAGAGAAGACAGCAAGGATAGGACCATATGGGAGGACAGGGTTGTGAGGACAGGGCAAGGCTGGAAAATGGGACCGTAAAGCAGGACTTGGGAGAGAGAATGGAACTTGGGGCTCAGCTGGGGCTGGGGACAGGGCAGATACTTGAGGGTGGTTTGGTACTGGGAGACAGAGCAAAAGTAGAGGACGGGGCCTTCGGGAAGGGGCAGGGGCTACAGGAAACAAATCGGAAGTTGAGGGTGTATATGATAGAAGGACAAGAAAGGGCCAAGGGAAAGGACCTCGGGGAAGCCACAGGCCGAGGGACAGGGTCTTGAGGAAGGCAGGACTGGCGGGCTGCATTGCGAAAGTGGAAGAGCTGGAGAGACCGATAAAGAGTAAAGGCAATGGTATATGGAGATGGGACTCGGGACTCCTGTCCCCACAGGGCTTGGACCCCAGTCCCATACCCGTCGTCTCAGAGATTTTGGCACCTACCGCCACCTGTGAGCTGGAGCAGGAGAAGATGCGCTTCATGGCCGGTGCCAGGGCCAGGGCCACGGGGGGACGGGGACGCGCGGAGAATGGGGCCACAGGTTTCCGAACCCACTGAACTCGGAGGCGGCTGTGCAAAAGAGAGCTGTCAAAAGCAGAGCGGGACCCGCCCCAGAACCCGCTCCGCTCAATCAGAGATTAGAACCCGAGGACTGGGCTTAAAACTCCGCCCCTGGTCCTGCCCCGCTCCGCTGTTGCAGAGGCAAAAAGTCTGCATTCTTTGACTGCGAATTGGACTGGGCTCAAATCCCGCCCCCCAGACGGAGCCCGCCCCCAGCTCCGACCTGCTCGATCGCAGAAGGAACCCGGCCCCGCCCTCCCCGCTGTTTCAGGCCGAGGCTCCGCCCCCAAACCAACCCAGCCCCGCCCTCGGCCCCGCCCCTTTGAGCGCCGCCGCGGGGGGCAGGCAGGTACAGGATTCTGACCCCCGCGCTTTGCGCTAGTCAATTGTCGCATTTAACTACTGGTGAGGACGCTTTCATTATATTCAGAGACCTTTGCCCAACCTAGTTACTAGTACTTCCTCCCCGCCGTTCCACGGCCAAAAATCCAGGCACAAAGGAGAATATGAAGAGAACAGTTTGGAAACGAGAGGCGATTGCAGTGTGGCGCTGAGCAGAAGACGGAGCGCGGACGGACCATGCACCACCCGCCGCAACCTGGGAAACAAAACCCGAAAGAAAGCGGAACAGGCTTAACCTCCTAACGCACCTGTAAGTTAGAAAACGGCAGAGGGGGAGGAGAGAAATTTTATTTTAAGCACTCCTTCTTCTTTAAAGAAACCCACAAAACTGTATTTACTATTTCCACTGCCCTTTAAATGATGACTCTCAGTGAGTGAGTTAGTCGCAGTCAACTGGTCTACCGGTGGGGGGGGGCGGGGGTGGTGTGTGTGTGTGTGTGTGTGTGTGTGTGTGTGTGTGTGTGTGTGTCTCTCTCTCTCTCTCTCTCTCCCTCTCCCTCCCCCTCTCCCTTTCTGTCTGTTTCTCCATCTCTCTTTCCCCCCTTCCCCTCCCGGTGGCCAGAGCAAGCCCACTCAAAAGCGTAAGAAAGCCACTGGATAAAGCTCAATATACTTCAAGTGGTTTACAGGCTCATCAGGAGCTGCACCCTGCTTTCTGCAGTCTCATCTCACGACTTTCACGGCCCCATGCTCAGGCTATTTTGATCTGCTACAATTTCCTTGCCGGTTGATGTTTAATCCTCCCTGGAATGCCTCCTCTCACACTTGGTGGCCCCTCAAGCCAATTTTTTTTTTTTTTTCCTGAAAAGTTCTCCCTCAAAACCCTGGCACCTTACCCTCCAAAAAGTGTGCCTTTTGCATGTGACACACTTTTCATACTGCTGTGCCGTATAGCAACCAATTCTCAGTATTTGCCAGTATTTGTTTACATGTCTGTTTTCCCCTACTAGACTGGGCTCTTTGATGGTAGGAATTGCATTTTATATTATTCTCATTGTCCGGCACATGTTGTATGCTTAATGTCTGATGAGTGAGTGAGTGAATGAATGAATGAAGGAAGGAACAAAGGAGCAACAATTTGAAGAAAGGAACATGACTGTGTCGGGAGAGCCTATCGTTTCTACGGTTGCTTCTCAAACCGGCCCTGCTCCAAAGGAAAAGGTAACAGGCTTATTGAAGAACAGGTTGAGGTTAGAGAAGGTCCCAGTCTGGAGCTGAGGGATAGAGAGAGGAGGGATCTCTAGGTGGACAAAAATATTAAAAGTGCTCTTTTAATCATATGGATAAAGAATTAGATGAACCAGTCCTCAAGGAAATCCATCTCCCTTTGGGGGCTGACTGGGGATAAAGCGGGGAGATCTGTCAGTGTAATTAAGCATGATCTCAGATGCAGACCCAGAAACAGTATGCTCTGTAAAACTTGATCAAGCTTTTGATCAAGTAGCCTATATGAAATGCACCGAGGGCCACTGTGGACTCCTCCTGCCACAAAATAACTCACCAGCTTGCCAGAGAATGGCTGTCCCCGCCTAATAGGCCAGAAGGGCTGCCAATCTCAGGGGTAGGTACCAGAGGCAGAGACATGGTCTCTAGAAGGCCTTTGCTGAAGGGCACATGTTCCTTGAGGCTACTAGAAGAACCGTAGGTGTCTAAAGAAAGCAACTAGGTTTGATTTCTCCTGTTACAACTTAAGCTAATTAGCTAATTATCACCTCAGTGGGCATGAGAGCTTATTTCAAAGAGGATGAGGCACAGGATAAGATTTAGTGGGAGGAGACAATAGGACAGAGAAGAAACAAACCTTCAGACTCTGTGAAGGGGAGTCGCCAGATCGGGAGCATCAGCTGCTGCTTCAAGATACCTTCTCACTCCATCCTCACAATCCATGGTGAGGGGAGATTATTTAATAATGAGATATTTTCATAATAATAACAGTGACCATTTCTTGAGTACTTACTATATGCTCACTTCACTTGAATTATCTCATATAGTCCTCACAACCCTAATAAGTTTAAAGACCAAAAAATCCAAGATGTAGAGACATTAAATCTGTTCAAGGTCAAACAAGTTTTGAGTAGTATAGCTTAGATTTAAACCCAAGTCTGTCTTCATTCTTAACCACTGTATTACACTGCCTCTTATTGTTATCTGAGGCTTGGGGTAGTTATGACTTGGCCAAGGCCACATGGCTAATAAATGGCATGAAATTTCAGTCTAGGCCTATGTGCTTCCCAAACCTACATGTGTTACAGTCTATGGTCACTTAAGCAGGTAAGGATTCCAGGAGCCTAGGGCACATCTCCACCGGCAGAGTCACAGAAAACATTTCAAATACTTCATAACTTTGCCTTCCAGGGATTCAACTGTATAAGGGTCTCAGGCGAACCAAGAATCACCTCTCACCATTCCTAAGCAGTCCATATCCTGGGCAACTCAAATAGAGCCAGAAGTCATTTGACACTGAACTTTATTTGTTCTGGCCATCTGATAGACTGTCCACCCTGCTGGGAAACAGAGACGATGCCCTCTGAAGAAGGCCGGAGACATGCCAAGATAAATATTGTGGCCAGGCTTGGAGAACAGCCCTGGAGGGCAGGTTCTGTAGCTGCCAGTCCACTGCCCCATGGGTCTCCTCTCTTCTGGGCTCTGCATGGGTGCTGATTCTTCCAATGGCTGTCGGAGTTGCCATCTGGGGACCAATAACTGACTTTGATATCCGAAGTCCCGATTCTGAAGAAATATGTTACCTAGTTGTCGACGAGAATCAAATTCTCTTTGCTGGCTAGGACCAAAACATGGAAGGGGCTGTGTGTGTGGTGGTTGCGGGGAGGGCGTCAGGGGTCAGGGGGTTGGGTTCGGTCAGCTGTAGAAGGCAGGGGCAGGGAGGATGATCTAGAGATAGAAATTAACTATTTCTATCTCTGAGGATTTTTCGTAGACATCAGGCAGGGGCTGGCAAGCTGATTCCACCAGAGAAGCCCGACGTGGGACGACTGGAGTTGCCCCAGAAACGTTCGTGCTATACAGCCAGTGCCGAGCGAGGAAGGGCTTGCTCCCCGCAGACGGGCCGCCCACTTTGGCTTTCTCCTTGATGCAGACCCGCTTGTTCAGGCCCCATGGGGCCGCTGCTTTCCAAAGCTGGTAAGGCGAAAGGGTTTCCCACCATCAGACAGCAATCCTCTCCTTTCTCTGCAGGAGGGCCCAGGAGGGCCCCGGAGGGCTCCGGAGGGCTCCGGAGTATGTGCCGCCTGAGAGAGGAGAGAGAACGCTGCCTGCCGTAGCCGGTCCTCGCTGCTATTCCAGTTCTAGCCACCTGGGGGCCCTTGGCTCCAGAGAATCGGGCACCCGTCCTGGCTTTGCTCCCAGGGAAGGGTGTAAGCTGGGAAACCCATTCCCAGCAGGCCCGGGGCAGCTCTGTTTCACCAGCACCTGAGGGCGGGAGAGTGTACCATGAAGTCTCAGGTTTCAGGGGGATGGCAGTTGCCTGTCTAAAGGCTTCTCTGTTCCTTGGAATTGTACAGAATGTCTCTTGTGGCTTTTTCTCCTCCCTCCTTTTTTCCTGTTGACTCTCCCCATCCGGCTTTCTGAATCACCAGACTCCACAGGAAAGCAGCAGATGTTGACTTTACTTCTTCCAAGCCAACGTCAGCTCCCTCCTGTGGAGCAGGGAGCGGGCAGGAAGGTGAGAGACAGGGAGTGGAGGAAGGTAACCCTCGCCCTTTCCAAATTGCGAGGGAGGATTTAGAGGGGATTTGAAAGGAGTCAGGGACCTGGGCAAACAATTCTCGATTCCTGGGGTTATGGCAAAAAGGGCCCCAGCGTTGGCTGTGGAACCAGCACATGAGGAGGAAAGCAGAAGGTCGGAGAGTTCCTGGTGTGGGTGTCAGCCCTTCTTGTCTGAGGTGAGGCCTCATCTCTTGCCAGCCGCATCCTCATGACTCAAAAGTCAAGTCAGGCTGCAGGTCTGGGGACATAGTCCAGAAGCTTCTTCTTGACCCACGTGAGGCCCCAAGCCTCTGCTCTTATGGAAGTCTTTTGGAGAAGCTGCCAGGGAGAACTTTCTAGGACTTTATTCTACATTCATTGCTCCAATTTTTCTTCTCTTTTCTCTTCCTCGGGGATCTTACGGGCAAAGAAGCCAAGCTGTAGAGGAAGAGATAAGAGTCGTCGTCAAACGCCCTGCCTGGGGACCTTGCCAACAGCCCTCAGACGTATCTGAAGTCTTCACTTTTGTTCTGCTTCCAAATATGAAATTCAATTTTATTTTATTTGGCTTAGTTTAATCCAACCAACATTCGTGGAGTACAGTGAAGGAGATCCAGGCACGACACCCACGGCCTGCTTAGCTGCCCAACGCGATCAAGGATGCCTGCTACGATCAAGGATCCCTCAACTTATAGGCACCATGTCCCATGCTCCGCACTAAAACAGTGCTCACCTTCCAAAGGCAGAAGACAAGGAGAGCAAGCAGCAGTAGCCCTCCCAGGACACTGCCGATGAGGATCCACAGCGAGATGAGGATGGGGCGGGTCTGAATCACCTCTAGGAGGCTCTGCAGGGGGAGGAGAGCTGTTTTTAACTCACACCCTTTCACACAGCTAGCCTCACCCCACGTTATAGCGAAGCCAGCCTCGAAACAGAAGACTAAAGGGAAAGAAACTGAGTCAGGAATGAAGGAAGGGAGACCCTAGCATCCTGATGCATTACTTCTGACTCCCTGATCGCTACCTAATAAAGACACCTCTTTTCTGAAAAAGCCCACAGGTGCTCTTACCCCATCCCCACCCTCACTATTTTCACAGCTCTCAGCCTTGGCCTCTGGACCCACCTCACTCCACCGAGAGGCTTCGGTCAGCTGTAGGACGCTGCCCTCCTCTGCTCCCAGCTCGAAGGTGCTGACCACTGTCACAGACTTGAATTTGGCCTGCGGAACGAGTGGAGGGAAGACATTTAAAGGGAGCCATCACCAGCTGGTGTGGCTCTTGGAACCCTGAGAGCAAAGATGAAGCTGAGAGGCACAACTTCCAGGACCGTCAAGGCCAGAAGAAAAGGCTGGGGACCAACAGGGAAAGAGAAGAAGCCACTGGTCCTTTGCATATGCTGTTTGCTCTACCTGAAATGTATTCGACTCCCCTTCCTTTGGCTAACCTCTGCCCCGCCTTTAGTTTGAAGTTTAGATGTCATCTCCTCTGGGAATTAGGAAAGTGTTTCCATCTAACACCCCTTCCCCCCCTCCCCCCCCCCCCCACTCCCCGCCCATCCTGGATAAGGTTGTGATGTTCTGTTTACTTTTCTGGCTTTCACCACTGGATTATAAATCCTTGAGGTCAAGGGCTGTGTCTTATTCATTACATGTGCCTAGTGCCTAGTGCCTAATGTCTAGTGCTTAGCACAGCACCAAATACCTAGTGGTATCTCAATAAATCTTTGTTACAAGAATAGATGAACGAATTTAAAAAAAAGGATACCAAAGAGGGATAAAGAGAGAACTAGACTTAGGGGTGGTCTGTCGAAGTTAACTCCCCGACAACACGTGTCTACGTCCCAGAGATAGCGTGTTATTCAAAATAGACGGTACGTGGGACAGCACCGTAAACACCCCAAGCACTAAATAGCTGTCATAATTAAGAAGTCGTTTCCCTGCCCAGGAATGCATACTGACTCCTGACTGCCAATCATTAAGTTCAGTTGCATTTCCTTAGCTTTAGAAAACTTTCATAATCTACATCCCTCTCAATTATATAATCTTACTTCCAATTACCCTCCAATACATATCCTGCATGTAATATCAACTATTTGTTCATTGGTTTTACAAAAACGTATTAAGTCACTACAAAGAGTTAAGCATGGTGCTAAATGTTGGGGATATTCTCCTCAGTGTCTACCTAGCACAGGACCTTTTAATAATAGTAGACGCTACGTGGATTATTGATTGAATTTAGGTATCCTATCGATGTTGATTATTGATATAGCACTAAGGGATGATGAATGGAGGAAAATACAAGGCTAACTAGTTTTTAATGAATCCATCTCATTCACTTCTTCTGTACAATAACCCTTTAAAATACGTATTATCCTCTCTGTTTTAGAAGTGAGAAGAAAGAAGCTTAGAGAGATGAAATAACTTGCTCAAAGTCCAACGGCTAGTAAGAGGCGAAGCTGGAACTTGAACATGGGTCCGTGTACTTCCAAAGCCTACGCTTGAGTTCCAGATCGGAGAGAAGGTGGGGGGCCAGTAGGAAACGAAAGGTTTACCTTCCGGAAAAATTCATTGTGAACCAGCCTCAGCAGTCCAACAGAGACCTCGGTCCCCTTTGCAAGCCACCCAAGGTGGCACCTCACGACCTGACACCGAGTATTGCTCCCATTCTGCCAGAAGAGAGAGACAGCTCAGGACCTGGGGTGGAAAGGTCTCCCATGTCCCCCTCCAGGCTCTGCACCCCCCCATCCCAAGGCTCCAAACTCCTCTGCCCCAACCCTGGACACCTTCTTCACCTTCTTGTGGCGCATACCAGTCTGCTCGTGTGCTGCAGGTCCTCTGGATGCACGGGGTGCCCGGGGGGCTCGGTCAGGTTCTGCACTGTGCAGCTTGCCTGGAGGAGGAGCCGGCCTGAGCCACCATCTTGCCGGCGAGAGCCCAGCCACTCCGGGCTGCGCAGTCGCCTACTGCCCACACTCTTGCAGTGGGGCAATCCCTCTCTTTCTTCTCAAAGAAGCCACATAGATTAAAAAAAAAAAAGGTCCCCTGGGGGGAGGAGCCCTGAGAGCAGTGACCCAGCATACAGGGACCTGGCGAGTCCACCAGATCAAGGAGGGAGGGCTCTACACGCCCCTAGCCCAGACTCACATTGTTAGTGATGACCTGAGACAGTGACAGGAAGTAGTTGCCCCCATGGGCCACAGCTGGGAGGAAGGCTGAGATGATGAGGCCGCTGACCACATAGCAGCCAAGGTTCTGAACCTGGCGGAGGGATTGGAAGTGGGAAGAGGTGAGAGACGGGAGGCCCCTCCTCATCTGTCCCCTTTACCGTAGCATCCACTGAAACCTGAGAGACCCTTCCAGTCTTTGCCCCAGAACTCCGCCCCACCCCCTGCTAGTGCCAAGCCCCCCGCCCCACCCCAGCTTCTCACCTTCAGAGTGGTTTTGAATTCAGGACCAGGACCCACTGGGAGGGTCCCATATGGGTGAACCTCATAGCGATGCAGAGTGGACTCACTGCGTGGACACCGAGTCAGGAAGTACATGGTCACAGCCATGACAGACGCAGAGGCACATGGCCAGCGCATGGGTGATGGGGGTTCATAAAGAAGACAGAAATGGACTCTGATGTAAACTTGGTACGAACCTTGCGGTCACATCCCATGTCCCCCCATCCCAGCTCCGATCCCCAGGGCCAGCAAAGCCCTACACCCAGGAGTTAGTAAGATGCTTAAAGGAGAGGATCCCGCGCGGTGGGACTGAAGGCAAAGAGATGGAGGGGCGCCAAGAGCCTGGGTTTGGGAGAACAGCGAAGCGCGGGAGGGGGAGGTGGAGACGGAGAGTCTCGGGGGACGGAGCCGTACCTAGAGAAGAGGAGGTGGGGCTCATACTGGACGTAGGCTGAGGCCTCGGCCGTGTTATCCCGAAGGGTCTCACTGCTCTCCAGGCTGTTGCTGTAGAGTCGGTGGGGCGGAGGAGGGGGCAGGGAGAGGCTCACGCCTCGGCTCAGACACCCCTCTCTGGGGTGGAGTCAGTGCCGCTTACCCCTCCCCCAGCACACACACCATGTCCACCACCAACACCCAAGGGAGAGGACTAGGAGGACGTTCCCTTTGCTCTCACCTGGTGGCAGTCAGCCTCACCAGGACCCGGCTCAGGAGGGAAGAGCAGCTAAACTCGAACTCTAGCAGAAAGGTCACCTGGGGGGCAGGGGACATGGGGTCATGGCAGATTCCTCTTCAGGGGCAACCATAGAGGAACAGGAGCCCTGGTGCCTCCTGCCCTGAACCCCAGGCCCCGCGGCTCTGGCCCTCCGCTGTCACACAGCCCCTCTCCCATCCCGGGCCCCGACCTACCTTGGCTCCGGTTGGAAAGACGGGATG
Organism: Pteropus vampyrus; assembly: GCF_000151845.1. Taxonomy (NCBI): domain Eukaryota; kingdom Metazoa; phylum Chordata; class Mammalia; order Chiroptera; family Pteropodidae; genus Pteropus; species Pteropus vampyrus. Next base: position 123,372 of record NW_011888787.1, on the reverse strand, counting down.
CCCCACGCTGCAGAGCCGGGCATGGGGGGCGGGGGCTGCGCACTCCACCTTCACGGGCCTGTCCCTCTGAGGGCAGAGAGGCGGGGGCGGAGCCGGTGCTGCAACTGCTCTCCTGCCCCAGGCTCCGAACACCCAGCCTTTCTCTAGAGCCACTCATGGTTCGGGGAGGACAATCCCCCCACCTCCCCCTCCTCCTCCCTCCCGCCCTCCAGGCACCTGAGGGGTGAAGCTGGCCAGGTGGAGGTTTCTAGAGAAGCTGAGACTCAGGCTCGTGTTGTAGGCATTTTCCATCCTGTTCTCCAGAATTACCGACACCAGCACTTTCCGACGACCACCTCGCACCAGGAACGGGTCCTCCCTAAGAGTGATGG
>NW_011888787.1:115647-121306 GCF_000151845.1 Pteropus vampyrus | reverse complement strand
CTCACCTGAGCAGGACGGCTGCCCCTTGGGCACCCACAGCCACATCCACTAGGTCGTCTCCGTCCAGGTCCAGCCGGCCATCCACACTTCGACCAAAGTAGCTGAGGGCCTGTGGCATGGAGACAGCAGCAATCCGCTGGAGGAAGAGAGGGGCCACTGAGCAGGGCCTCCGCGCTTGGATCCCCAGGCTACCCCCCTGCTCCTTCTCACGCGCCCATCGGCGTGGGAAGGAAGAGGAGGAACGAGCCTGTGTGTGTGCCCAGGAGTCCCTAGCACAGCAGCCTGTACCCACAACCCTCCACTTCCCCCTTTTGGACTACAGTCGTCCCGCCTTATCCACGGTTTCACTTTCCGCGGTTCCCCCTGGTCAACCGACCCGCGTGGCTCAAAAATATTTAATGAAAATTTTCAGAAATAAACAATTTCTAAGTATTAAACTGCGCACTGTCCTGAGTAGGGTGGTGAAATCTCACGCCGTCCCCCTCTGTCCTGCCTGGGACATGAATCATCCCTTTGTCCAGCGTAGCCACACTGGACATGCTTCCCGCTTCTAGTCACTTAGTAGCCGTCTTGGTTATCAGGTCAGCTGGCGCGGTATCGCGGTGCTTATGCTCAAGTCACTCTTGTTTTACTTAATAATGCCACAGTCACATAACCGTCATTATAGCATAGTGTCGTAGTTATTCTATTGTTCATAACTGTTCATCTTTTACTGTGCCTAATTTGTAAAATTACACTTTTTCATAGGTATGTATGTATCAGAAAAAACATGCCATCATACATATAGGGTTTGGTACTCTGCAGTTTCAGGCATTCACTGGGGGTCTCAGAACGTACCCCCCGCAGATAAGGGGGCGCTGCTGTACTGATAAAAAGGCGCTCACTCCGTTTGGGTCTCAAGTCCTGGCAGCACTGACAAGCAAAGAGCAGACATCCCTCCCCTTCCTCCCACCATGCCCCTGCTTCATCTGGGCACCGACCTGAGCCGGATGGGGCCGGACTCCATTCTGGGTCCCATGGTACAGGTACAGCGCTCCACGGTGCCCGTCCTCCAGGGGCGCCCCCACAGCCACGTCGGCAAAGCCATCTTGGTTCAGATCGGGAAGGGCGCCCATGGCAAAGCCAAACCGAGCATCCTGGGCGGGTTCGGGCTGCAGTGTCCCCTGGAATGTCAGCAAGGGCTGCTGGCGGCGCGGAGGAGAGAGCAGATGCTGTCCTGCCAGGCCCAGCCTGTCAGCCGGCCCGCCAGTGTGTGTGCGTCCCTTCTTCTCTCCCTGCGCCCCACACACGAGGGGACCCCAGCAAGTCTCACCTGGCCCACCAGATACACATACACACGTCCTGTCTCCTTGTTCTGGGGTCCCAGGAACATGGGGGCAGCCACGAGTAAGACGTCAGTTGTCCCATCCCGGTCTGTGTCCAGCGGGCAGAGCTCACTGCCAAAGTATGAGCCAATCTGGGGAGTGGGGGGGGGGCGGGGAGCGGTGACCCCAGAGGAAAGGGGAGGTGATTGTGGACAAGTGGAAGGCAGTCACCAGCCTGTCGATCCGGCCCTCATGCCCCCGACAGACTCGGCCAACCAGACTCGGCACAGACCCCTCAGGCCCCTCTCGTGCCCCTTTATTCTCTTCCCCCACAGGCTGGATTTCCCTGCGATCCAAAGGTCCCACGAGCCCTTGGGTGCCCTACCTGCTCTCCCTGGAGGCTCTGGGCGACCCTCACAGCCCCGTCTTTCTTAAGCTGGAAGGCGATGACCTTTCCTCGATGTCTAAACCGAGGAGCCCCAGAGAGAAAGAGGCGTCGTCCACCCCGCAGAAACATGGAGGAAACGGAGTAACCTAGAAGTGGGCGAGAATCAGGGACGAAAGGGAAAGAAGACGGTTTCAGAGTGGGAGGGTCCCCTAAAGGCACGGGAGGAGGTTTCACGGAGAAAAGCAGGAGATCAGTGAAAAGCTGCAGGAATTAGGAGGGAGCACCCCGTGCCCTCCGCCGGGGAGGCAGTCCCCCACCTCCCGGTCCCCTGCAGCTCTGCGGCTCACCCAGGTAGGCCGCGTGGTTCTGCAACGCAGGGGGAAACTCATCTTCCAGGGCCGTCCGTGGGGGGAAAAGGCGGTGACCTTCCTCAAGCCATAGTACTGAGCCCCCCCAGTCGTAGGCCCCTACCATCCCAAAGAGAATGCCATCCTGTAGGGCAGAACCAGACAGGGTCACTGAAAAGACAGCACGGAATCAGGAGCAAAAGCTCTCCAGGAGTGGGAGGGTCGCTGAGAGTTGCCGGAGTCAGCCGGGAAGTCACGAGCAGGTCGGTGTGGACATCAAGTCAAGAAGGAATCTAGGGGAGCCCCGGGGTTGAAGTCATTGGAGTCAGAAGCTGGAAGGAGCTGCAGGTTGAGAGGGGTCACAGAGGGAGCAGAGTCTGTCTAACCTTCAGTCGATGAGTAGAGAAACCAATCTGAGACATTTCCAGCCCGAAGGAGCTTTCGTTTTCTCCATGGGACCCTGGAGCATGAGAAAATATGGAGGCAATATCAGGGAAGACAGTTCCTCCCTTGACCTACCGAGCTCACTCCAGAACCCCGCCTACACTCCAGAACCCCCTCTGCCCTGTCCTCCGCCGCACACTAATGGCCGGTGCGAGAAGGCTAAGTTGTCATTGCACTCCCTGGAATGTCAGCAAGGGTAATCATTACCCTCGAGGCCAAAAATCCGGTCTCCTAGAGCATCCACGATGTCAGTCAGTGCAGCTTCATCTGTGACGTTGAAGAAAAATCTCTCGTCTGGATCACTGGCGATAGCTCTGATCTCCCGCAGGAACGAGCTGGGGTCTCGCTGCCGCCGGATGTAGTGACCGAGGACCTGGGGTCGGGAGACCGAGATGGGGTCCGTGAGCTGTGCAGAGTGAGACGTTAGAGCTGGCGCAGAACACAGGCTACTCAAGCGAAGCAAGGGAAATGCGGCTGAAGTCTGGGAAAGGGTCCATGCCCGTGTTTCTCAAGTTCCCAGTCTTCCATGTCACCGTCCCCAAGTCCCTCCGGCCTTCCAGAGGCAGAGTAGAGTCTCACCGCAATCCCATAGCGTGTCACTCTCCCAGCCTCACAGGCCTTTAGTGCCGCGGGAAGCTCCTCTCCATCATGTGATTCTCCGTCAGTGACAACCACCAGGAGCCTGGCAGCCTCTGGTCGGCCCCCATGGGACTGGCTGAATCCTTCTGTGCTGAGAGAGACAGAAAGGAGTGAGCTGTGGTCGGATGTACGCAGACACGCGCGCACACAGGACCTATCGCCGTCAGAAGTCCTCCGAGGGCAGGCACCTCACCTTTCGGACCACCCCCCACAGTGTCTGGCGTGGAGACTGGCCCGCGGGAAGAGCTCAAACGCATGCGTGCCATAGAACAGAGAGAGAGCGGTAGATCACCAACGCAGATGAGAATAAAGCCCACTCATCCCTAGATTCATTCAGCAAATATTGCATCTGGGAGGACGAAGATCGAGGAAACGCAGAACAAAGGAGAATGGCTAGGTCGCGCGGGCCTTGCCAGAACGAGTTTGAATCGCGTTTGGAAAGTGGGCTAGGACGTGAGTGGCGGAGAGCTTGAGGGCCAAGATCAAAGTGGGGGTGGAAGGACAGAGAGAGTTCTGTCTGCAGACTTCGATAAAGCAGAAACGTGGAGAGACACGGACATAGACACTTTGCAGAAACGTGATAGAGGGGGTGCAACGACAGCTTAGGCTTCTCCCACGGGCCATCGGTGTACACGCAAAAATAAGCACGCATGGCATCTTGGGATGTGCACATCGCACTCTCAACCCCGCCCCCCCTGCCGCTCTAGGCCCTCGCGGTTCTGGCCTCCCGCACGCCACGCCCTTCGCTTCCCGATGCCTCACCAGGCCACCATTATCGCTTGCGCCGTCTTTGTTTCTCGTCCCTCCCGCCGACTCAGGTTCCTTGCTGCTCTCACCACTTCTTCCTTGGTTCGGAAATCTCCCAAGGACCACTCGTGTACGGGGCTCTCGCCATACTGTACCAGTCCCACCTGAGCACAAAGCGTGCAGTCAGGCGGAGGGTGGGTATGGGGCCGGGGAGGGAGAAAAAAGTACGTGAACGACAGCAGATGGGCACCTGGCTACTGCTGAAGACACTACGGACATTTATCTCCTCTCTCCCTGTCTCTCCCCCTCCAAGCCCACCGGGATCGCCTTCTCTTACCTGTATCTGCTCCGGGTCAATAAACAGTCTCCCTACCAGTCTTCGTAGGAAAGTCTGAACTTCAGACCAGGGGTAGATGCTGTTGGAGCCATCCAAGACAATGACGACGTCCATGTATGTGGGGCAGCCTTGGAGGAGGGGTGCGGTAATGGAGAACAGAGGGGTAGAAGGGTATTGGGCATGGGGGCAATAAGGGAAGAGGTCACAGGAGAACACATTCGACTTAAACGTCTATTAGGCACTTCCGACATGCAAGGAAGATGGTGCGCCAGGCCCTGGGCAAATGTGGAAATGAAGAAAAGAGGAGATGATCATTCATGCAATTTACTAAAAAAACAAAGAAGGAATTAAGTGCTAGGTACAAACAGCACCACTGTATGCTGGGAGACAGCAAAAGAGAGTCCGTTCTGATGGTGGGAATTGAAGGAGGCAGCTGCTGAGAAGATATTGAGACCTCAAGGTGTTTGTGGAGAGGAGAATGTAAGGAAAGGCATTTGGTGGAGAATTCTTTAAACAGAAGGAGATGGAGGTATGAAGACAGATGACACGTCGGAGAATGGGAAGGTAGATGTCATGGCCAAGGATGTGGAGGGATGTAGTCAGAGTTGAGCTTTTGAAGTTCGTTTGATCTATTCATGGAGTCTCGGTGCCGTGGCAGAGTCTGAATTCTAATCTGTTAGGAACCATGAAGCTTACGCAGGTGCGTTAGGTAGCGACGAGGCTAGCCATGCAGGCCCCCTGTCAAGCATCATGCACTGCTGCCCCATTTTCCCCACCCTGCACCCCGTTTGGAGGACTGAGTCCTCAGGTTCTTTTTCCGGCTCACGTTGTGCAGTGGGCGCCAGGCTTCCCTGAGGCCGGAATGAAGCATCTACACGGGTACAAATCCCAGAACTGAAGACCGAGGAGCCACAGGCACGAGACCAGAGAGGGGCACAGGCCTGGGAATGGGGGAATCAGGTTGCTCGCAGGCTGGGAAGGGCGCCCACAGAACGTGCTCCCAGTAGAAGGAGGCATTGAGGCCCCTCCCCGAGATTCCCCTCCTCGCTTTCTAGGGTTTTTAACTCCGTGCCCCCTCCACACAGACCAGTTTCCCTTACATATGGCTCTTTTCTCTGCCACGAACCCTCAGAGACCCAGCCACCACCCTTTCCGCTGCTCACCATGAATCCCCCATCACCATCTGTCTCTAGTAGAGACATCCCCAAGTGCATGTTCAAAGCAGGACGAGATGAATTTCCCAATGGATAGTCACCTGGTTGGAGGGGAGTGGAAAAGAATGAGATGGAGGGGTCACAGATGGGGTGCTTGAGTTCAGCGTGGTTTTGGAAGAGGATGAGATCTGGATCAAGTCAAGGACGGGGAGCGTGTGGGATATGGGGGTAAAGAAAGTGAGGTATTGGGAGGGGTCAGAGCTACTAGCACATCAAGGTTAGGGGTTAGGAGTGCAAGC
>NW_011888787.1:112088-114767 GCF_000151845.1 Pteropus vampyrus | reverse complement strand
TCTGGCCTCCCGCACGCCACGCCCTTCGCTTCCCGATGCCTCACCAGGCCACCATTATCGCTTGCGCCGTCTTTGTTTCTCGTCCCTCCCGCCGACTCAGGTTCCTTGCTGCTCTCACCACTTCTTCCTTGGTTCGGAAATCTCCCAAGGACCACTCGTGTACGGGGCTCTCGCCATACTGTACCAGTCCCACCTGAGCACAAAGCGTGCAGTCAGGCGGAGGGTGGGTATGGGGCCGGGGAGGGAGAAAAAAGTACGTGAACGACAGCAGATGGGCACCTGGCTACTGCTGAAGACACTACGGACATTTATCTCCTCTCTCCCTGTCTCTCCCCCTCCAAGCCCACCGGGATCGCCTTCTCTTACCTGTATCTGCTCCGGGTCAATAAACAGTCTCCCTACCAGTCTTCGTAGGAAAGTCTGAACTTCAGACCAGGGGTAGATGCTGTTGGAGCCATCCAAGACAATGACGACGTCCATGTATGTGGGGCAGCCTTGGAGGAGGGGTGCGGTAATGGAGAACAGAGGGGTAGAAGGGTATTGGGCATGGGGGCAATAAGGGAAGAGGTCACAGGAGAACACATTCGACTTAAACGTCTATTAGGCACTTCCGACATGCAAGGAAGATGGTGCGCCAGGCCCTGGGCAAATGTGGAAATGAAGAAAAGAGGAGATGATCATTCATGCAATTTACTAAAAAAACAAAGAAGGAATTAAGTGCTAGGTACAAACAGCACCACTGTATGCTGGGAGACAGCAAAAGAGAGTCCGTTCTGATGGTGGGAATTGAAGGAGGCAGCTGCTGAGAAGATATTGAGACCTCAAGGTGTTTGTGGAGAGGAGAATGTAAGGAAAGGCATTTGGTGGAGAATTCTTTAAACAGAAGGAGATGGAGGTATGAAGACAGATGACACGTCGGAGAATGGGAAGGTAGATGTCATGGCCAAGGATGTGGAGGGATGTAGTCAGAGTTGAGCTTTTGAAGTTCGTTTGATCTATTCATGGAGTCTCGGTGCCGTGGCAGAGTCTGAATTCTAATCTGTTAGGAACCATGAAGCTTACGCAGGTGCGTTAGGTAGCGACGAGGCTAGCCATGCAGGCCCCCTGTCAAGCATCATGCACTGCTGCCCCATTTTCCCCACCCTGCACCCCGTTTGGAGGACTGAGTCCTCAGGTTCTTTTTCCGGCTCACGTTGTGCAGTGGGCGCCAGGCTTCCCTGAGGCCGGAATGAAGCATCTACACGGGTACAAATCCCAGAACTGAAGACCGAGGAGCCACAGGCACGAGACCAGAGAGGGGCACAGGCCTGGGAATGGGGGAATCAGGTTGCTCGCAGGCTGGGAAGGGCGCCCACAGAACGTGCTCCCAGTAGAAGGAGGCATTGAGGCCCCTCCCCGAGATTCCCCTCCTCGCTTTCTAGGGTTTTTAACTCCGTGCCCCCTCCACACAGACCAGTTTCCCTTACATATGGCTCTTTTCTCTGCCACGAACCCTCAGAGACCCAGCCACCACCCTTTCCGCTGCTCACCATGAATCCCCCATCACCATCTGTCTCTAGTAGAGACATCCCCAAGTGCATGTTCAAAGCAGGACGAGATGAATTTCCCAATGGATAGTCACCTGGTTGGAGGGGAGTGGAAAAGAATGAGATGGAGGGGTCACAGATGGGGTGCTTGAGTTCAGCGTGGTTTTGGAAGAGGATGAGATCTGGATCAAGTCAAGGACGGGGAGCGTGTGGGATATGGGGGTAAAGAAAGTGAGGTATTGGGAGGGGTCAGAGCTACTAGCACATCAAGGTTAGGGGTTAGGAGTGCAAGCGTGAGGCATCTTCTTACCCAAGTGGCCCTTAGCACATGGGGCATTGTGGGAGCCCCCTACAGGGCAGCGGTAAACATCTCCCCTTCTGTCACCTGACGGCCCGTCCCAGGGGGCACCCACCAGCATCCTGGGAGGAGGACATGAATACACACACAGTGTGAACATGGCCTATGAGAAAGTGCACGGAGGTGGCAAATCTAGAGCCCCAGCCATGTCTAAAGGACCGGGTTAGTTTCGATTCCCATCTACCTCCCCTCCCCTTTTTTAATGGCTCTGTCACAGTCCCAACCCCACGGCCCTCCGGCTTCCTCCTCACCATCGCCGTCCACCCCCAACATGTTGTAAGACACTGTATCCAAATTCAGCCTCGGGTGGCCCTGGGAAGAGGCGTGGGTGATGCACATCCAGGTTAAAGGGGGAGCAGAGACCTGGGGGTCAAGATCATGGGTTAGCAGGAAGCAGTCAGAGGCTGGTGAATGCCCAGAGGCAGAGCCAGAGAGAAGCCGTGAAGGGAATGTTTTGAAATAAGTCTGTCTCCCTGCTTATTACTCATTAGGTGTCCTGGCCTCCGTCAATGTCATGCACTCAGAGCTCTGAGCGAGGATGATCTCCTTCCTGTTTGGGTCCTGTCTAACCTGTGGCCCTCTGCCATGCCTGTGCACAGCTGTATTTCCATTCCCACCCCTGAAATCTCATTTACAGACGTGTCTGGAAACGTCAAGTTCCTCTTTTTCACATCATTCCTCCTACGCATCCTCCTCCTTAAAACTGTGAGGGTCAGAAGAGGGAGAGAGCCTTTCCGCAGCCCTAGAACGACCGTCCCTTCCAAATTCTCCCCACACCCAGGAGCACAGGGAGAA
>NW_011888787.1:107240-110438 GCF_000151845.1 Pteropus vampyrus | reverse complement strand
GTGAAGACACAGCCAGCCCACGGACTAAGCCTTAACAGGCCCACTCCACTTAGTCGTTTGTGACTCAGCCTATGCTGCCTCGCGGCATTGGTTTTTGGAGGGGCTAGAAACCGAATCGGTGTGGATGTGCTTTGTGGACCCAGCATAATTACTTTACCCTTAGACCCCCATCTTCTCAACTAGACTATAAACTTCTGAAGTTGGGTCCATGGAGTTTCTGGGCTTTTTGTATCTCTACCACCTAGTATTATGCTCTGCATGGTTTAGGTGCTCAATAAAAGTCTGTGGGTGATGATGCCAGTGGCTAATTCCATGGAAAACTCAAACTAGAGACAGCAATAAGGGCCTCAAATGACCAGAACACACAGGACCAGACCAAACATCAATAAGCAAACTGATCTTTAATTTGCTGACCTAGAAGGCTCGCTCTCCATCGTGGGAATGGACCCCAGGTATTTACACAGAATCACTGTACAATATTTACAGCAAGATGCTAGACATAGCATCATTCTGGATAGGCAAAGAAGTGGTACGAACAGGCTGGGAACAGAGCCCTGAAATCAGTGTAAGCACAAATCTGCAGGTGTGAGGAGAAGGAAAGGTAAGGGCCTGAGTCATGAGGGAGGAAGAGGAGGCTCAAACTATTTCTGGTGCAGGAAGGAAGAGTCCACAGGGACATAAAGTCTTTGTGTTACAAAAGTCTTTGAATTATGACTTGGAGTTTGAAGGAGACAAAATCTCCCACGAGCCACCCTAGTGAAGAAAAGGAAGGCAGTCAGAACTTTATAGACCACACCGTCCACCTGCCCTGCCGAAAAAAGTAATTCTGCTGCTGACTAAGTTCCTAGGATAGGGGACTGGGAAGATTAAAAAAAAAAAGATGCAGAATCTTAAATAGAGTTATGAGATAACGTAAACGTCGAGAGAGACCCAGACAATGCAACGAAGGAGGAAAAGAACAAAAGCTCCAGAAGATCTGAACATTAGAATCATCCCACTGACTAAAGTGGTCACCTTTCCTCACCTCGTTTTCTCTGAAGCTCCTCCTTCTACCCCTAAATCTCTAGATTTTACTTTAACCAAGGAGTAGAGTTAGAACGAGGCTGGTATGTTGGGGACAATCTAAGGTTCCATCTTACCAATTCAGGTCCCCCTCCTCATCCTGTACCAGAATATCAGGGCTTGAGTCGTAGCCAAGGGCAGATCAGGGTGAGAATAGACAGGATAGAGGACACAAGGCCACAAAGTCCCACGATCCCAGGGCCACAGCGCCAGAGGCCTAGTTTGTCCAGTGGAATGAAGAGATCACAGGCGTTTCTGACCACATCCAGCAGAAGAGGGGGGTGGCCTCGAAGGACCCGAGCCAGGAGCAGGACTCGGAGCTGAAGCTTCAGAGCCAGTTGAGGCAGGCCTCCTGCTGGAGTCCCTGGACCCCCAGGTCCCCCAGTTTCAATTCCTCCTGGGACTCCTCCTCCAGAAGAACCCTTCTGTCGCCGGCTACAAGCTGAAGACTCTTGTTCCATCAGTAGGCGAATCTCATAAGCATCACGGCTCAAATTCATAATGAGGGAAAACAGATAATACCTGAGATACAGAGGACAGAAGGGTCAGTGACGGTGCATATACCCACTTAGCATCCAACAAAATACTAAAACACTGTTTTCCCTGTAATGCAAAGGGATTACCCATTAGAACACCAGAAGCGAATGCTAATACTCATTATTAGAAATGTCCTCCTACCTTTCTGTTTGCTAATATGTGTACCTTAAGATCCTGGCTCAAAATTCAAAAGCATCATCTAATCTTCCAAGATCAATCTCAAATTTCACTTTTCCACTCAACAACTCATTAACATACATACATTCAACTTCAAATACAGTAATACAAATTCATTTTGAAAGAACAAGCATCGTTCTTGTTTCAGAGTCAGACACCTTACAGATCATTTAAATCCCAAACTTTTGTTAAGCAGCTTGCCAATGCGTGAGATGATAAATTCCTTAACAACAGCCTATGCTTTTTTATTTCTAATCCACTCTGACAACAGTGGTCCGCACTCAATATAACTGTCTTATCTCCAGACGCATCCCAAACCCAAGAACGTCTCTCTATTACACTCCGCCACCACAGTCTAAGCCGTCATCGTCTCTTGCTTGAATTACCACTTTCGTCTTTTAACTGGACCCTTCATGGCCACTCTTGCTCCCTGCCCCCGACAATCTAATTTTATATAGTAGCCGGCATAAACATAAATCACAAATTACTCTCTTTCTTAAAACTCTCCATGGCTTCCTTCCTGTCACATTTAGAATAAAATCTAGAGACCTTAAACAGGCTTATAGAACTCAACATCTGACCCTGCCTCTCTAACTCCACCTGAAATCATTCTCTCCCTCAATCACTATATTTTGATCCCATCAAGCTTGTTCCTGCTTTAGGACCTTTAAACTACCAAGTCCGTCTACCTAGAATAGTCTCCCTCCAAAATCTTCACATGGCTGGCTCTTCCTTGTTCTTTGGGTCTGAGTTTAAAAGTCACCTTTCAGAGAAGCCATCTCTGATCCCCCATTCTAAAGTAGCGAGCCATTTACTCTCTACCACATGACCCTATTTTAATTTCCTACCTAGTGCTTACCACTCCCTGATATTTTTCTTATTTATTCTTTATTTTTTGTCTCCTCCCATTACAATGTAAGTTCCAAAGGAACAGGTACCTTGTTTATCTTTACCACGGTGTCCCTATGTCTAGACCAGCACCTGCACATAGTAAGAACTTGATTAATATTTGCTGAATGAAGTGAATAAACGTGGCATATAAACTCTTCTAGGTTGTAACCTTTCCATACTACTCTGGCCTCCATCTCCAGCCCTTATATATATATTATAAGCCATGTAAATCACTGAGAAAGATGATGTGAAGAGCAATGCATGAATGGAGATGGAAAGATGCTAATATAATCTAAAAGAACAAAGAGAATCAAAGCAAAACAAACAACAACAACAAAAAAACAAATACAAGTAATATGTATACAGACAATTTTATTCCTAAATCACATATCTTTCCACCTTCATTACCAGCCAGCTCCTTAGTCTAAGCCAACATCATCTCTTGGCCATATTAGGGCATCTCCTCCTCTTCTGCCTGACTGCCATCCATTTTCCACACTGCAGCAAGAGAGACCTTCTTTAAACACAATT
>NW_011888787.1:95376-105925 GCF_000151845.1 Pteropus vampyrus | reverse complement strand
GATGGAGGGCGCGCCGGGGTCATAAAAGGGAAGGCACGGTGACTTACGCTTTCTTCCTAGGCTCAGATGACCCTCCAGTTGTCGGATCTGTCTCTGCAGCTCAGGACTGGCCCCATGTTTCTGCAATGCATGGCCAAGAAGGGAGCAGGCATACTGGGCGGCCCTGGAGGGGAGGACGGGCAAGGTAAGGGGTAGATCGCCCTATCCTCCCCCCAGAAATGTCCTCCAACAGGCCGGTGTGGACTTCCCCTTTTCCCAGGTTGAGACCATGCCCTTTCCTCCTCTTCACGTCCATAACTCACCGTTTCTCCTCCGGGCCAGGAGAAGAGAAAGGCGTAAGAATAAAAAGGCGCCTGGAAGGGGGCGGGGGGGCACTACTTAGGGTTGCGAAGGTAAGAGATTTGACAATGACGGGGCAGTGAAGGCGGCACGGGGGTCCCTCGCAAGCACATCCGCGTGAGCGTGTCTGTGATATGTGAGGGGGCGGGGACAGTTGGAGAGTAGATAATTCTTCAGGATACGTGAACTAAGACATTTCAAGGCCATCGAGCCGAACTGAGACCAGACGACAGGGCCGAGGGTGACGGCAGGGTGAGGGGACACGGAAACTTGGAGCGACTCCTCAGCCCCGGGGACAGAGTCCGGGTCGCTATCCCCCCGGGGCGAACGCTCGTCATCCCACCACCGCCCAGCGAGGGAAGGGTTGGTCGTCGGTGGGCACAGCAACCCTGAGCGGCCTCCCGCTGGCCCACTCGTGCCTCAGTTTCCCCATGTTTTCGGTGAGCAGAAGCGCATCTCACGGCCGGCTCAAATCAGCGCCCCGCGGTCCGTGCGGGCCCCCGTAGCCCGAGCTGACCCTTGCTGACCCCACAGTGCGACCCGACCTCACCTCTCGAGGGTCCGCCCGCGCCCGCCCTCCCCCCACTCCCACGGGCCGCACCTGCACAGCCGCTCGCGGGCCTGGCTCTGGGCGCTGAAGCGGACCCAGGCGTCCATGACAGCGGCCGCCCCGGCTCCGCAGCGCCGCTCCCGCCCCACTTCCCGCCCCCGGTCACGCCTCCCGGGCGCCCCACGGTGCCTCGCAAGGGACAAACATCGTCAGGATTCAATCAAGGCCGCCCCCACGAAGCGGAATTTCGGTACGAGAGGCGCTGCTCTCTGGGCCTTGTGTTTTCGTGCTGGTCTGGAGCAGAGCGTCCTCTGGTCGCGGGGCGGGGCGTCTCTATTTCCCGAGCGCGCCTCCACCGGCAAGGTCTCCTTTAAATATTCTGGGCCAAGGGCGGGGCTTGCAGGCGTGGGGCGGGGCGAGAAGGCGCCGCCGAGATCTCGCGGAGGCGGCTGAGATGGGGCTCCCCCACCCCACCCCACTCCGGGGGGCTTCGAGCAGGACACCCCACACACGCGCGCGCGCGATCCAGTACCTGGCTCTAAGGGCTAAAAAAAGTCTATGAAAGTAGAAGCCACCACCTGTTCCCTGCAGGGCCCTAACAGTTGGACAGGTGACCTCCAGAACACAGATGGAGTCCAGAGACAAAGACTTTAGGAAGAATTTCGCAATAACCAGCTACGGATCCTAAAAAGGAAAGTGAAGAATCAGTGATCATAGCTAGCTAACTTCTTCACTCACACCCTAACCTTCCAGGTCTGCAGCCACTGACACCCCTTGGGGACAGTCAGCAGCGAGGGAAGAGGCCTGGACGGGATCAGGAGTGCAGGTAGAGAGTTCAGAGCTGCCCACCTTCTCAGCTGCAGCCAAGGGCCGACTGGGAGTGACCACTGTGCTGTTTGTTTCCTTAGCTGGAGAAAAGCTGGCTGTACTGTGGTCAGTGACGCCGCCGCAACCCAGCCAGCTCTGCCCCTCTCCAGTCTCGGGACTATCTGTCCATTTAGCAGCTGTAGTTTTTGTGGTTATGCCCCTAGACCCCACTTGGAATATCACTGTTAAATGGCTGCCCGGGAACATCACACGTCACACTCATGTTCCTGAAACAAATGGCCACTGTACGCTGCAGCTTTCCTTCCTGTGGTCTGAGTACCAGTTAATCAAATCTCAATATGAAAATAAACTAGAATCTAGAAAAAAGCTAGATATGAAGCAATTCCTTCACAACAAAAACCACTACTACCACATATATGTGTATGTATGTATGTATGTATGTATGTAGATTATACATATATATAATCTTTTAACCACATGTTGTAAACAGGACCTCTGCTATCCCAAGCTTTACAAAGCAGCTTGTTGCATCATTGCAAAAGGAATTATTTGGGTTTATATGAAGTAAATTTTAGATGTGAACTGAGAGTTACAAGCCTGTTTGTTGCATTATTTGCTTTTTTTACTTTTGTTTTTCTGAGTCTAGGCTCTACCATGAACTAGCTAAGACTGGCTAAATCACTTGAAACCCATGAGCCACAAGATGACATAGGAGATGAATTTCATCCTTTCTCACAGCTGGACAACCTGCTAACAGTAGCAATCTTGTGCTCCAATGGCAAACTGATGGTAACACTGATATATGTGAACAAGGTGATATTTTTGGTTCCAAATTAGTGTCTACTGTGTAAACTCTACATTGCCTGTATGCTGTGTTTAAAATACTGTCAAAAAGATTTTTTAAGTGTGCTGTTGGTGTGATGAGGGAGTAGTGAGCTAGTTAGGCTCAAGCTTCCAAGTATCAGAAGTAACTGAAAGGACAGTTTCTACAATGGATGGTAACTCCACGCACTTAATAGCTGATACTCTCCACTTTTCCTTAAAGTTCTCATGCCTGCAGAAATCACTTTTCCAATATGCCTTATACCTAGGAATCTGGTACCTACAGAGCTTTCCTTTTATCAAACTGACACCATCTACTTTACCTGAACCAAGGTACTAACTCTAAAGCTCAAAACTGAAAAATACTCTTTACTGATTCAAACCAAAATCTCAGCAATTTACCAAAAAGGGGGAGGGGCAGCCAACAGCATTTGGAAAATGTTGAATTTTATTACTTAACATTGTTTCACCATTATAGCTATTGTACATAAGACTATTACCAAAGGTCACTTCACAGAGTGGTTGGAAAGTGGCCTGAAATTTTAGCAGCATCCATTTTACCCAAGATTTATTTTTTCCACAGAATTAATCAGACACATCAGGAAAATCACTTCAGCTAAAAATGTTGTCAAGGTGATAAAGATATCCTTTTATAAATGCAACGTTTACAGTAGTACTCGAGAAGGCAGGATTCTTTAAATCCCAGAATTTAACAAATTGAATGGTTAGCTCTATAGCCTAGGGGGGAAGATGGGGATTTTCAAAATATATTTCTAACCTTTTAAATATGGCACCATGGATGAACCACAACTCAGCACTGTACTGCTCTGCATAGACTCAAGGATGAATTGGGAGCAGACAGTGTGACATGAGTAGGCTGGGGAGGAGGAGGGGGACCAGTTTTAATAGTCCTCAACCCCACTCCAGCTGTTTCTGTTCCATACAGTCCGCCAAGCTAGCCCAATCAGTATCACCAAAGGCTCATTGGCCAAGAGACCACTTATAACTTCACCTTCTGCTGCTGCTGACTGCCATGACCATCTGCTATAGCTGTGTTGTCCTCAGTGTCTAGTCCTCAAAGAAGGGAACATAGTGAGACTCCAATCCTCAGGTCCTAATCGGTACCCTAAAACTATTGCCTCTAGCCTCATTAATTTGATAGCTATCAAATTCAAAATGAGATCTTAACTGTATTTCTAGTACTTGATGCTGCACATTAATTTTATTGAAAGCCTCCAATTCTCACCAGCCTCTAGCCATCCTCTAACTTAAATTAGCTGGGCAAGGAGTAAAGAGAAAGGTGATCAGTATTCTCCTTTGTTCTTGGGACACCATCGAGGATTAACATAGACTTAGTAGCTTCACATAACATAGCATCTCAACCAAACCTTTTCTCCAGCATGTATCATAAACCCTGGGGGAAAGGGAGCATATAGTCCCAACCTGGGAAGGGGAAGAGGGCTACAGCATTCTCTTCCTTATATTGGGGAGAACTCCGTATTGCTATCTCTATCCATTAATTAATTCACTCTAAACTTGGGTGAAAAGCTGAGTGGTTAATTTCTGTGTATTTTCTAAATTCCCATCCCCTGCCAGTGAATTTGCCCTCTGCCGCTCCTCAGACAATCTCTCCCCTGTTTATCTGCAGGCCCTGAGACTGGCCCTTGCTTGTCTTGCTGACCTTTATCCTCTGCTGGACCTTATTACCTGCCGGGTCTATGGTTCTCTCCTGCTATGCTAACAGAAGTCTCTCCCAGGCTCAGCCACATCCTTCTCCTCTTTGGTCTCCTCGGTGCTCCTTTGGATCCTCCCTTTTATGGGGCATTACCCTTGTCTGCCAAAGAGGGCACCAAGCACTTAATATAGACTCTTCCAGGAAAGGAGGGTCTGGGAGAATTACCCAACAGGAGAGTCAAACCCTTACACAGCTCAAAGTATAAACAAAAGTGGCAGCAAGGTCAGGAGAAACAAAGAAACATTCCTGTAATAACCATTTGCTCAGGACAGAGTATACAGGACCAGAAAAATTATTCTTTAACATTATGAGAACAGCTCACTTCTATCCTGGCTTTTACCTTTCAAGGAAGTGAAAAACTAAGCAATGTCTCTGCTTTGACCCTTTGAGACTTGAGACTATGTCTAATATAGAAATGCACACAGAATTCAGTCACTGGGAGAAGCAGCTTCATAGTGACCCACACTGCCTTACTGTAAATAATGCTTCAGGATTTGCAATGTTAGAACAGGAAAGTAACTTTAAATGTAGAAAACAAATATGGGACATTTATTCATAACTCAAAAGAAACACTAATCGATAGGATAAGATATTAAATATAAACAGTGAGCTCCATCCCAGCTCTGTTTCTCCACGGCTGCATCTTGCTTTTGTTCTGACCCTTGTCCATAGAATGGAATCGATGGAGAGAACGCCTGGACAAGAGAGGGCCTGTCAGCGACGCCTCCGGTCTGGACTCCTGCTGCGTCTTCGGCCACCTCTAGGGAAAAGGAAAGACAGGAGGGTGTCCGTCAGAGGGACAAAATACAATGTCCTTATTCTCTTTCACTCATAGCCCCTTCACCAAGAAAGTGTTTGCCCTCTCCACTTTACCTCCTCTTGCCCTTGGGTGGACCCCGAACAAAACACCAGTCCACGCTGATTGGCTGTCCCATCAAATCCTGGCCATTGAGTCCCTCCATAGCAGCTTGAGCCTCCTTGTATGTTTCATACTCAACTAGCGTATACCCCTAAAGCAAGGGAAAAAACAGATATCAAAACTCTATTCCACCAAGCTATTTTCTATTCAAGTAGAAAAATCTATAAACTTTCAACAACGAATGTACGTCATATATCCCTTCTGTAAATACATGTTTGCCTATTTCTGTCTGTCTCTGTTGTGTCTAACAAAATCAATTTCCAATGTTAACTTATTTCAACTTTGCTCTTGGCCAACCACAGCAAACATGAGAGATCTACCAATGCTAAGGGTTTTGGGGAAAGAGAGGCAATGGGGTATAACTTAGGGCACCTTCAGGTATCCTGTACGCCTGTCCAGGTTGAGGTGGATGTTTTTTATTTCCCCATACTCTGCAAATTTGTCATGGATGTCTTCTTCGGTGGCTTCTTCATGGACTCCAGTGACAAAGAGAATCCAGCCTTCAACAGCTGTTGGGGAAGAAAGGGAGATTGTTTGAGCACACAGAGAAAAACTTCAAGCAAGATCACAAGAATGCAGTGCAGACTCGAGACTGGTTAAGCTTTTTCTGACCCCTTTCCTACTGGATTTAAGTTTATTGGCCCCTAATTCTCTACAGACACAGATACCTACGGGCTCCAATTTACTTACAGCGTTGTGGTCCGGGTTCATCACCATCCTGCTCCACGCTGTCATAATCCTCACGCATCCGCGCTCGAGACCCCTCTTCTATAGGAAACATACACGAGATCACCGGAAAACCCCCTTTTCTCTCACTGTTCCCCGTGAATCTGAATGAGGACTCCAAAACCTTTGGGTGGACTCTAGCCACTCTAGACCCCACTTTCCCCATAAACACTCACCGGAGCCGAAGCCGCGGCCCTTCCGTTTCTTCGCTTTTTCTTTCAGTTTGTGGATGCTTTCTGAAGCCCCATAAGTCAAAGTGTAAGTAAAAAGATGACATTTACAACAACAGTCTTTACCAAGACCTTATCTGAAAGCGGACCCCAACAACTGCAGCCCGGGTCCCTTCCGGATCCCGCCCCCAAGCCTCCCGAAGGGGGCGGAGTCTCCAGTCCAACCGAAACCCGCTTCCCCGCTCCCATCCTCCCTGCCGGGTAGAAGAGAAATTATGTTTCCCTAGGAAGCCCTTCTCTCGCACCTTCCCCGCTTCCCGCAGCCGCCTCCAGTGTCCTCACCGTCCCCATCCTCATCCATGGCGAAATCCTCGCCCCCAGCCTCATGAAGATCCAGCACGTCCGCCATCTTGCCTTCGTTCTAACTCTAGGCTGCGCCGCTCAGAACTCAGCACCTCAGGAACGGGGCGGAGGGGAAAGGTCGCCAGTCAAGTTGACCAATCAAGAGCTTACTCTAAGTCCCGCCCCTGGCGCGATAAAAATACGCACAGGAGGCGGGCCTAGCCCCGGAAGGGCCGGAAGTGCTCCTGTAGCCATCTTGACCAGGTCTTGAGCTAAAAGCAGCCACGTTGTGAAGGTCGGACTGGGGGTAATTGCAATTGGTGGCATCCTTTTATCTAGAATAGCGGTCCCCAACCTTTTTTGTACCAGGGACGGATGCTCCTATGAAAAGCTAATGTTTGATGATCTGAGGTGGAGCTGAGGTAGTGATGTTAGTGCTGGGGAGTGGCTGCAAATTCAGATGAAGCTTTGCTTGCTAGCCTGCTGCTCACCTTTTGTGTGGTCCCTTATTTAACAGGCCTCTGACCTGTTCCCCAGGGGTTGGGGATCCTGATCTAGAGCATCCTACAAGAAATACTACTGACGGTGAAGGCCAGCCTAATCTCTTTTGTACAGGCCTGCCTTCCATGTGTTTTCACCCCATCCTAAGAAATGAAAGTTTTTTTTCTCAGAATTTCAGGCCTGTACCCTATCCATTGAAGCAGCTGGATCTGTGATGCGAGCATTTTACAAAAGTAGTTCAATCAGCAATGCTGGCTCAAAAAGCTGCTTCTGGAACATAGGGAGGTACCAAATTTCTCTTAAAGAAACTAACAGACCAGGTTGTCATGAAATAACGATTTGTGAGACAGATAACCAACTTTTTTTAAAAAGGTAAACTCCCAAACTCTCCCCACCACCTCTGAGAATTAAAAAAAAGTCATCCTTTCAAATAAAATGGAGGTTTTAGCGTCTTTGAAGATAGTGCAAGTATTTCACGTTTAAAAACCTAGGATTGAGGCAAAACTCATATCGCCCCCGGATTCTGGAATCTCGATATAGGCCTTTAACAACAGTAGATTGTGGATTCACTTATTTATAAATTTTTTAATCAAACAAGAATGACTGTCTCAGAAGAAGTGTTGGCAATACAAGGAAAAATTATTGCGTTATCAACAATTGCTTCATAATTACATTTGTGATCATTGCTATCACAAAGCATTATGGCAGTACAAAGAGAGTGTCCAACAGGACGGTGTAAGGCGAGTCCATGCAAGGGAGGCCTTCCGTTCGAACTGGGCCTTAAATGATGGGTAGTTTTCCAGGTAAAGCAATTGTACGGAGACTAAGAGACAACTAATCCATTCTCCGCAGTAGGTAGTGTGATCACATCCCTACTAAAAAGCCTTCCTTGAATTATTTTTGCCCTCTGTCGCCAACCTTTTCCACCACCATTCTTCCCTCTTATACATTAAGCTCTCCCTACACTTCCCTTCAGCTGTGTTGTACTGTTTCCCATCTCAGACTTTTGCAACTTCCTGTTTCTCGTGTTCTTACTCCAGCAATTCACATGGCTAGTTCAAACCCATCTCTTCTGTCTCCCTAAAATACTATGGTCACCCAAAGAGGTCTTCTCTATCCTGTCCTTCACTCTGTTTATTCCTTCACAGAACTTAAATCCAAATCTTTAATTACCTTATTTTCTAACTTGCTTACTGCCTGTTTTTCCAATCAGAATGTAATCCGTATGTCAGAGACTCACATTTACAAATATATCCCCCAAATTTGGAACAGTGCCTGGCTCAAAGTAGACATTTGTTAAATACTTATTGAATGAATGCAGAGCAGAATAGCAAGGAATTCTGTATGCCTGACGCTGCGTGACTAGGAAATAAAGCTGGAAATACAGTTTAGGGCCAAATTGCATGCCATGCTACAGATTTTGGAACTTACCCTGTAGGCAAGAAATTTCACTACTTCAAGTATTTGAGTATTCATGATTTTTAACATTTGCAAATAGCCCCCATACTATTTTTTATTCATATTTTTACTTAAACTGACTTTTAAAATAAATTTACACTAAATTTAAATGACACTGCCATAAGTGGAAGATCTATGTTTTTCCCCTATAAATTCAGATAAAAGCATAACTAGTAAAAATGAAAAACGTTTGTCCATCCGCCACCCCCAAATCATCACAGGTAATACCAAGGGTTCACATATAGAACTTTGGGAAATGCTGGTAAAGCTGAGGATAGCTAAGTGATGATGTATGTAAGGGGGTGGTACAGTCACAAATATTTTAGAAATCTGACAATAGAGTGGAAGATGTTAAAAATGAAGGCAGAGACTAGTTAGGAAGTTAGTGTAGTGGTCCAGCCCAGAGATGATAAATGACTGAACTAAGGCAATAAACAGACAAAACAGATTTGGATGTTTATATAGGAGGTAAACTCGACAGTAAGTGGCTAATGAGATGATGGTAGGTAAAACGTGAGGATGGATCTGAGGTTCGAGCTTAGATAACTGGGTAGATAACAATTCCAATAACAGATCTGGGGATTCAAAGAGAAACACATGGAGAAACAGGTTTTATTTTGGACATGTGACAGATGGACATCAAAGAGCTTCTGTTACATTCAGGTGGGGATGTTCAATATGTGGAAATATAGATGTAAAGGCTCAACATAGGTTGGGGTAGAAGAAATAGTTTTGAGACTCATGTGTATGATAAGAGTTTAGACCACCAGAATGGGTGAGATTGCCAATGGAAATGGGTAGAGCTTGAGCAGAAAAGACTAAGGACAAAATCCAGGCTCCTCAAATGTCCCGAGAAAGGGAGACACCATGCCCTCCCCCAGCAGTACAATCTTATTTCTACCACCCAAAAAATATTAATAAAAATTCTTTTTTTAGTATATGTGTAAAAGAAAGGGTCATTTTCAAGCTTCTCTGATACATAGGTCTCAAGAAAGAGTCAATCTGGCTCACTAGACAAAAATCTATTTTTAATTGTATAAAATTATACATATAAAATACATAGAAAGTACTAAAAAGATAAGTGAAATCTTTAACACCAAAAGTTTACAGATAGGGAACAATTTTTCTCAAGTTCTTTGGGATCTTAGTAGTTGGTATTTGAGAAAAACAATAAATCCAGGAGCTGCAAGGACAAATTCTTCCCACAACTCACCCCTTAACACTTTCCAGAGAAATGAGCACAAGAGCAATGAGGGTTTATGATTTCTGGATTATAAATACCAATAAAAACTGAATAGACACATCCATTGCTTAATGTAGGAGCCTCTGCTCCAACCCTACACGTGCTTCATGGAATATTAAGAAGGGGCTTGGAGAATTCAAGGAAGTCCCTTTCAAGCACTAATACAATTGTTGTTAGATTCCTTACCTCTGATCCCGTGTGTCCTGGTCACCAAGATGATTTCAAAAGCAAGTAAGCTGACTTTGATCTTGTCCCTATCTGATCCAAAAGAGCAAACTGTGGCCTGTTTCCTAACCTATTTCCGAAAGCAAATTGTATCATCGTTAAATGGAAAGACTAACTATAGGAACATTAAACTTCCCGATCTCAGTTTAGAAAGTGCGCTGAGCTATAATATAGTATAAAGGAGACTAGAGAAACAAAGAAGAAATATATCTTAGAGAGACCTACAATAATTTTTCCCAAAGGTGAAAGCTTTAGCTGTACTCCAGATCATTTCTCTCTGGCTCCACCCAGGGGAGAGGTGGGAAAAGAGAACAGTATTGAAAACACAAATAGCTGATCATTGATTCTCTTTCCCCTCCTGCAAGTCTCCCAGGGTTCCAATTAGGAAAAGACCATAATGTCAAAGTCTCATCTAATTTTCTTGATCTACTCATGCTCTAATAATCAATGTGGAGGAAGAGGAAGGAAAACAGAGAAAACAAACATGAATCTAAGGTATGTACATCTCAGGTAATAGACAGCAGCAGCTTCATGGCAGTGAGAGTAACGTGGCCCTCACCAAACAGGACAGATCATTTTTGCAAAGAGCAAAATACTGGAAGGAGAGAGAGGAGGGAGATATGTTTTACCTTCTACCAATCTCTGCAGACAGGAAGGTCTAAATACAAGGCTTAACTAAGCTGAGTGAGCA
>NW_011888787.1:78585-93666 GCF_000151845.1 Pteropus vampyrus | reverse complement strand
GCATACGCACACACTCACACACGCTGACACATGTTATTAGAGCCAGGGAAGTAGGCGGAATCGTACCTGGAACTCCAACATTGACTTGCCCTTGTTGGATTCCAGCATGAATCGGAAGGCACCAATGCCTGTATTTGGGTTGTCAGCTTCCTCCCTGTTGCCCTGGTAACAGAGGAAAGGAAAAGAGAAATAGATTTTCAGTCAGGATTATCAGCTCAAGCAGTACTGCCCAATAGAAATGTAGTTAATATAATAACATATTAATTTTACTAGCATATTTTACTTAACCTAATATATTCAAAATAGTATCTCAACTGTAATTTGTATAAAAACTATTAATGAAATATTTTGCATTCTTTTTCTTGTACTACATTTTCAAAATCTGATATCGCTTTCACGATTACAGCACATCTCAATTCATACCGGCCACGTGTCAAGTACTCACTAGCTATATATGGCTAGTGGCTCTTCTACTGATGAGCACAGACCTAGAAGATTCCAGTCACCACGCATTTGAACTGGGGTGATAGAGAAAGGTCGATCTGATTTTCCTTATTTTTAAATGGGGAACACTGAGACATGGAGAAGAGCCCCGATTTAGCCAAGATAACACAGTGAGTTCAGCATGTGGGGGTGGACTAGCCTAGAGGACAAGCGGGCAAATGCATTTTAAAGGGACACAGTAGGAGCCACAAGCATGGCAAATTCTGGGTAGCAGTTTGGACTCCCGCACATTTGCCTTGTGTGTCTTCCATTGGTGACATGACCTTGCAGGGGTAGAACTAAGAGACGTGTCCTACCTGCAAGCCTAGTGTGTACAAAAAACAATACAGTGGAGAAGTTAAGAGCCTGGACTGGAGCTCCTACTAGTCCTGTGGGCTTAGTGAAGTCATTTAACCTTTCTGCTCCTCAGTTTCCTCATCTGTAAAGTGGGAATAATCATAGATCTACCTTATAGGATTGTTTCGAGAATTAAATAAAACACTTTTAATTTTAAAAAGGTTAAATATCTAAAAACTCCAATCATATAAGTTGTAGGTGCCTTATTGTTCTGGACCCGGTGGCCAGTTACACCATCAAAATCCATTCTGGGATTGGCTCTGGTTTGGTGCTATTTGGTGCTGGTTTAATATTGTTGAGGATAATTCCAAATCCTGGGGCTGGCTGAGACTTCCAAAATAAGGGTATCTCCTGGTTTATTGGTGACCTTTTTGTCAACCTAATCAGGGGAAATAAGGCCAGGACACTACTGGGAACACAGGGACCCAACTTTCTCCTCCTGCTTCCCGAGAACTCGCCTGCTCTTTTAGCCAGTTCCACACCATTTCCCCCCAACCCCCACCCCCACAGCACCTCCCAAGAACTTTATTCTGCTCTCTTTGAGAAAGAAGACAGGGTAGAGGTCAGGAGCCAAGGAAGTTATAACCAAGTTCAGTTTATTGGGGGACACTTCATCATAGGGTTGTACTGTATATGTATCACACCTAAAATAATGCCAGGCACTTATTAAGTGCACCATAAGTGCTGGCTTATTATTATTATTTGTTTTCACTGCGCTAGAGTCAACAAGAGGTCAGAACTACTCAAGATCGACCCATATTGTTTTGTGGCTCATGAGCAAAAACCATGCCACATGTCATTAATCTTCACGGTGAAGCAAAGATCTCAAAATTTGGATTTAGAAGTGAAACACTAGAGGGAGGAAGAAAAAACAGAAACTTCATTATTAGGATTTAGGGCTCTGAAGCAAGCCGCCGTTTTCATTTTTGCCTATAATTGTTCAATATTATACCTTATTCAATACCTCCAAGATTTTCCAAGATACGGCACATAGAAAATGATCATGTCTGTACAGCCAACTGGGGTATACAGAGGAGGCTGCTGGCAGAGCAGCTTGCCAACAGAGGCTGTGGGGCAGAGCAGTCCATCTGCCTCAGGCCTTGGTCAGTCCCCTGACAGCTGAGGGGATCAATAGCATGGAACATCTGTAACCTATCTGGAGCACCTCAGAGTGGCATGACCCACCCGTTGGGAAGTTCTACCTCATATCAACACTACTACGCCAAACAGTTACAAATGAACTCCATTTATTCAATAGACATTTAATCACAGAATACTTGATAAGTGGTAGGAACATTAGAATATAACTGGAAAGAAATTAGAGTTAATTTAATTCAACCTACTTATTTTACAAATGAGGAAACTCAGATCCACAGAGGCTAGGTGATTTGTCAAAAAAGCATAGTATACTATAGTGTCAGATTCAGGACTTTTAAAGAACAAAATCTGAAAGCAAAGAACATGGGCATCGCTCTTTACCCATGGCTATGACCAGATGAAAATTGTTATTCTGAAGAGCGGGGATTATATAGGAATATTAATGAGAAATCCATTAAGTTCTCAACTTGGGGGTTAATCAAAGAGGAACAGCAGCATGATAATAATAGTTTACATTTCTCTACTTGAACTATACTTACACTTTGTAGTAGATGCTGCTGGTGACCTACCCAACATCTATTTCCTTCTTCCTTACTTAATCTCATTCTAGTGTCTCCTCATCTCCCACGTGCTTATGGGAAGAGTGATTTTATCCTAACTCAGTGCGTAAATCTTAATCGCTTTTGCCTGTAATTTTTTGTTGTTATTTTTTTAAATTGGTTTTAATGTGGGAATCCTGGCCATTGGGAGGTAGAAGGGAGATCTGTGGGAGGGCTTCTGGGAAAAGATTCTTTTCTACTAAAGAGACACTAGAAAAGATGGTCTTGTTCGGTTTCTGAATGTAGTTTTGTCTGTGTTTGATGTCTGGAATTCTGTAGCCACCTTGCACCCTGAGGGGAGCTGGTCCAAGAACAAAGCTGGTACCTAGAGGATGGATGAGTGGAGAGATGGAAAGAATTTGAGCCAGTAGATAATGACATTCTTGATCCATGGATGCAGCCAGCCCTGAAACCGGCCCTACTTCTGGGCTTCCTGTCCATGTTAGATAACACGTTTAGTTCCTTTATTTATTTCCTTAGGCCAATTTGAAGTGAGGTTTTCTATTACTGGCATCCAAAGGCATCTAAATACATAACGTGTGCTAAGGGCTTGAATATGTTCTTTTATCCAATAATCCTATGTGATAGGTATAACTGTTATCCTATTTTACAGATGAGGAAACTGAGACTTAGAATAAGTAACTTGCTCAAAGTCACATAGACAGTAGAACCATAATTTCAAAATAACGGATTCAGAGCCCACGTTCATAACCACTGCTTTCTATAATCCAAACTAATGTTTCATTTTACAATACATTAGGTGACAAGAATGACAAATGTGCTTTCTTAATTTTAATTGGCTTTGATTAATATAGAAATGTTTTTATGCCCTGCAGTTACTGCTGACTGGGGCAAAAAGCGATGGGAGAAAAACAGATGGATCCTTTAAACAGATGAATACTTTATAATTTAAAGTATTCAACACTAATCCACAAAACAGATAACTGAAGCAGTTTAGTATATGTAATTACATCTTAAATGCAAAGAGAGCAGAAACAGAAAATTGGTCTAACTCTGTCAATGAACTTGTGGTGGGGGAGGGAGTGGGTAGGGCGGAAGAAGACGGTGTTAACTTCTAAGGTGTACCCTACGCTAGAGAAGTCTGTAAGTCACCTTGGGTTCCAGTCTTGGCTCTACCACTTACTAGCTCTGTCGCTTTAGGGAAAACTTCACTTCGGTGTTTTTAACTTCCTCATCTGTGAAACAAGGGTAATAATGGTATGATGCCTCATAGGACCATTGTGAGGATCGAATGAGATAAAATACATATAAATCCCAAGAACGGTCCTTGGCACAAAGTAAATGCTCAATTAGGATTAGCTATGGCTATCACCATCATCGTCATCATTCCAAAGAAAAGATGTTCTTTTTAAAGAGAGTAAGTAAATTATCCTCCCCATTTCTAGAAATGAAAAAAGACAAGACACTGTATTATAAAGTGTGCTTTATTAATAAGATGAAGTAATGGAGGCAAGAGACAAGTGACAGTAAAAAGTCAAATAAAAGATCAGTGAAGGAACAAGGGACTAAAGTCCTAAATCAAAATTGGAGAAAGCAAAATTTAAGCTCAATTTTTATTTTGGAATATCTCTAAAATTCCATAAATCCTGTATTAAAAGTTTCTAGATCAAAGAGACACAGAGGTTTCTAGATACCAAAGAGACAAATAACAGTAAAAACAGACACATATAGAATTTGAGACTGAGACATATACAGCATGTAATACAAAAGCTTGACGGAGAAGAAAAAAAAAAACAACAGAGATGTATACAGGAAAGGAAACAAGAATCCATGCTCTGTTTCCCAATAATATACAACACTTCCCAACCAGCCACTTCTCCCATCCCCACTCGCCTTCCTTCCAACTCCAAGTAACTTACATTGAAAGATGCCAGGGCCTCGGAGACACTCTTCTCAATGAACTCATCAGTGATTCTTCGGGAAGGATGTTCATTAAACACAGAGTTCATTAGTGCAATCTTTGCAGCGCTCCGCCGGGCCTCAGCTTTTGTGGGGCAAAACTGGGCAGGGGAGAGAGAGAAAGAGAGAGAAAATACGTGTATATGCGCATCTGAGAGAGAGAAGGAACATAGGGAGCGAAACACTTGGGATGGAAGACACTTGGACACTCTTTGGATAAATCAGTTTTGTTCGACACAAGCTCCAAAGTTTTTATTGCAAAATGGTCGAGACATTTGGAAACATAAGTCTGATTCAACATCCTGAAATCATTAGGGAACTGGAGATGGCTCTAGCTCATACCAAGTTGAATGTAGAATGAGGAAGGCTGCTGAAGTCAGCAGATAATCACTGGATAGGAAAAATAGCCCTGTTTTTAACTGTCAACAGAATTAATTACTCAAAAGCCAGATTCTGGCCAGCCTGATAGAAATCTGTATCTTGTTTTCTTGTTCTGTGGACAGGCAAGATTTTTTTCATTCCTCTAGATAACCCAAGATTAGAACAAAACTGTGTCTAGGCTGCTTCTGCAGAGGAGACCGGGAGTCTCTATCAGAAGCACCCATCTGGGATTCTTGGACTTTGCTTTTTGCTGTGAGCAGGCAGTTCCCCCAATAACATAGTGAGCCAAGGCGCTATCCCTGAACAGAGTCTAAGGTCTAAAGAAGGCATCTATAGTCTTTTTTTTTCCCCCAGTGGAAGCAAGGAGGACAGGGTTGGCTAAGAGAAGGAAAGATGACTCGAGGAAAGCATGAAAAAATTAAAAATTCATGTTTTTACACTGTATCCAACATAGGTATAACAGAAGAAATCTGATTTTCAGAAGTCTTCAATCGCTCAAGTTTAAATCCCTAGGCACCATGGGATTCCTTTATAATTCATCTTCGCTGGCTGCTTCGAAGGCCTCTGTGCCCTCTGTCATTTACGATTAGGATCAGAGGAAAGGAAGGAAGTGATGCCATAGTTTTAAAAAGCAGACCAGGATGTGTTTGGTACTTAACCATCCTTAATATCAATAATTCCCAATTTCCTTTGACTGACAGGTCTCTCCGAGACAGCATATGAAGCCTGGTACCTTAACCCTAATTAGGTCTTCTTGCTTCTTCAATTTTTCTGTTTCTCTATTTACTAGCCTGTTGCCCATTCTACTACATAGTGCCATTTCTAAAAAATTATCTATTAAGAAAACCACCGGGAGAAATTTCACATGCTCTAAAGTGAATATAGAAGAGAGAAACTGAAAGGGGGCATGACAAGTAATTCTACTCTTTCAGGAAATAACGGAGAGCAAATTACTATAATGGTCGAACTTTGGGCATCGCCATAAAATAATCAAGTCCTTACTCAACAATATGATGAGGTGGGAGAAGAAAGGAATGATCTTATTCTCTAGAAGAGAAAGCATAAACAGTAGTCATCCTGGACACCTATTTATTTCTCTCAAATGGCTGGTGTTCTGAGGGGAAAAAATTTAGTCACCTGATCTGAAATGAGGCTTCCCTAAGACTGCTGGTGTTCGAGGCAGGAACTGAGCTGTGATGGCACTCATGCACGCAACAGATTTATTAAGTGCTTACTCTGTGCTAGGATTTAAAACTGAACAAGGAAGAAGACAGACACTATCTCTACATCCATAGAGCATCATCTACTGGGAGAGAGAAACAATCAATTACGTAAGTTGTGATAAGTGATCTGATGGAGAAGTTCAAGGTACATATAGCAGGGGTAATAACTTTGTCTAAGGGTTATATAAACCGCTTGGAAAACAGAACAAAAGTGTCTATTCTCTAAATTCCCACCAAGACTCTAAGTTGACATTTCAGAAGGCTTCCTCCCTATATGCAACGTAAAGAATCCATCTTTGATGATAATATTCACACTAGTCAAACTTCCCATTATCCTACAGTAACAAGCTCTTTTCATCACCACATATTACAGGTCTCTCATATAACTGCAGAGTGCTAGCACTAGAAAGACTTTAGAAATAACCTAACCTCTCTCTTTGATATTATAGGTGGGGAAACTGAGGCCCACAGAAGTTACCTGACGTGCCCTGCTGGCAGTCAGGGGAGTGAGAATTTGGATCTGCTAACTCTTAGACGGGTACTATTTTCACCGAACGTAGTCCCTCCCCTTTGGTCTCTTCGAGAACTCAAATATTGCTTTTCTCAGTAGTTGCCTATGAAAAAGTACTGGGGTCAAGGAATAGTATTCTGTGTCCTCCAGAGGAGATGGCAGGAAGTTGGAAAGCCATATCGGGACATGGGTAAGGTGCTAGTAGTCTGAGACGCTGAGGAGGCATCTTCGTAACTGCTCAAATGGAAAGTGGGGCTGAGGTTTTGCAGGGTGAGGTTTTTTGTGGTCAGATGAGCCTCGGATGCTTTCCAGAATGATTTGCCCAGACCTGGTTCCGGCCTTCAAATGAGTGATTTCAAACAGAGATTTAATGGCCAAAGTGATGGAGAAAGTCATTATGGGCACCTAAGCAGTTATCTGGGCTCCTGCTGATTCGCAGCTCTTACCTGGAAACTCCCAAAGCAGCTTCCCCCAGGCAGGGTGACATAGCAGACATAGGGAGGGCTGTTGGAGGGGACCATCTCATAAACCACTAGAGCCCCATTCTTCAGGTCAGCCCCACGGGACTGCTTCATCTGCCAGAATTCCTGCAGCGCCTCCACCACGTTCACTGCGAAAAGAGAAATGCGTTCAGCAAGGAGAGCGCCTCCTAGCGGTGCTCTGCTTCAACGCGCCTACGTCGAGAGTCTACCTTCCTCAGCTCCCTGCCCATTACCATTTAAAAGCCGTTAATGATGAATAAACATAGGCTGTGATTAAGCCATTTGCATAGGAAGACCAGAGTGTGCCTGCCCTCCTCCCCGACCTCTCCACTTCACGTTTTGATGAGTCCTGGACACCGAAGGGGAATAACTGAAACACTGGAGGCAGAGTTTCCAAGGTCGGCAGGCCATTATCACTGCCTGAGGAAGTGCAAGTAGATCACCGCCACAATAATGAGAGCAAACATTTACTGAACACTTGCTGTGTGTCACCCATTTAATCACGACGACCTTATGATGCAGGTACTCTTATTGTCCCCATTTCACAGATGAGGAAAGGGAGGCAGAGATGTAATAGCTATAGGATGTAATAGCCTAAGGATGTAACAGCTATAAAGTAGCAGAGCGCAAATTCAAACCCAGGCATTGGTTCCAGAGTCAGTGTCCTTAACCATCGCACTATACTGCCACTCAAGGAAATGTGATCCTATTAGCCATTCTCAAGCCTATGCTTCTGGTGAGCAAACCCACAGCCAGATTCCTTTTCTGTCCTGGAATACTATGTGTACACTATGTAAGAGGAAGGAGGAGAGAGAGGATGGGTGAAGGAGGGGGAGGGAGAGGGTGGGGGCAGAAGGGAAAGAAGGAGAGAAACGAATTTCTCTTCTGAGGCTTGCCTTGGACGTAAGTAATTTCTGGAGAAGCCGTGTGTTGGGAGACGACCCTCCGCAGGTCTTGCGCGCCTTTCCGCCTTGCTGGGTATGCCAAGACGTCAAGGCCCTGACTGCTGTGTACTTGGGCCATTTCTCAGGATTGTGTTTGCAGCAAGAACCCTTGACAGATGAGATAACATATCCCTCTGGGACAAAGAACAAGCTTGCTTAGTGCTTGCTGTCAAATGGCAGATTTCCCAAGCTCAGTGTCCCTCTCCTGTAACGCAACCCATGGCCTGTGCAAGTGTCTACCCGAGCCCTCCATGTTGGACTTGGGAGGCAACGGGAACCGATGCAAACAGACATGATGCTCATGTCGTGCTCTGAGTAATAAAGTCCTTTGTCTCCGACCCAGAAGTCTCTTGACTTCTGCCGGCATCCATGCAACAGTAACCGGCTAACTTACTGGTTTTAGATAGAGTGAAATCAAACGCCAGACCTGACACTGTATTCCAGGACAGTTCCCCTCATCCCCCAATACTTGGGCTCAACCATTCCACAAATATGTATCGAATATCTGCTCTGTGCTAGACTCGGTGCTGGATGCTAGGCTACGATAGTGAGCGAAACCATAGACTGTTCCTTTCCTTTATGTACCTTACAGTCTAACGAGGAAGAGAGATATTAACCGAATCGCCTCAAACAAATGAAAGGTAGCCACTGTGGTGAGTGCTATAAAGGAGCGCTAGATGGTGAGAAATGTTGCAGGAGCATCTGACCTAGTTAAGAAGGTCCAGATAAAGCCGCCCTGATGAGGTGATATTCTTAGATATGAATTTGAATTCAGCAGGCAAAAAGGTGAGAGAACAGAGCTCTGAGCAGAAGGAACAGCATGTACAAAGGATCTGCAGCAGCGGGGAATATGGTGAATAAAGGGACTAGTGTGGCTAGAAAAGAGAGCGTGAGGGGAAGTGTAATGCAAGATGAGGCTGCAAAAGGAAGCGGGGCGAGACCAGGTCAGACCTTGCAGGCCATGTTGGCGTGCTTCAAAAATAACCTTTCATCCGAAGAGCAAAGGGAAGCCACTGAAGGGTTATACATGGAAGGAGGGGAGATAGCAGTTTGCCTTTGGAAACGATCACTTTGACTCAAGGGTTCCAAACATTTCAAATGGCTTTAACTGAAGCCTCCTAAGTTATCACAAGCATTCTCCAGTATCTTCCGGCATGATTACTTTCTACTCTCAGTTACAAGGCCTCATTCATCCTTTTAAATTGTGTTAGTTCAGGTCTGCCAAGGAGAAGACACCGACGTGGGGCAGACAGACATACAAGAGATTTATTGGGGAGGAAGTAGGAGAAGGGAGAGGCTTCAGCCCATGCCGAAGGTCTGGCACCTGCAGGAGAAGAGAGAGAAAGAAGGAGGCTGAATATGAGACTGCAGTGCAGTTCCAAGAGAGGTCTGGCCGGGCGAGTGGGAAGTCCTCGAGCCACAGGGGTCCCACCTCTCGCCAGGATATGCCTGAGTTAGCACCCCTGCTGAGCTCTGTCACTGTCTGGGAGCAGCCTGCAGGATGTGTAGCCTCAGGGCAAATGTGATGATGGACTTAGAGAGGACAGCAGCTCAAGGCTGTCCGTCAATTAAGCTCCCTGCACCGGGAGATATGAACAGCACATTTTCATGGTTGCCACACAAACATTAAGCAAAAATATGAGCACATAATAGGTATGTAGCTCTATTCTAGCCATTAGGGATGCAAAGATAAATAATACGTGTTCTCTTCCGGCAAGGTGTTTAAAAAAATCTAGTGGCCAATAATAACTATTATCTCACCTGCTCTACAGCTGAAGCAAGCACCCTGTGTACCAGCCAGTCTCTGAAAGGCAGCATAAGCTCTTTTCTAATACCCTATATTTAACTGACTTTAGAATGTTCATTCTTCCATTAAAAGACAGCATGAAAAGGAAACTCTCTTTCCCACCCTTAGTTTTGGCAGGGGCTCCTCCAGGGTCACTGCTGCCCAGAAAGCTCAGCCATCTTTGTTCTTTCCACTGAGATCTTTTCAGCCCCAGTTCCCTCTTTGAGACAATTTAGCACAATGTGCTGGATGACAGCTCTCTTGACATGCGAACAATAGGGAGAATATTGAAATAAAGAGGAAGGGGAGGAGAACATATAATGGGGAAGGTCCCACTAAAAAGCATGCGTCCATTCTTCATTCAGTCAAATTCCTTTTGACACAGAGTACGGGACTATTTTTTAATGATTACTCAAAGTCACAGGAAATAGGGAGCCTTATTTCAGAAATGTAAACATGAAATGGAAAATTGGGCAAATGCTCCGGGAAAAAAGAAATTAGTTGTGATCTGTATTTGAACATGCTCCCAGACACATTCAATTTTAGAGCTGAAAGGGACTTTAGAAATCATCTAGCCCAGCTCGGGCTAAGGAAGGGTAAGTGATTTGCTTCAGGTCACACAGCTGTGGCAGAGACGGGGGCAGGAATGTAGATATCCTGATGTCAGTGTTTTTTCAGTTTGGAAACCTTAATCCAGGGCCCAAAGTCAAGTCTATGGTTGAGCTTCGAGGGGGTTCAAAAGTCCCCGAAAACTCTAAGAAAATTATGTGTGCACATACGAATATTTATGGGGGGGGAGGGTCGTGCCCACAGTTTTTAAAAGATTTTCAGTGAGGAACCATAGATATAATGGTTTCTATAAGGATGGTTAAAGAACAGTGAGTCTCATGTACCTATTTGATAAAATTGAACTTCAGTGTCATAAAAAAGTCATATTGATTTTGTAAAAAAAAAAAAAAAAAAAGAACAGCGAGGTGGGAGGCAAGCAATGACACATACACATCTGACAGCTCCAGTGGCTTTTTGGAAGTCACTGATGGCTGCTGAGCTAACAGGGACAAGAAAGACTGAGAGGGTGAGGAATATTAATTACTTGTACCATGATGCTGAACAGCGACAAAAAGAGAATAATTTTGGTTTTGCTCTTAGGAGATAAAATATTAGATGAATGTCCAAGTGGGGTGAAAGGTACAGATTGCATATCCGCCAGAGTAAAAACATTAAAACAATATAGAAAACTACAGTCAAAATTTGATGTCATAAAAATGAACATAATCTTGTAGTGGAAGAGCATGGATGGATAGTAAACAGATAACGGAACGGGGAGTGAGTGAGAAGGTTCTCTGTGGTGAAAGATGGTGAGAATAGGCTGGCCTGGCTTAATTCTCATTATCGTTATGAAAATAGAGAAGCTGGTGAACAGTATTTTATCTGATATTTTCTATTCCAGTTTGTAGAAGGTACCCCTGAGTGCAAAGTGACAGTGACTTTGGGAAAGGACTAGGGTGGGCTGAAAAATGCCCCCTGCCAAGATGTCCACTTCTTAATCCTTAGAACCAGTGAATGTTACTTTATGTAGCAAAGACTTTGCAAACTTTGCAGGTGTCAGATGATCATAAAATGGGGAGATTATCCCAGATCATCTGAGTGGGCTCTAAATACAATCACAAATATCCTTAGGGAAGGATAGTTGATTAAAAAAAATACAGAAGAAGAGAATGGCGGTAACCGTGGAGGCAGAGATTGTAGTGATGCAGTCCCAAGCCAAGAAATGGTGGCAGCCACCAGAAGCTAGTAGAGGCAAGGAAACAGATCATCCCCTATCACCTCCGGAGGGAGCACAGACGTGCTGACACCTTACTTTTGGCCCAGTCACACTGATTTTAGGGCTTCTGGCCTCCAGAACTGTAAAAGAATAAATTTCTGTAGTTTTAAACTACCAAAGTGGGGATAATTTGTTAGAGCAACCACAGGAAACTAATATTTCCAATTCCAAAAATTGGAAATATTCAGATCAATCAATTTTACTCCACGGTCACTTACAGGCAAAGAAGCTGTCTGTGGTTTTGAGGAAAAGGAACAACTAGACAGAAAATACCACCAGATTCACTTGTTCAACCTAGTGGAAAGCTGGGCAGAATTTCCAATCACAGAACCATATTATGATATAAACGGAGAGGAATACTTAAAAAAAAAGGGTTTGAATAGGGCAATGCAGAAGTTACCTAGCAAGGAAAGTCATTCAGTCAGTCATGGCAGTTTGGAGATTTCCAGATGTCAAACATTAGAAGGGGACTATATGCCACATAGAAGAAAGGGGCAAGGGAAACGGTGAGGCTAATAGCACCTCTCACGCTCAGCTTTCGAAGCGTTTCCAAATGCACTGTAATAGTGACCCTTACGGAGTGCTACGTGCTGCATGCTTTACATTCATTATCTCATTTAATCCGCACGAAACTATCAAGATAGGTATTATAATATCCATTCTACAAAATGTTGGTGAGCTAAGGAACAGGCCACAGTGGCAGAACCAGGATTTAGAACCCATGTTTGTTTGCCTCCAAAGCCAACTCTCTTTCTATTGTATTATCCTGCTTTATCTCACCATTAAACTTCACACATGCTCTGGGAAGTGGACTGTGAGCTCCATGAAGGTAGGGACTGAGTATCTGTCTTGTTTACCGCTGCAGATGGTGATCAAGAAATAGACGTTAGATGAATAAATAGAACAGATGAAGCCTAGAGAGACTAAGCAATTTATCAAGATCACACAGCCATTATTTGACAGGGCCAGGTTCTCCAAGATGCTACAGCATACTGAGCTATGTGTGTATCTTGGGCAGGGATTTGCGGGGGTGGGGGGGGTGGAAATACAGGACAAACAGGTGAAATAACAGAAGAGGTTGTGTCTTGTTTTGTTTGTGTAGATGCTGAGATCCTACATGAGTGGAGGTAAAGCTGAAGACCGTGACTCTTCCAAGGTGAATTTCAAGCAGTAAGAAGGTGATGAAGGGTGTGAACTGAAGATGATGCAGCAAAGCACTGCCGGATCAGAGGGTGGACTGGGCAAGGACCAGAGTAAATTATATTCAGCGGACTAGAGCCAGCCCCCAAATACCACACCATCAGTCACAAGGGTATGTGGGTACATGCCAACGGCAGTTTTGCCTATTAATCGAAGCAAAATAAGTGATTCCATGTGGTGAAGGGCTTCTGAGCCAAATCGGCAGAGATTCTGCTTGCCTGAAGCTGAACTATCTGCCAAACTCTCCCGAAGTACTGGCTGGACACCCAGACTGGAAATGAGAAACTCAAAACTAATGAGAAGCACTGTGGTGGGAGGTAGGGAGGTCGGAAGAAAGAACTGCACAGAGTCTGAAGCCTGACTGATTGCTCTTTGTCAGTACAGTCTCCTTGTTTCCTCATCCTTTCGAAGGAAATGAAAAAGTGTTCACAGGACACTCAGTTTAGACGCCAAAGCAGAGGCTCTCCAGGTAACACAAGAGAAAGGAAACACTCCTCTACAATTTTCACGCAAGTTTCCAAGAGGAAGGATTCAGACCCAGAGTGACCACTCCTGGCTAATCCTATGCCCAGAGGTAGACCTGCCCTTGGTCTCAACTTAAAGAGACAGAAAGCAGCAGGACAATAGCTGATGGCAGTTCCGCTGTTAAACGCAGGACTTAAACTAGGAAAACAACTGTGTCCCCTCACCACGAATTTCAGAATCATGCACGACTGTATTCCCAGCACTCTGCAGAGTGCCTGCCTCACGGTAGGGATTCAGACTGTTGAAGAACAAAGGGAAGCTGATGGTGAGTGTATCATTGGGCACATATAACAAAATGGATCTAAAACTCTGTTTTCATAGGACTCTGGGTTTATACTGTAAAGATTTCAGAGTGGGAAAAAATGAGACATCTTCTTCCCAAAGGAATATGAACCAATAAATCTGAGATAATACTCATTATTTTTAAAGTACCCATTATGTGTCAGGCACAATATCTCATCTAATCCGCATAACAACCTCTGAAAAAACTAAAGCTCAGTGAGGTTAAGTCACTTTCCCAAAGACAGAGCTGGCAAATGACAGAAATTTAATCTGGGATTTAATCCAGACTTGTTTGACTCCAAACCCTGCTTGTGCTCTTTTCACTATATTTTCTTAGGGAGAAAAAAAAATACAAAAGCACAACCAACTCATTACTGTCTGTAGAGAAAGCCCTGAACTTTTCTCTACATTATTATTAGACTAGAAAGTTAAAGATATAGTCACTTTCAGGTCAGGCAGGACCTGGCCAACCAGAGATAAGTGATGTCTCAGAAATTCCAGACCTAAATTTTGTATCCCACCCCCCTTTCTTGTTACACTACAAATCTGGAGTTGAAACTCAGGAAATTCTGCACTGGTTAAACAGAAACAACAAAGAAAATCCTCAAATCCCCCTTCTCAGAAGCCCTAGAAATTAGGCAACTTTAAGAGGAAGATTTCTGTTGGAAATCGGGTTGCTCCCTGGCTCTTTTCCACGGAATTTAACATTGAGAGGCCAAGGCCTGGGATTTATCCTCGGTTCCTGGGCGAGGGCCAGGAAAACAGAGCCAGACAGGCCGGAGTTGAGAGGCTCCATACTAAAAAAGCCCTCGAAGTGAGGTATAAGTCACAGGAAGCTGGTGTAAGTTCAATGGTTTGGGTCCAGATTTAAAAGCAGTTATGCTAAGTGACTCGTGAAGGCACTACCGAATTCCCCAGCAACTCTGAAGTTGCATTGGAAATCTCAGAGTGACGATAAGAAAAGAATTAAGAAGTCAGAGAGATGAAATACATTTACAAGAGAGCCCAGAAATTGCTGAGATCACAGAAGATTGAGAGGGTATGGATGAGAAACGTCTTGAATCTGAGATAAAGGATAGGATCCCACAAGACGGGACTGGTCCTCAAAGGCAGAGAGATGTTAGGTCATTAAGCTGCAGGAGAAATTCCGTTTCTGAAGGAGAAAAGGTTGGGAAGAAAACAGGGTTGTGTCTGTAAAAAGGGATCCCTGGAGAATACAGTAGTAACTCAGTAAAGGGGAGGTGAGAGGCTTAAACGTGTGTATGAGTGTGAGTCTGCGTGCGTGCGTGTGCGTGTGCGTGTGCGTGTGTAGCCCAGAAGGAAACTCCCCAAAAGGAAATGCATGTGAGGGCTCTGCGCCAGAAAGAGCGATCCAGAGGACTGTGGGAGCAAGGCTTCGGTACAGAGGGCGTCCCGGCAGGAGGCGGGACCCCGCAGACTCACCTCGGCCATAGCCCT
Organism: Pteropus vampyrus; assembly: GCF_000151845.1. Lineage (NCBI taxonomy): Eukaryota > Metazoa > Chordata > Mammalia > Chiroptera > Pteropodidae > Pteropus > Pteropus vampyrus. Next base: position 78,592 of record NW_011888787.1, on the reverse strand, counting down.
GCGTGTG
>NW_011888787.1:51643-78365 GCF_000151845.1 Pteropus vampyrus | reverse complement strand
CGCCCCAGTCACTCCGGGCCGCAGCGCTCGCAGGGTGCCCCTCCCGCCGGTGCCCACTCCAGGCTGCAGTCGCTGCGCTCGCATCGTCTCCATCCTCGCCGCCAGCGGAGTAGCGGCCCGGAGCCTGCCAGCCTGGCGAGCTAACGGTCCCAGCCACCCCCGCCAGCTAGCGCCCAGGGACTGAAGGCGGTGCCGGAGCCCAGCTGTCAGTCAAGCGGGGGCGGGGACGAGCCGCGTCCTATGCCAATCACCGGAGAGGGGGCGGGAGCTAGCGGGCTCTAGCTCCGCCATAGGCAAAATATTGAGGAGGGAGGAGATTCTGAGCACCCAATTGCAAAGAGAGAAAGCGATATCCTCTATAGGAGAGCTTAGCTTGGGCACATCTTTGGGAATAGCGGAAAGCCAGCCAAACCCCTGGGGCGAGGCTTGGGGGAGCAGGGTGGGCGGGAGGGGGATAGGCCTGGAAGAAGCAAGGCTAGGGAGAACTGTAGACAGAGTGAGAGGATACTTAGGGATCGGTTGTCTGATTACTTCATGTTGTAGATGTAGATGAGGAAACCTGCTCAGAGAAGTGTTGTGATTTGTCCCTGCAATCGGCGGTGGAGCTGAAGCAAGGAAAGATGCTGACATTTAATGAGCAAATATTTACAGCATGCCAGACACTCTGCAATGTACTTAGTGCATTGTCTTATTTAATAATCCCAATCACTAACTAGATTTTATTGTTTTACAGATAAGGAAACTGACACTCAGAGAGGCTAGATAAATTGCCCAAAATTAAATACCTAGGAGATAGCAAAGGGGTGGGGGGTGGGGGGTTCAGACATAGGTTTTCTGATTCCCAATATTTGATTTTTTCATTATACAACATCGTTGGGTAATTTTCCGATTTCACCTATCTTTAGTTGGGGGAGTAAGAAAGAGTGGAATGGGCTGCTCCCTTACCTCCCATGAGGGGAGAGTTAGGAGGAGTTGGAGGAAGAGTTAGAATATATACAGAAAAGCAGCAAACTGGGAGGTCCAAGGGGCAGATTAGGACAGGCACCCTTGTTCATAAAACCTGTCAGGCTGGGTTCCTCTGATTACTCTTACATGTGCATATAAACACACACACCACACACGCTTTGTCAGTTGACCATCATCATGCCATTTTTACCTGAGTAAGGTTGTAATAACTCCTCCCTTCCACTTCCCACCTCCCCGTGTGTGTGTGTCTGTTTCTCTCTCTCCCCCACTCTCTCTCTTTCTCTAAATAGCTCTCTCTCCACCCTACAATGGCTCTGAAATCAAGGACGGGGAAATAGAAGCCAGAAGCAGAAGAACATGGGTAAAATGGACCTGGTGAGATGAAAGTTAGACAAACCCCAAGGAAATACTATGCGTGGTCAAGAAACAGGAAGCTTGGAAGAGGGACAGTTAATCTACTGGGATATATCTACTGACTGTGGCGGGGGGGGGCACTTTTTGTAGGAATCTTAAAGAATTTGAGGCCGGATGTACGGGAGGCTGGGAGTATGGAACCCTGTCAAATGCCTTAAAACCTTCAGGACACAGGACTCTTGCCTTTCCTTCTATAACCACAATTGGTCACTTGGTCTCCTGGAAAGAAATGGGGTGGGGGAGGACCTCTAAGCATCCCCTAAATCATTATAGCTGTAGTTAGCAGCACCCCCATTCCTCCCTCCCCCATTCCTCCTTTCCGACACCCCACACCCCCGGGCAGAAGTGACAAAACAGAGACTTCTGAACACATTTATTTGATATGTCAAGTGGAGAGAGGAGTGATTTAGTGTTACTCCCCACTTCCACCTGCGGGGGTGTTCATAAACTCAGACACACCGAAGAGCAGCTTAGAGCCCATGACCCACCCCCTGAGAAAATGAGACAACCTGTTGTATCAGTTGGGGGGACAGGGAGGGAATAAAAAGCAGGAAGTGGAGAAGTAAAGCTGAGAGCAGGAAGGGCAGCAGCAGAACTGAGTCTGGGGGTTGCTGCAGGAAACCCCCAAGGAGAGTGGAGAAGATATCCTGAACAGTGGTTAGGGCTGGAAACAGGTGTGAACAAGGAGCCAGGCCTGGAGAGAGAAGCGTAGACCTGCAGAGCAGGGTGGAATACTCCCGAACCGGGTAGAGTGTGCAAAATCATGAGCGGGTTGTGTTGCAGGGTGTAGTGGAAAGCAAGGAATTGCTTCTGTAGGAGAGCAGAGTTTGGAGACTACCCATAAGTAGGGGTTCCCTACTTACTGCTTCTGAACAAACGCGAGTGAGTTCGGCCCAGGACCCATTTGGGGCCCTAGCACAAGTGGCCCAGTGTGCGCTGTGCCTGTGGGTACACAAGGGATCCCATACGCATGTGAAATGATCAGGGCATGAATGCATGTGTCTATATGACCAATAAATAAGAGTATTTACCCTTCCCTGCAGATAAGAGTAACTGTGCTGCGGACACGTTTGCCCATGTGTGCGTGCACCGTGCCCATGAGCACATGCAAGAGACCCCTATGTCCGCGGTGTGTGTGTGTGAGCTGGTTCTCTCACCTGTCCCGTCAAGGTGCTCATCCCCACCCTCCTTGGCTCCTCTCACTCCTCTCAGCGCCCTGGCTCCCCTGGCCCCCCTAGACTCTGGAAGCCCCCCAGCAGGCGGATCTGCTCAGTCTGCATGGAGTGGCGCCTCACCAACTTTCGCTTGGTCCTGGGAGAGCCGGGCGCTCCCGCCTGGGGAGGAGCGGGCAGCGAAGGCGCCCGACCTCCGGGCTGGGGGCGAATGTCGGGGATGGGAGGGTGGGGGCTGACGTTGAGCGGGGGCAGGAAACCCGGCCGCGTCTGCGAGATGTGGTCCAGGAGCAGCGTCCCCGAGCCCCTCCGCTCCAGCAGCCCGGGGCTCCGCCTCCGCCCGCTCAGCGGAGATACAGCCCCCGGCAGACTCTCCTGGGACTGGCGCGGGGAGGGAGCCGAGCCCGCCAGAGGGAGGGTCAGCGGGGAGGCGCTGTACCGGCGGCGCTCCAGGGACGGGCGGCTGCACTCCGGCGAGTCGGGGCACATATTTCCGGGGGTGTCGAGCTCCACCGGCTCCATGCGGCTCAGTTTCTGCCTCAGCCCTGAAGGGGGACCAGACTCCTGAGCTTCTGGCGCTGTGTTTCGGCGAGAGAGGGGACCCCCACCCATCACTTTCTCCGCCCACGGGGGCGGGGCCTCGGGGCCTTCGGTGCTGTGACGTCTGGAAAGACGCGGTCGACCGGTCAGGGTCAGGCCGTTGAATTCGGCGGTCAGGCGCTCCAACCCCGGCCTCCCTTCCGCGGGCGGGACCGGTTGAGGAGGAGCCACTAGGCCCCAGGGCTCGGAGTTGAGCCTTTTGAGTGGTTTCGGAGGGTGACGGGGTGGTTTGGGGAGCGGCTCAGAAGGGGAGGGGTCATCGGGGGGCTTAGGAAGAGGGAATTCAAATACGTCCCGCTTCTCCTCTTCTTCCTGGGTGCGAGGCGATATCAGCCCCCGTCCTCCCCCTGCAGTCTGCAGCTGGATTTCCGAAGGGGAGGTGCAGACCCCCGGGCTAGGAGGAGCAGGAGCGGGGTCCTCTACCCCCGGCGACGGTGGGGAATTGAGATACTGCCGGGTCTTCTTGGTGCCCGAGGGAGAGGTGTCGGTGGTGATGATGATGACCTCCGTGCCCTTGGCCTTACAGGCGTCCAACAGCGTGGCAAGGGTCTCGCGGTCCCCGCGGTCCAGGGCATGGACAAGCGCCGAGGCGCCCGCGTGATCTCGGACTGAGGGGTCTGCGCCGTGGGCAAGGAGCAGCGAGGCCACCGCGGCACCCCCACCGCCGGCGCAAGCGTGCATGAGGGCGGTGCGCCCCAGGCGGTCTGCGATGTTGGGGTCCGCACCTTGCTCCAGGAGGTAGCGTACCATGCGAGCCTTGTTCTGGGGGTCGTCGTAGCGGGCCCGACAGGCCGCCATCAGCGCAGTCTCCCCCTGGGCATCACCCTCATTCACGTAGGCGCCCCCCTCCAGAAGCAAACGGGCCAAGCGGAGCTTACCCTGACCCACGGCCCGAAGGAGAGCGTGGCCCTCGGTGTGCAGCATAGCTGCGGCTGGGGCGAGAGCACCGGTGGAGCCGGGACCGGGACCTGCCGAGGAAGGCTAGGGGCGTGGGGGTGGTGGCTGGCAGAGGCCTGAGGGCTCAGTGGCGAAGCCAATCCCTGCGAGAAAGACAAGAGATCTTACTGACGGAGTCAGGCGGGGAAACTGAGGCAGCGGTGGAAGGACCCGGCGTGGGGCGGGGGAGATCGCCACTGCGCGGCACACAGTCCTTCTACTAACTCATGCCTCTGAGCCGCCCCCTCCCCCCAGCGCATGCCTGAGGAGGTGGGAAGGGCGAGCGCGCGTGCAAATGCGTACGTGCACGCGCAGATCTTCGCATCCCCACCCTCACCCCACGGCTTACCAGACCTTTCCAGCATCCCCCTTTTCTTATCCGCACTTGGAATCCCCCTTTCTAGGAGGTTGAACACCACCCACCCACGCACATGCACCCCTACATTCACACACATACCCATTCCTAACCTCTTGTAGGTTGCCACAGCCCCATAAATGGAATGGGGGGAGGGAAGCAGCTTGCATTTGGGACCTAAAATGGGTGGGGGACAATTGGGGGTTTCTTTTGCCCCTGCTACGTTCCCCATCACTCCTTGCTCTCTCCCCTCCCAGGCTGTGCGCCCAGATACCTGAATGTCCGCAGAATCTCCGCCCGGCCAGGACCCAAGCCAGGGCCACCAGGCAGCCGGGGCGGCGGAGCCGGGTTCCCGGGGGCCCACATGGCGTGTGTGGGGGGGCACCCGGATTCCCTTGGTGTCAGTATCTGCGCCCGGGCACCGGATCCTGGTCCCTCCTCCCGGTGCGCCCCGGGCACAGCGCCGGCTCGGGAGGAGAGAAGCTGGGGTGGGGGGGGTGCGAAGGGCGGAGCTCTGCCTTGCTATTTATAGCCTAGTCTCTGCGGGTGGGGGCGTCCGGCACCAAACTGCTCCCCCACCCATGCACACATAAACCCTCTAAACCTAGAGACACCAATCCTGACTCCCCTTGCTCAATCGGCCACCCCTCGGCCCCAACAAACCTAAATGTTCCTTGGGAGATTCCTCCGCGACCCAGACTGGGACCATCCCAGTTCTTCATGGAGCTTCAGGTCCCCATTCTCCGCGTTTTGTGTGCTTATGCGCGCCTGTGCGCCAGACCTGACCTACCACGGACCGCACAGGGCACCCTGTGCAGAGTGGTGGAGAGAGGCGATTGGGATCCACAGCCGGGGTCCATACTGTGCAGAGAGAGGCAAGAGATCTGGCTGGCTTCTCGTAGTTTAAATGCCAGGGGAGCTGGAGTCAGACACAGCGGTACATCCTCACTCTACCTCCCCCAAAACGGAACACACAGCACAGATAAACTTGGACCTCAGCTCCTTTGTACAGACTTCTTAGCTAAGTATGAGGAGGGTGGATATCAGGTCATTTTTAGATACAGGAATGGGCATTCCCAGATGCTTCCTCCCCATATTCGGCGTGGGGGATAGAAAAAGAGCAGAGAAAAGAGAGAAAACGTTGTAACACATCCTCTCTCATCGCATCTGTCTTGCTTCGTCTCATTATCTTTTCGTCTTGCTTGAAGGTCTTTGTCCAAATCTCTCCTTAAGTCTTTTCCTATCTGTTGCAATCGGTTTCTTTCTCTCTCTGCTTCTCCTTGCCACCTGCCCTGTCTCCATGGTTACCATAGCTTCCATCTGCATATTTTAGGAATGAGTTTGTGTCCAGCTGGAAGGCATCAGGGGAAGTGAGGGATGAAGAAAAAAATCCTAAGGATTTGGAAAACTCACCTGAGAGAATTCAGAGGCTGGAGGCCACCAGACACAAGATACTAAAAATAGTGTTCCGGAAGAAGAGGAGAGAGAACTATTTGCAGGGCAGCTTTCCATTTTACCAGCTACCATTGACTGGACATCAACTGTGCGCCAAGTACTTTACAGACATTATCTCCAATCTTCACATCAACAGTATACGGAAGGAACTATCCTTGGTTATAGATAAAGAACTGAGACTTAGGAAAGTTAAGCAAGTTCTCCAAAGCCTCACAGGTCTGTTTCTGTCCTGTTACAAAGACTGGGCATTTGTCACTACACCTGTATACGGCCTTCCAAACTCAGAGTCTCCACCCTCAGGGCCATTTTCTCTGACTTCTGGGTTATATGCTTCCTGACTCTCCCTCTGTTTCTGTTTTTGTGAAAGTAGGTCTCCCTCCCCCCCCCCCCCCCCCCCACCCCCCCCCACACACCGCTCCTCACTTTATCAAGGGCCTGGGAGGAGCTGGAAGACAGCGGAAAATGCAGAAAACACTGGTCTCCTGCTCTGCTTCCCCCAATTCCGGTTCTTTGATTCCTGACCCTTCCTTCCCCGAACCTTCTTCCCATCTTCTCACAGACATGGCAGCAACCCACAAGAAAAAAAAAATTTTTTTTTAGAAAAGAAGTATTCATTGGTGGTGCTAGAGGGAAGCAGGGTAGGATCGAAGGGAAGGTTGGAGCAATGGAGGAGAGGCCAAGCTACGAAGCCAGAGCCACAGAAAGCCTGATCCCTAATGAGCAGGTTTCATAGGGGTTCATTTCTCTATGCGAACTCAGTCAATAGAGCCCCTCGGTGAGATCTGAGTGTCAGGCTCCCTCTGTGAACTCTCGCCAGCCAGGGGCTCCTCCGTCTGAGACGAGGTTGGAAATAACTGACCCCTGGTCGCTTCTGCAACCCCACCTGTCTCCGCGCGGGGCTCCCCAAGCCTGGTTCCGGCTGACTCTCTCCCTCCCTGCGTCTCCTCCTCGGCTTCCAGTGGGCGGACCTCTTCGCCTAGATTGGCCGGGAGAATTCACCAATGGGGAGCTCCGGGAGGCGGACCCAGAACGCCACCAGCTCGAGGAAGACAAGCAAATTTCAAGTTGGCTGCGGCTTGGGCTCCGCGTGGGGGAGGGGCAGCAGGTAAGGTTCCGACCTGGTGGCGCTGAGCTGGTTCGGTCCCACATTTCCCAAACTGGTTCTTCAGGGCCAAGCTGCAGGTTAGATAGACAACGCGGTCTGGCGGATCAGCCCCCTTCTGGCTCCCTACCCTTTCTCCACTGGGCTCCTCTTGCTGTATTGATTGTATACCAGAGAACCGTAGTTTTCTTTTGCACATGGGCGAGAGATATTAAAACAGAAAGTAAGAAAGACTCATTCTTGTACCTACGACTCTTTGCAGTGGCATCAGCTTCCCTTGAATCTACTAATATTATCTCCCTAAGAGCCTGACAGACAGACTCCTGCTATCTGTCTAGACTCAGCCGAACGCATACCTCCTTCCTAGCTTTCCTGGACCTCCTTTTTTGCAGAATTAATTGTTCCCCAGTCTGATGATAGCATTTTACGCATACTTCCTTAGAGCGCTTAAGTGCACGCTCTCTCTTCAATATTTCTATTCTTCTTAGAATATAAGGTTCTGCAGGGCAAGTTGTAGTACTTAATACACAATGCCCAATAAAGGTTAATTGAATGGAATTGACTGGGGATGCAGAATTAAAACTCCTAATGTAATTAGGGAATAATTAATGAAAGACGAAATAAAATGCAATACAGCATATAATTAAGATCTCCTAAATTAGTAGTTCATAATACAATTGCTCGTAGGACTGGGATGGTGAGGGGAGGCTTTATGAATCCCAAGGTCTCAAGTTTGGAAGGACCCTTAGGAATCGTGTTCATTCATTCAACAGGTATTTATTGAGCATCTACTGTATGCCAGACACATGCTAGACAATGGGGATCAGAGCGAATCTTCTACTCTAGGCCTGCGTGCTCCGTCTGATCAACTGCACTTAGTAAATTGTCATCCAGCTTCTACCGAAACGTCGTTAGTAAGCGAACTCCCTATCTCGCTTTGCAGGTCATTCCATTTTGGCATATTTATTCTTCGATTAATATTCAACAGATATTCTAAACAAATATGCAGCTTGATAAAATGCATTCCACACTTCCATTGTAAAAGAGGGAGAGGTGTCCTGGTGGTAATATTCTTAAAAATTAAGAACACCATCCCTTTTGTTTTCTGATTATAGGAGTGATGCACACTTATTCTAGAAAATTCGGAAACACATAAAGGTATAAATAAAAATGCCTGTTATTTCATGGCCACGATATAGTGAAAACCATTATTTTAATATATATCCTTTCAATGTTTTTACTGTATGTGTACATATGTGTACATATGTGTGTATGTGTGTATATATTACATAAATATGGCCATATAATGAATACATTTTATGTCCTGTTCCTCTCACTTTATATTATGAATATTTTTCTGCCTTTAAACATTATTTGAAGTCATTTTTATGGCTACATGGTAGTATAAAATGGATACTCGATTTTTTTTAGCCATTCATTTCTTGTTGGACCATTTAGGTTATTTCAGATTTTTTACTACTATGAATAGCTCTTTGATGAACATCCTTGACTATATATCAGATGATTTCTTGAGGATAGATTTTTTCTAAGTAGGGTTACTGGATTAAGGATATGAACATATAAAAGGCTGTTGATTCAAGGAGTCAAACTGCTCCATCGAAAGATTGTGATCCAGCGAAGTATGACAGTGTCCATCTCAGAAAAACTCATGACAGCCCGATTATTATTTAAATCTTTGTCAGTTTGATAGGTAAAGAGTGATTTTATAGGCCGTACTTCTGTCAATTGCCTATTCATGTCGTTTGCACATTTATTCTTTTGGGATGATATTTCTTTTCACTTGGATTTCTGTGAGTTCTAATATAATGAGTGTTAACTTCTTGTCTTATTCATTGCAAATACAGGAAACTCTAAACATTAGTGTGTTCCAGGCTTCAATCCCTGGATCTCCTCTTTTCTCTGTTTACATTCACTCCTTTAGGGATCTCGCCCAGTCTGCTGGCTTGAAATAGTCATATATTGCTAACTCCCCTAGAATGTGAGCTCCATTGACACTCCATGGGTGCAGAAGTTTTTGGTCTGGTTTGCTCATTGCTGTAGCCCTAACACTTAGAACAGTGCTTGGTACACAGCAAGCACTCAGTAAACACTTGTCGAATGAATTAAGATGGTTTTATTATTATTTTTCCCATCGTACAGTTGAAGAAACAGGTTTAGGGATATTAAATAAATTGCTGAAGGTTATGTAGCTAGGAAATGATGGAACTGGGATTCAAATCCATGTACTACTACATGTAGTGCCCGCCTACATGTTAAATTTGATGTAATTGTTTTTCTGTATGTTTTGTTGCAGCCTATTCTTAACCTTTACCCCAATACACAGTTATGCATAATTGAGAATGAGTATAATGAATATGAAATGTTATTTTGGGGGAAGGGGAAGGCAGGGGTGACCGCTAGGAAGGGTTGATGTTAAGGAGGAACAGTTTTCGACCCGATTATGGGAGACCTTAAATATTTTCAAGAATTTAGACTCAATCACAATCTTAAATAGAAGAAACTCATTGTAGATTCCTGAGCTGAGTGGGGTGGAGGTGGATGGTTTACAGGTTCCCAAACACCAGTTTGTTGCCTGAATTAAATTAAAAATTGTCTTCTTTTTACCCCACGTCTTTGTCTAGTATGTGGCAGCGGAGTTAGATTTGTCTAGTCTCAAAGCTCATGGCCTTTTCTTAACTCCGCACTGTTCTGCAGTCAAAACAACTCCCATCTCCATTGCTAGAACTGTATTTGTCAAGTGGAAAGATACCTAAGCCAGTTGGTTAGAGTGTCATTTCCCTGGAAAGGGCCTGAAGACATGGAGACAGATTATTACTCCATGAGATATCCTCTCTCCCCTCATATGTTCTTTCAATCAGATCACAATCTATTAACTAACTGCCATTTTTTCTTCACATTTTTTTTTGTGGCAGTTGGACTTTACACTGTCCAGATTCCCCAGACACGTTTTTCTACCCTCCCCTTCCTGCTGCATATTATTAGATTGATCTACTATTCTGTTACTTTATATTTTTAAATTTAACTTAATATTTTTCTTATTACAAAAACAATACCCTTTTGATATAGAAGAAAACATTAAAATACAAACAACAAAACAGATCACTTCAAATTAACCAGTGTTAAATTTTGGTGTATATCCTTTAAGAATATTTTATTCGTGTGTGTGTGTGTGTGTGTGTGGCCACTTAGATTACCTTATACATATTTTTAAATTTTTTTTAACCAAATAATTTTTTGTGAATGCCCTTCACAGAGCCATATATTTCTTGTCTAGCATATTCGTTGGCTATTAATTGAAGAACAACTATCCCAAAATGGAATGGCCTGCAAAGTGAGATAGGGAGTTCGCTTACTAACAACGTTTATACGTTCTGTATAGAAGCTGGATGACAATTTACTAAGTGCGGATGAACAGAGGAAGGACAAATGCCTAGTGTAGAGGATTCTCTCTGATCCCCATTGTCTAGCATGTGTCTGGCATACAGTAGATACTCAATAAATACCTGCTGAATGAATGAACACATGATTCTTAAGGGCCCTTTCAAACTTGAGACTTTGTGATTTATAAAGCCTCTCCTCACCATCTACCATCCAAGTCTTCCTAGCTTTCTCCCTTCTCTGGACTGTGGGAGCAATTGTATTATGAACCACTAATTTAAGAATTCTTGATTATATACTGTTTTGTCCCTTATTGTTCTCTAACGTGTTGTTATATATACCCTTAATATGATGTGATGAAATTGCACTTTACCTCTGTGATCCAAGTCTGTAACCCCAATGTAATTAGGAGAAAAACATTAGACAAATTCCAACAGACATGCGTCCTATTATACACCCGAGCAGTACTCTTAAAACTGTCAAGATCAACGAAAACAAGGACGATCTGAGAAACTATGAATTTTGAATTGCTATTCGAGTTTCTTTTTTTATTATTAATAGATTTTATTTTTAAAAACAATTTTAGATTTACAGAAAAGCTGAGCAGATAGTACCAAAAGTTCCTATATGCCCTGGTGGATTTTCCGCTACTATTAGCATCATATGTTAGTATGTTAGTATGTACATTAGTTACAATTATGAAAACATATTGATAAATTATAATTACTTAAGGACATAGTTGATTCACATTTCCTCAGTTTTGCCTAATGCTCTTTTCTGTTCCAGGATCCCATTCAGTACACCACATTACATTTAGCCGTCATTGGTCCTATTATGTATGTCTGTATGTGCATATATATACATATACACACATATATGTATGTATACACACAGAAATGAAATCGAAAGGATACATACTAAAATGTTAATAGTAGTTATCAATACATGGTGGTTATCATGTATTGAAATAATACATGATATAATAAGTATTTTTACTTATTGAAATAATACATGATATAATAAGTATCATGAAATAATAAGTATTTTTTTAATGTCTTTATGGGTTTCCAAGTTTTCTAGAATAAATATATATTACTTCAGAAAACAAAAGGGATGGTGTTCTTTATTTTCAGGAATGCTACTGCGAGGCCAGCTCTTCCTCTTCTCCAGTGGAAGAAGGGACCGTCCTTGTTTTTGGTGTCTTTGGCAGTTTTAAAGACTACTGCTCAGGTATGTGATAGGATGCTCCTCTGCTGGAATTTGTCTGATTTTTTTCCCCCCCAATTAGATTGGGGTTATGGATTCAGGGAAGAAGGTCACAGAGGTAAAGTGGTAAAGTGCCACTTCATCACAGCATATTAAGGGGTCACGCTAGCAACATGATTTAATATTGTTGATGTTGACCCTGGTTCCCAGACTGAAGCAGTGTTTGTTCAGTTTCTGAACTGTAAAGTTATTAATCCCCCTTTCCAAAACTGTATTGGACAAAATTCCCTCTACGCAGCCCACACTCAAGGAGAGGGGAGTTCCACCCACGCTCCATCCCCCCTACATAATTTATTTGGAATTCTGCATGAGAGCTTTGTCTTTTCTCCCCTGTGTCTTAATTTATTCAATCATTTATTTATATTAGTATGGACTCACGGATATTTTATATTTTTAGGATTAGAATTCAGTACCACTTTATTTTATTGCTCAAATTTTTCAGCTTTGGCCATTGGCAGCTCTTTCAGTTGATTCTTATGCCCCTTTGACATAGCCCCATCAGTGTGAGCGTGCGTGTGTATGTGTGTGTGTGTGAGTGGTCATTGTTGTTGTTTTGAGTACTTTTGGGCACTACAAGATGCTTCAGTCTCGTCTTGTATATTTCCTGCCCCAGTCTTAGATTCAGCCATTTCTCCAAGAAGCCCTGGTTCCTTTTATTGAAAAATGGTATTAGAAACCAAGATCTGGTTGCTAGGTGTGTCCCTTGCTAGTGGGGTAGCATTTCTTTCAAGTTTCATTTTCATTTGGTAATTTATTCAGCATCCTAGCTGCCTCTCACTGGGGCAAGAGGATTGATGGCAAGAGGCAGAGTTCAGTTCAGTAGCGGGAGGATCTTTTCATTCATCAGAGTTGATCACAGTGGAATGGGCTGCCTTGGAGAAGAATAGGTGCCCTCTTTCTAGGAAAAGGCCATCAGAAGCTGAATGACTAACAACTTACAGAGTGGAGTAATGCTCTGGGAGGGGGTGTGGACTAGATAACTCCATGGCTTTTTCCAATTCTAAGAGTCTGTGCTTCCAAGTGGCACTTAAAAAGATCAGTTTGATCGTAATGGTCCTCCCCACCGCCCCACACCGCACCCCCAGCTCTCCACCCCCACCCTGGCCACTGACAGTGAGACTGGTGACTTATCCCTGTACCCCCGCAGTGCCTGGCACACGACCTTTTTCACGGGATATGCTTAATAAATGTTTTCTTGAAATGCATTGCGTTGGATTGAACTGGGGCTTGGCTGGGTTTGGAAAGCCAGAAAGAGAAAGAATGCAAAGGTCACGTATGCATCAGAAATGCAGATGGTGATAAACATCAAATTATCTTAGGGAGGTAGAGAAGTTTTATTCAAGGATCTAATCACTTTCCCTTCGTGCTACAGTTACACTATAGTGCAGTTATCTGTCCTGTTACGACCATGTCTCATCCATGTTTATATTTTCAAAAATACCCTGCCTGGCACTATACCTTCTCAGTCAAAATTTGTTGAATTACACTGGCCTTTCAGGTCTCAGGGGGGAAAAGTTTGAGTGTCTCGTACCTCCCTAGCTTCCAATCCGTTCTGCTGTACTTTTTCTCTTTGTTTTTGTCTTTATCAGGTTTTTCTCACTGGATCTCTGAATACCCAGGCCCCCTCCACCATGGCCAGCCGGGGTGGGGGCCGGGGTCGGGGCCGGGGCCAGCTGACCTTCAACATGGAGGCCGTGGGCATTGGGAAGGGAGATGCTCTGCCCCCACCCACCCTGCAGCCTTCTCCGCTCTTCCCCGTGAGTGTCCGCACTCCCTTCCCAAGTCTCCCGAGTACCCCTAGCTGACCGTGTGTGATCCCGGATTTCTCCGGGGTCATCATAAAACCATTTTCCCTTTGCCCCTTCCTGTCTCTATGCTCCCAACTCACATGGCATGTTTTCCAGGCCAGGAAGTGTCTACCCTTACTTCTCACACTCGCAGCTCCCCAGCTTTCAAAATGTTGCGTTGCTCCTCACATTTTCCTCTGGCCCTTTGCTCATTAGGAGCATTGGGTTGAATTGGGGGGAGACACCCTCCTGGATTTGTACTCCAGCGTTTTCTCCCTGGACTGACCACTGTCTCTGCCTCCTTAGCCCTTGGAGTTCCACCCAGTGCCTCTGCCCTCAGGAGAGGAGGGGGAATATGTCCTGGCGTTGAAGCAGGAGCTACGAGGGGCCATGAGGCAGCTCCCCTACTTCATCAGGCCAGCTGTCCCCAAGAGAGGTCAGTTGGAATGCTCACATCTTGTTCTGAGTGCTTTCCATGAGCAGTGCCCTCTATTCGGCATTACTAGGGGCCAGAGATGCCAGAAGAGGCCCAGGAGCTCACCGTCTAACTGGGGGGATCATAATTACCACTGCATTTGAAATGCACGATGGTATTCATGGGTTGTTTTGAGTCTCACGATAATCTTGAGACAGTAGGAGGTTAAGGATTAAGATGCCCATTTCACAGGTATGAATGGAGGGACGTATCACAGTTTTTAACAATCTGGAATTACAGGCACCAACCGATCAGAAGAGGGGCTGGTGCTGGGTCTCTGAGAAGCCGTGCTAACGATAAACTATGACCTCTCTGGCCAGTGGATTGGGGAGAGGTCAGGGAGACCAGGAGGGACTGGGGAAGGGGGCGCACTGGGGAGGCTTGGGAGGGCGGATATTTACCAACTGCCGTGGAGGTACAGCACTGCAGAATCTGGACCACCGAAGCCCTGCTGAAGCCCGAGAAGCTGAAGCTCAGAGAGAGAAAGGCCTTGTCTAAGCTAGCAAAGGAGAGATGGAAGCCTGGTTGCTCGCTCTCTGGTATACTTTTTACTGTACTGTACCACCTCTCGCTATAGTCATGCCTTTGAGTTAAGAGAGAGAACAAAAACGTCGTCATTTTGGGTGGCAAAGGGACAGTTTAGAAGAGTATCGAAGGTCCTCGGTGAAGCTGACCCCCTGGGCTCTGGATTTGGGCTGAGGGGACAGACAATTCCCGAGTGTCGAGAAGGCTGGGCCCTCGGGAATAACCCCGTTCTAGGGCTCTGAAAGGATAAAACTTTGACCCTTGGCCTCTGACCCCTCAGATGTGGAGCGTTATTCAGACAAATATCAGATGTCAGGGCCTATTGACAATGCCATCGACTGGAATCCCGGTAGGTGACGGGCCCTTTCGTTGACCACCCCTCTTTCAAACGTTTGAGATGCCCAAGCCACCGCCTCATGCACCCTCTTTTGTCCCTCCCTCCACCCCATTCAGCACATACACGCTCAGGCTCTACCTAAAAACCTATTAAGTAGTCCCCACTCCCAGGAGGCATCCAAGCCACGGGCTTGTTCCAAGCATCTTTGGCGCAACCTTTTCCTTCCTCACCTTTATCCCAACCCTGAGCTTTCCTTTAAAACCGGTCATCACCCCCAGGAGACCCCAGGCAGGGTCCTACTGACTTTTATATTCCCACCATTCCCAGACTGGCGACGTCTACCCCGGGAGCTAAAGATCCGAGTGCGGAAACTGCAGAAGGAGCGTGAGTGTATCTGCAGAAAGCAGAGGAAAGAGAGGTTTCCTTCATCAGCCGGAGGAGGGCGGAGGCTGCGGGTGGTCTTGCCAGCCCCTCGGATTCCTACCTGCATCTCCCAATGTTCTTGCTGGATACCAGAGTGGCCACATGAGGGCAGCAGAGTGACATGGTCTCCGCAGGAAGGTGGGTAGAAAGCTAACAAGGGAGTTTGCTCTCTGATGGTTCGCTCTTTGATCCCCTCACCAGGGACCACTATTCTACTCCCCAAGAAGCCCCCTAAGACCACCGAAGATAAGGAGGAAACTATACAGAAACTAGAGGTGAGGAGGACCTGTGCAGAGCCCACATGGGCTCAAACCCGTCCCTCCCCTTTGGCTCACGTGGGCCTGCCTCAGGTGAGTCTGAGTTTGCCTTCCTATTTGTCTTCACATAAGACCCTGGAGAAGAAGGAGGAAGAAGTAACTTCAGAGGAAGATGAGGAGAAAGAAGAAGAAGAAGAGAAGGAAGAAGAGGAAGAAGAAGAGTATGACGAGGAAGAACACGAAGAGGTAGAGGGACCTCCTTCCCCCGCCAGCCCCTCTCTCTCGCCCTCCTTAGCTCTGGGGACCTCAACTCTGTCCACCAGGGGTGTTGCCCTTGGAGAACCAAAGGAGAAAGTGCTCCCCAAAGGTCGCGCCCTTCACTTTAGCGTCTCCAGGCCCTCGTCAAGAGTGGACAACAGCGGGAAAGGCTTTCCAGGCCTGGAATGGCGTGGCTGGGAGGGAGGGGGCCTGGCACACAGGGAGAAGGGAGCATGCCGAAAGCAAACCCGGATGTATTTTGTTTCAGGAAACTGATTATATCATGTCCTATTTCGACAATGGAGAGGACTTTGGGGGTGACAGTGATGATAATATGGATGAGGCTATCTACTGAAGAAGGACCCCAAACACCACCCTGGAGCTTTCTCTCTCGATACAGGATACAGAGAGTAACTGTCCCTATTATTTGGTTTTTGTGGACAAGAAAATCATTTGCTCAGAGTCCAGATGACTCGTTTGGTCTCTGGAGATAGAAATGGAGAATGATGACAGACAGATTCTCTTTTCTACCCTTCCCCTCCCTCCACCCTTGAATCACCTCTGATATCTTGGGAAAAGGGCAGAGGACCCATGTCTTAATGGTATGAAAGGTCGAAAGAAGAAAGAACGTCAAAAGAGGAACTGGAATTGTAAGAGCTGAGACAACCCCTCCCTGTTTTTTATCGTTCTTTATGGGGATCATCATGGGTGGGAGCTGTTAGGAGGAAGGAGGCCAGTTTTATATTTTTAAATAAAATGTTTTTATCTGTCTCTCTGTCCAGGGCGAGGCCTGGTGGGAGAGGGCTGGAGGAATGAAGGGGACGCCTCGCTGAGCCATTGTTCCCTCACCTGTCAGAGTCCAGCGTGACACCCTGGGGGTCACAGCCTTCCTGTCCCTTGCCCTTTCCCTCCCACACCCACCGTGGGACACCTGCTCCCAACCTAGCCCTGCCCAGGAACAGTCCCGAAATGCGTTCGCAGGGACGTGCAGAATGAGTAGTGGAAAACATTGACACCCCGGAGACCAGCTGGCTTCTGAGTCTCTGGTCCTCAGGCCATGGCGACGTGATTGTGTCTGTTCACAACACATTCACAGGGACACAGGCTCGCTCTTTCCCATACATGACCTTGATCTTGTCCTTGTTTACAAAGAACGATTGCAGCTATTTTTATGGGGACAGTCAAGAAAGCCAGGTGCGGGGAGGGAATAGGGAGGAGCTGCTGATTCTTCTTCATCAGGCTCTCTGGCCTCCAGGCCCTGGAGACCCCACTTTGAAAGGTCTGTCTTTGCAGTGGGAGCCCCTAAATATTCTATTCTCCATTTCTAGGAGCCACCGTGGCTGAGTCGCACTTTCTCTCTTGGTTCTCCCTTTGTGGAATTTGGTTAGCCTTTCTCATTCCCTTCTTGGGGGAAAGACGGTAGGCGGTGTTGCTTTACAGGAAGTAATGCGGGTGGGGAGGAGGGGAGTGACTTGGGGACACTCACAGCTCTGAGCGATGATTTCTCGCCCACACAGCTCTCCCTTGGGTGAGGTCACATCTCTAGGCTCTGATTGGCTTCTGAAGAAGCCCTAGATGCGCTGATTGGTTCCAGCCACCCGACATGCAGCAGTCACGGACTAGCTGCGTGTCCAGATAGGGGCTGACTTAGGGAGGTGGTTCCGGATCCCTGCGATGCCGTGGATGCTGTGGGAGCAACCCTACCAAACACCAGGAAGCCTTAGTTAAGATGGAATGCGGGAGAACCTTCAAGAAATCCCCCAACCGTATTCAGGCAGGCCGACGGCATTCCCTACAGCATTAAGTGACTGACTGACAGGCAATCTAATGTTAGATACTTCTGACCTCATCCTAAAGATTGCACAGGGGCTGTGACTCCATTGAGGGAAAGCACCTTAAAAAGCCTGATATGGCTGCAGTAGTAGGTGTTACGGCAGAAGCAGCCAAGAGAACGGAGAAGGAAACAGGAATAGAAACAGAACATTCCAGTTACTGAGCAATTTGCGATAATTGGTCTGTTTCCTTTTCTAGCTCTCAGAGGAGTTCTGAGTGGACGGTGTAGGGAGGGGCCAGAGGACCTGTCACTGGGGTTTCCCACAGTCACACTCTAGCCTGTGATTGTGGCTAGGGAGAAATCAGCAAAGAACAAAAGTAAAAGACATTGAAAAATCTCCTTTTGCCCTTTTCCCCCCGACACGTACACAGGCTGTCTTGACCCGGTCAGCTGTATCTATGTCTATGTTGGGGTTACGACCAACCCCTGAAATCCCACCTCAGGCCAGCCTGAGAACTTAAAAGAATGAAAATAAAGAATATTCTAGACAAGAGAAAGTAGAGGAGGACTGAGACACATCCCCCCTCCGCCCCGCCCCCCCCAGCACACACACACATCCTTTTCCCATAAAATGAGGGAGAAAGGAGGACAAAGGTTACAGTGACCCCTGGGGATCAGTTGTACTGTCTCAAAGGCAAAGTATCAGAAAGATCAGACGATTCTTGGACTCTTTCCCGTCTGGCTTCCTGCACCTCCTGGCAGGTGACCTTGCTGAACAAAGCCAGAGACATGGGACCCAGCAGCTTCCAGATTCCAGGGCGGTTCCAGGCACGGGATAGACTGTTTTCATTGACCTTTCCCCTACTTTCCACGCTCTTTCGGCAGGCTGAGGCTGAAGCCTAAGGCCCAGTAAACAGGCAGGGCAAGGCTTCCATTCCTCTGGAGGTTGAGGCCCTGCTTGTAAACATTTAGAGAGGACCCACCCGGTGCTGGCTCAGCCCTGTACTGAGCACCTGCTTATGCTGAACAGGTCACCCCCACGTCCTCAGCCTGGGCAGCACTGGCCGCAGGCAGGGCGGGTTTTCTGGCAAAAATCTTCTTTCCCTAGTGTTCCTAGCCTCCTGGTTCCCACCCCCGCCACCCCCCGCCACCACCACCACCACCACCACACACACACGCCTTGGGCAGGAAGCTTGAGAGTGGGGTCTGCAAATTTAAGTGCAGAGACTCAGATGGTTTGAGAGAGTGCTGGATGGGAGACCTGAATGCATTGTGCAGTTTGAAAGATCAAAAAAAAATCGGAAGGTCAAATGTCGGATGGGTAAGACACCTTTGGTTTGATGAGGAAAAGACAATTACTTTCTTCTATTCCTGTTTCTTGCTGGTTGAGTGGAAGGAAGGGTGGCTCTGTAGGAACGGCCTGGTTAGGAGCGGAGCCCAGGGGAAGGGCTGCCGTCTCGATAAGGAAAAGCACCGGCTTGTGGTCCTCGTCTCACGGCCCCATAGCTTTGTGTCCTCAGAACAGTCATGTCAGGTCTCCAAGCCTCAAATTCCTCACATATGAAACAGATTTTGGACTAGAATGTCCACTAGGAATTCTTCAAGCTCATGTTGTTCCATCTGCAGGAGTCCAAATGGTTCTGAGGACAAAGGTCAGGACGTGTCCAGCTTTTGCTGAACTCGTTCCATCCACGGGTGTCCCCACCTTAATTTCAGCTTGGGCAAGCTAAAGATAATTCGGGCATCTAGCCAGGCCTTTCCAAGAACCTGCCTCGGCCTGAGCAGCAGGAGGATCAGAAATTCCATCAACTAGCAAGGAAGGAGACAACCCCTTCAGCAGAATTTAAGATCATGATCTGCAAGCCAGGATTTAAATCAAGCAGCCCACCAAGAAATTTCTGACTGAGGAAGGAGCCAATGGGGCAGATCTTCTTTGTCACCCTTGAGGGGTGGCATGTCTGGCCAGAGGACAGGAAAGAGAAATGAGCTGGACAGGAATGCTAACGGTCAGTGAGCTAATTTGGCCAGACAAGTGTTGACCCCTTCTCCAGTAACCTTTCCCCTAGTGAGGCTCGCTTTTTTTTCCCGAAGGTCATTTGGGTTGAAGAGCTGGAAATAAGAAGTCCTAGTTTCCTAGTGTCACCTCAGAAAAGCCTTTGCCTTATCCCCGACAAGACTTAATTTGCCCCTTTTTCGTCCTGGAGGGAGGAGGAAGGCAGTGATCCAACCTTGACTGCGAGACCTGAGAGGCTAAGTGCAAAAGCCTTGAGAACTCACAGCTTTGGGGCAAGGAATCCAGAGGTTTCTCAAACCTAGTCCTGACCAGTGCAGGAAGGGGCTGTGTCTCCAAGACCTCCGGGTCCAGGACTGGTCTCCATTCTCGAACCACCCCTCCTTCCAGAGTCTGAGCTGTGGGCTGGATTTCCCAAAACTTCGACCCCTGACTCTTCCTGAATCTTACCATCCTGTAATTTCATTTCTCTTGGTATACAGTGGACAAAGGGAGAAAATACCCAAATTCTGTCTTTAACGTTGTTACACTCAGGGCAGCATCGATATTACCAGAACGGAAGGGAGATCATCAGTTAGACCTGTCTTTGCCTCACCAAAAGAGGTCGGGGAAATGAACTCACCTCAGTCTGTTCTGCGGACCTGGGGGATTTGCCATCTTAGAGAGAATAGATGGAATCCCATTTGGACAGGAAAAGAAGCCCCAGTACTCATCCTCCTACGCTCTTGCTATGGCCAGAGATGTAGCCGGGAGGAAATTCCCTCCTCTCTTTTACCTCATTTTTCTCAAGCAGGGGTGGTAAGAGGGAGGTGAAGCAAAGATGGGCTCATTGGGAGAAAGGGCAAACGCTGACCAGCCCTTTTCGAGGCCCTCCACTCCCTGTCCCTAAGCCTCTCTCCTGATCCTTAGACAATCTTTCCTGTCTGACAATACTTGGCTGCTCTTGGCCCCTCACCTCTCCCTTACTTGGCTCCTATTCTGAAACTTGCTTTTCACTCAGAGCCACCACTCCAACACCTGTCCAGAGATATCGGGGACATCTGCAGACTTCTCAGGAGCTGGCTTGGGTCCGGCTGGGAAGGATGACTTAGTGCCAAGGAGAGAGCGTGTCTCTCACACTCATTGTCTTTGAGATTCTTTTTCTCTTCTCGACTCTCTCCATGTCTTTCTTTCCATGTCTCTCTCCGCCTTATGTCTTTAGCTTTGTGCTGCTTAAATTGGGTTATTCATGAGTGATGTGGTGAGGAGTATTTGGAGCCACACAATACACGTGGTGCATCTTCCAGAGTGTCAATTTTACTTTTAAGATCTGCTGTGTGTGTGTGGGGGGGGGGGAGGGATACATTATTTTTATACTAAAACTACACAAATATATTACATGATATAAATAAAAATGTGCACTTTTTAAACCTAAAATACATACTTCAAAGACATTTCTGGCTTGTGACAGGCTACTCTGGACTGCTCCAGAAGTCCCGGGGGAAATGGTTCACTCTCCCCAATCTTAAGGATCCTTCAGAGGAAATATTTGAGGAGCTCTACTTCAAGCAGAAGTGACAACCTAAGATAAACCTAAGCGCCAGACAGGAGTCAGGCAGGTACGAAGGAAGGAAGCAGGTGAGTGTAATGCAATAGGGAGTGGACAGAACCAGCAAATAACAGCGGCCTGGCCTCACCGGCTCCAGCAGGTTGATGCCGTGAAGGAATGCGAGCTCAGTGTTATCGGATGTGGCTGCTTTTTAAGAGAAGTCAGAACAGCAGCTTTTAATGAAATTCGGTCTTTAAATGTTTATAACTAATTCACATTTTCGGGAAGAAACTATACAGGTTTCTAGATGTCAGCAAGCTGATTCCACCCATGGGCTCCCCCGTTGGCCACCTCTGACCTCTACCACCATCTCTTCTACTTTCTAAAGCAAACGAGGCCCAAATCCGGGCTCCCAAGGTCTTAAATTCTGTTCCTAAGAGTTGGGGGCAGTGAGGTGCATGAGGTTGCTGGAGCATTTGGAGCTCTCCTGCAGGACAGCTTGGGGAGGGAGAACTGAAAAGAAGCCTCTGGGTACTGCTGGAAGGCTCGCCTTTCTCCAGGGGAGCCACCGGTCACTGCCCAGCCATCGTCTCCCTGATCTACATGGATATTGAGCTAAAAACATCTTGTGGCCTGGAACAAGAACCAGCCGTGCTCAGAGTTGGAAAGTGAGTCAAGCACGAAAGACCAGGGATAGAGAGAAATGAGAGAACAGGAGACAAAGGAAGAATTACCTGTGAGTCTGGATAGATGCAGGAGGAAGTCCAAATTTAGACAGGGGAGGGGGAGGGGTCTTTACCCACAGAACCATATAAGGGAAACACAGTTCTCACGACCCTGACCCCACCTACCCTCCCAGCAACTGAAATCCTTCCTCTGTCCATCTGTCCGGGAGGTTAAAAATACCCACACTGGGCACGCAGCCAGACATTTCCAAGAACCTGTTTACTGACCATTTAATTGACTTGGAGAGATAGTCCGTAGCTACAT
Source organism: Pteropus vampyrus (assembly GCF_000151845.1). NCBI lineage: Eukaryota > Metazoa > Chordata > Mammalia > Chiroptera > Pteropodidae > Pteropus > Pteropus vampyrus. The sequence goes on along the minus strand of NW_011888787.1, from coordinate 56,335 downwards.
CACCCAGTGAAGAATGAGAACAGACCTGGCCTGACATCCCAGGGCTCAAAGCACGTGGGACCCACAACTATGTCCCATGTTATCTGTCCTCCTCTTTCTTCCATCACTCAGTTGCCTGGAGATGACCAGTCACTTGATAGTCAGAAAAATCCCAGCCTTCGGAGTCTATTTATTCTTTTCTCCTTACATAACAAGCCTAGTGGGAAAGTATAGCAGGGTCAAGCCAAGGGAAAGGCCAGGACAAAACAGGAATCATCTAAGTAGGCTAAACCGAGCCTCATCGCTTGGCTCTCGTTCATTGGGTTTTGTCCTGCTCAGTCTAGTCCACCTCCGTGGAAAAAAAAAACCCGACGAGATGCAATACCTTCAAATGAGGATGTCATGTCACACTGTATATGCAGCACTCTCGATTCCTGTTTATCGCTCCAAACGCCAGGAAGCTTTCCCTGGAGTTGTATTCCGAAAAGTCAAGAAAGCTCAGTTAAATACCGGAAGATTCCAGAGGCCTGCGAGGCACACTGGGAGTATGAGAGAGAGAACTCTAGTGCTCCCAGAGCTATCCCATGAGATGCCAGGGGTGAGCAGAGCGCCTATCCCGGCCTAGGGATGGGAGTGCCGACAGCAGGCTACCTGTCCTCCACCACGATGAGTCCAGGGGGAGTCGGCTTCCGTACACGGGCCTCTTCTCACACTGTTTTGCTCCCCAAACAAGCAAGAAATCGAGAGGAACAAAGAGAACGGCCTTACTTCCCATAGGTCAGAGAGGAAGAACAATTCTGGGGACATGCCTGGGAGTGAACTTAGCGAGATGGCAGTGGCAGTGGTGGATACGCCTCCTCGTTTATTTTAGGTAACAAGCATTTTACTTGCTACTGTTCTAATACTTCGCATATATTTTTTAAATCTTCACAATAATAATCTGAGGTAGCAACTGTTATTATCTCCCATTTTACAGATCAACTGGAGCATGGAGAGGTTGAACGAGGTGCCCAAATATAGCTTGTTAAGTGATAGAAGTAAGATTTCAATTGAGATAGTTTGGCTCCAGAGTCTATGTGCTTGTCTACCACCCTATTGGAAGGCTGATCCTTGAACTTTTTCTAGGCTATAGACTTATCTACTGGGCCAGGACCAGCAGCCCTGGATGGATCTGCAGCCGTCTCCCAGAACAAAAGTTTCTGCTCTCCCAGTCTGGAACTATTGAGGTCATAGTGCTCGGTACAGGTGATGAGTCATCAAAGGGTCAGTAAGATGTTTTCCTTATCCACCTTATGCATTCCATCACCTAGGGGTGGTCCAAGGAAAGAGTGTGAGGAAAAGGTCTGTATGCTGTTGAAAGAGCTGGACAAAAGTCCCTCCTTCACCCCTCTCTTATCCTTTGGCTCCCATGTGATTGTTTTTCTTTGTTGTTGACCAGGTGCTGGGGCAGCTCCTCTCCCCACGCTTTGCCTCCCAATGCCTCACCGAGTCACTGCACTGTCGTGTTTCCAGTCTGTCCAGAGGTATGGGGGGAGCCAAGGACCTGCCCTTTTCATGCTCATTTTACTTTCTCTAGCTCTGTTCTCTCTTGAGATAGTTTTCTTTCTGTTTTCTCTCAAATCTTCCTGCACCAGATTGGACCTAATGAATAAATGATACTAAGAACTGGATCTCCTCTAATGGCTAGATACGTCGGTTACAGCTCTTGAAAAATTAAACAGCAAATGAGAAGAGCATGGGAAAGGAAGACCCACAGCAAAAGGAAGTCCAGAGCACAAAGGGGCTTTTTGTGCTCTAGGGAAGCGTTTCCTCTGGGTGAACAGCTGCTGATTTCTTTTCTCAGGTTTTGCTGTACTGTTCGTTGTGCTAGTTTACTAACCACATGGAGATTATGAAAGTTAAACAAAAATAAAAATTCAGTCTGTCGGTCTCAGTAGCCACATTTCAGAGCTCAATAGCCGCGTGTGGCTAGTGGCTCCTGTATCATCTCAGATATGGAACATTTCCATCACCACAGAAAGTTCTATTGGGCAGAGCTGGATTTGAGGTATTAGGGGATTAGGAAGGGATGCCTATGTTCTGGCCCTTCCAGGATCAAACCTCTAGCAGACCTGGGTATTATCTACTGTCTCCCAGCCGTCCCCTTCTCAGATCTAGTATGCAAACAGCCAGGCTGTGCGCTCCGGGATCTCTCCATCCCTTCGTCCCGCCCTCTGGCGTGTTCTTGTTCTCGCTCCATCCCTCCAGACCCTGGAAAGCCAGCTGCAGAAAAAAACTTTTCCATCAACTTTGACCTAGTTTCCTGGTCACAGATTTGAAAAGGGGAAGAGCCACTAAATTCTTGAATAGGTAAGAAAAAGAGGAGGCAGAGGCAAGAATAAAGGTGAGAGGCACCATGGCAAGAGAGAGCTAGAGACTTTGACACCTTTGTAAGGAGAAACTAACAAAGAGAGCAGGGAAAGGGCAAAAGAGCTACTGAGAATGGCAGACACAAAGATTTAAAGTGGAAAAGAATTTTTCAATTTCACTCTGTTCAATCCACATTAATTTTATGAACTTCCAGGAGTCTGTGGTTTGGAATTAGCATGTAGAGGTCCACAGAAAAGCCAAACCCCACATAAGGGCCAGGAATAGCTGTGTTCAAAAGTTTTTTAATGAGCTAGAAATCAGAAAGTATCTTAACCCCTGTCATCTCAGGGTTTCTCATCCTAGGCACTACTTTAGAATAATAAAAACCATTTCCATTAGAGGTGGAATTGTGGTATCGATCTATTGTTTTTATCCTACAAGGAAGAAATATGAACTGCTGAAGCATACATAACCAAAGGGATGAGGGTGGGGTTGAATACTCAGCAAACATTTACCAAGTTAAATGTGCTTGGGATAGGAACTGTGGTAGAAACTGCAGTGATAAAAAATGTTGGCAGCCTTCAAAGAATTTAATACTTGTAACTCTAAATCCTGAAGTCCTAAATGATCATCTTAGTCTATAAACCAGATTTATAAAATATAGAACCATCAACTTTTCCTATCAAATCCTCACAAACCTTGTTTCCCTTTTATTTCAAGCTCATTAAAAATGAAAGACCAAAATACCTCCCTCACACACTCCGAAATTCTAAGACTTCAGTAACAATTAGCTGTGGATATATGTGGAAAGCTAGCTTAGACCACCAGATCTCGACTAGTTCTCTGGTGAATTGGAAGAGACTAAATGTAACTCAAACTCCTTCCCACTTCACCTCCCAACCCCACTGCCTAGAATCATTAGGGTTGCTCGACAATGTTTTTCAAAAACAAATTGTGAACTAGAGGAAATGCTCCTTTAGGCACATTATCAATAACTTCTCCAGCACCATCTCTCAGACAAGAAAACACAGTTTTTATCATTAAAAAATTTTTATTTTTTTCATTTTTTACAAAGAATACCCCTACCTGCAGTGAAAATATATCCGGTTAAGTACAAAATATAGTTTTTTATCATACAAAAAGATACACAATTAAAAAACAAACTAAACCACCTTCAGCCCACACTTTCTCAGGAAAGGGTGGAGCTCAGTGCTCTGACACAGGACAGTGAAGAAAGTGCTAAGGCTGAGGGTGACTGTCCCAAGTGCTAGCGGCCGCAGTGAGAGGGTCTGTCAACATCCCCAGGCTCCTAACACTGGGCAAGAGGGGCCCTTGGAGCTCGTGAAGCCCCGCCCTCGAGTTTCTTATGGCAATGTCCGGAGGCTCTGATCCCAATGTTGGGGGCATCTTGATCTAGAGTTCCTCCTTAGGTTTGAAGAAGTCACAGTGGGCAAGGCTGATAGCAGCAACCCTTCTCATGTAATTAAGAGTGTCAGAACTACAGAATTCTGTATACTGGGACAAAGTCTCAAAAGTAATGAATAACTTTTTTTTTTTTTTGTCCTTGTGCTTACCCCTAGAGACATAGACCAGCTTTAGCTTACATTTGAGATAGAAATTTTTTTTAACAGGAACTAAAGTGCTAAAAACATCACCTCAGAATCAATTCCAAGGAGTCACATGAAAAGAAAAACACATTCTCCCACATGATGTTTGCAACAGGAGAACACAGTGCAATAAGGCTCTAAAAATGGCTTTTAAGACCTTTGGTGGGGCAGTTACTACTGCTTTGAGCCAGATTAAAGTACATTCTAAGCAAGAACAACCTTAGGGCTTCTTCCCTTGAATTCACATAGAAAGCTCTCTCCAAAGTCCAGACCAAATCAGCCCTGTTTTCTTTTTGTGTAAGTGTATAAAGGGCAACAGTGATTTTAAAAACCTCCTTTCCCCCCCCAAAGTTTTGGCCATGATTTTTTTTCCCCATTTCCCCAGTTTGCTAAATTGGCTCTGTTCCACATAGCACAAGGTCGAGAAGAGCTGAGAAAATGGGATGGGCCTGAGTTTCTTAGTGTGTTTTTAAACCCATCCAAGCAAACACCCCGATGTCACAACATCTCACTGGCCGAGGACAAGTGCACACCCTTTAAGGCTCAGGAGACTGACTACCTGCTGATCACCTCCTACACCAGGGAGTCAGAGGCTGGGGTGGACCCACCCCTCACTATAGAGACTGTTCAGTCTCTGAAAAAGTCTAAGTCCAGGAAGAGATGCAAAGAAACAGTACAGTTGCTTCTTTTCTTCCACACGCTCACTGCACGTTGTTGTTGAGGATGCACGGATCAACCTGGGAAGAAGAAAGAAAGG
>NW_011888787.1:43693-49843 GCF_000151845.1 Pteropus vampyrus | reverse complement strand
CCTTTTTTGGGGGTGGGGGGGAGTTTGCAAATTAAAACCGAAGAGACACAAGGCAAAACTCAAAGCACTCAACCTGAGCAAATATGTAATACAGGCTCCACTTATTCATTTCCATTCTCTTCTCAAATCAGCTTCCACCTTCTGGACCACTCACCTGTTGGCTGGTCTTCCAGGAGAAGCGTGTCTTCGTGGCGCAGGTACTCCAAGGTCTGTTTGCACTGCTGGGATCCCTGCATCCAGAGGACTTTGGCCATTCCGCAAGCCAGGACCCTGACAGCTTTGACTCGAGTGACTTCACACACCTCCACTATCACCCGGCCAGTCACCTTCTCCCCACTGCTGTACACCTTGTCAGGCTCGCTAAAGACCACCTCAAAAGACTTAATCTTCTTAAACATCACCATGATTGGGCTGGGTCAGCTTAAGAGTTAAATACGAAAGGGCGGAAAAAAACAAAACCTCAAATCCGAGGACCCCTCGCAATAATTTAAAATTATTCCACTCGTCAACTCTCTACTCAAATTTTTGAAAAGATGTCAAAGCAACGTAAGCTGCTGGTTAGGCCAAGGAATCTCAAAAGTAAAAAGAAGCTTTCCTTCCTTCGGTAGCTAGAGGAGCGCACCGAGTCTCGGTCAGCTGCACCCCATCCGCGAACAGGAAAGAGTAGTTCCAACCACGAGCCGGAAACTGATCTATATAGTAGCCGGCCCTGGCGGCGCCACGCGAGCGCTCGCCCGGAGGCTCGTGCTGCCCTCGTGCACAGCCCTCCCATTGGCTGCCCGCGCCTTGTTTACCAGGAGCCCGGCCAATCAGCGAGGCCTCAGCGGCGCGTGGACATGGTGTGCTCCTGGCGGGGAAAATGGTTGTTGTGCTTCGCTGCCCGGCGGTGTGGGCGCGTGCGGGGGGAGCACGGAGCGGCTTTCCTGGGGTGGGGTTGGGGAGGGGGAAGGAAGACCTCGCTGACCCTAAAATGCATCCTGGGCCTTGGTCCCCGGAGGGCGTGTGCGGGTGCCTCTGGGCTGGGAACGTGCTTGGGGGTTAAAGGAAAATGCGCTTCTGAGAGAATTTCATGCCTCGCCTTAGCCAGGGCAATTGATTTAGAGGCGCCCGTTTATTCCTGGCTCACGAGTCGCAAGTGGTGTGAAAAAACAACCCTAGAGCTCCAAGAATCCTTTAGGATCGGGCAGGGGACAGAGAGCGCTTTTGTCACTGTGCGGGAAGATTCCCCTTTGCCCTTCTCTTCGCACCTCAAACAAAACCAAGCAAAAACCTGCTGTCTGAGACGGCAAGGAGAACGGGTCACAAAATTTAAGCCTCTCCAAAGCCCTCATTTGGGCAGCGGGTGTGTGGGACCGATCGGCCCTCCCCCTCCCTTCCCTCTTGCTCGCGCTGTTCCACACCCCCTGTACCCTCGAGTCTGTTCTCTCTGTTCTCTGGAACGGAAATGGTAAGGGCGTGTTCACATCCTGTTGCTTATCCCCTCATCTTTTCAGTTTCTACCTGCAAAGTTGGGGAACACTTTGTTTATGTTCCCCCAGTCGCCTCGTGATCTCTTTAGGCTCTGACTATCTCTCACTGCCTGCTCCGGGAAGAGGGGAAGATACTACACCCTTTTCACTTTCTTTGTGATTTACTTTCACTCTTTCTTGTTTTCAACCCCTTTCCAGCTCAGAATCAAACGTATGTACCTAAATCTGTAGCCCACAGCCTTAGTTAAAAGCAGAAAAATTCTCTTGTTTATTACCAGTGTCAGTGGGGAGACGGCTGTGTTCCTGTTTGAAGGAAGAACGTCTCTCTCTTTTGATAATTTTTTCTTAAGCCGTTTAGAAATTGGTAAGAAAGGAAGAAGATGGGTCACTAGAACATAATACGTTCAATCTAAAAGAGCCCCTGTCTCCTCCTGTGTTGTCATTTGGTTCTCTATCAGATGGGTTTTCCCTTAGCTGGCCATGAGATCCCCAAGAGCTGACTCCTGAGAACTTACTCATAAATGCACTAAGGAAAACTTGTATGCAGAGATACAAGGATTATTTCCCCTTTTCTTTGATTTCTGAGCTCCTCCTGTTTCTGTTTTGGGGCATCAGCAGATTATTACCTTATTTTTTCTGCTGGAAAGAGGAAGATAATGTCCTCAAGATTGAGATGGGGAAGTAAATAAGCATTAGAATATACAGAAATCCTACTCTCTCAGCAAAAAGGCTACTCATAGCTGCTAAGGATCCTTCTTCCTCTCCCCGAAACTGGGTTGACACCCTAAGGCTAACAGGTTACTACAACTCAACCCCAATGTTAAGCAAGCCCAAGAATCAGGCATCAAGACTCTGTTGGAAAACACACAGACCCATACACAAACACACACCGACTTTCACCGACAAAAAAGGGAACATGTTGATCCTTAGGGTGTGTGGGTTTGAGGCGACACCCATGGGGCCTGAGTTGTTTTTAATCTGTCAACAATATTGATTGAATTATCTGGAGCAGGGAAGGTGGGACTTGCACTAAAGAAATTTTTTAAATTCAAAATGACGGCTTCTCAGAGAAGTTTTAGTTTTGAAAGTGCATAAATATGAAACACCAAATTGTTTACAAATACGCAAATTGATATTGTTAAACTGTGTGATATGTAACTACGTAAATTTGGAGGAGGTAGGAGGAGGGATATGTCAGAAGAAGGGAATGCTGATATTAATTGGGCACATCTATGAAATACTGAATGTTTTTGAGCTTTAAAAAATGTTAATACAATTCTCTCTTGCTCTAAGTTCCTCTCTTGGGCTCCAGTTTCTTCTTTCTTTCCCATTTTGCAAAATTCGGTACAGACCACTTGTTTGCTGTGTTATGCCTGGTTTCCCTTGAATGCCAAAAATCTATTTTGCTTTGGCAGCAGCAGCTGCCTACCAGGCCTGTAGCCAAGGCATGCTCTGAACTGCCCTGCAGACAGAGTTGTTTACGACCTTTCACCTAATAGCCTGGTATTCCGATATAAATCTGTTCCCCGATTCTTCTTTCCAATTCCTGGGCCAAAGGAAGAAAAATCTTGAAAACTCCTATCCTGAAAACAGGGTACAGACAGGGGTGTGAGGGAGAGAAAGGGCTGGGCCAGGAGGAACAACAAAGTAGGGTTAAGTCCAAGAGTTTTGCGAGTGAGATCACCTTTACCTGCTCCTCTTCAGTCCCAGTGCCATTAAGAAACAAAGTGGTGACTATTGTTTGCTTTGGTGGAGGTGGCTGGACAGTAAAGTCAAAGCTTTCAGGGAGGGAGGGGCCCTCAGCGCTGTTAGTGGTCAGAGGACAAGGAGCTGGTTGCATTTCTCTTTTCTTTAACCTCTAGCCAGACAAACATTTGAGAACTCTGAAGACTCAGTTCCCCGAGTCAAGACAAATCCTTTTCTTTAACCTTTTAATCACTTCTGTCACCTCCACTCTTCTTTTTCACTCTTGACCGTCACCCTTTCCATTTCCCCCCAGAGAATGTCAGGTTAAAGGCATTTCAAATAAAGGTTTGAAAGGAAACGTGAAATTGAGACAGCTCAACTGTGTACGTGCCTCCAACTCATAGATAAATAAGAATATATTAATAATTGTATAGCACCTTGAGTTCAAAGTGACTTTTTTTTTGTAATTTTTGAGCACCTGCAATGGACTGTGTTATATAATTATCTCACTGATATATATATATATATATATAACTTCATCTGTCATGTTGTTCCAGAAAGGATTTAAGGTTGAATTATTCATTTAATTCTCACAATAACCTGGTGACACAGGGTTGATTAAGTTAGGCTCAAAGGGTTAGGTAATTTGCCTGAGGTCACAGATTTTGTAAATAGAGCAAGACCGAGAACCCAGGTGTGTCATATCTAAAGTACTGTATGTACTTTTCCCAAAGTGTTGTCCTGCCTCTCAGTGCTTTAACACATCATATCTCATTTGATCTCCACTGTACAGGATTCAGGGCAGGACATAAAACCTTAGTCTTAAAGGTGACTCTAGCAGTCTTAAAAAACAAACAGTTCCCTTATTTTATTTAAATGACCTTGCTCTCCAACATAACAGCTAGTAACTGGTGGAGCCACTCTCCAAACCCAGGATTCTTAATACTTAATCCAGAGTTCATGTCTCTAGGATGTTTTGTGAGGGCATTTTTTTTTTTTTTTTTTTAGTTTAGCTTTCATTATTTAAAATACTTCTCTGAACAGCTGGAGGTGGGGGAGAGTGGGGCCTGAGTAAAATGGGTGAAGGAAGTCAAAAAATACAAACTTCCAGTTATAAAATAAGTCATAGGGACATAATGCACAGCATTGAGACTATAGTTAAAAATACTGTATCACCTCACACCTGTCAGAATGGCTATCATCAATAAATCAAAAACCAGCAAGTGTTGGTGAGGATGTGGAGAAAAGGGAACCCTCATACATTGTTGGTGGGATCGCAAATTGGTACAGCCGCTATGAAAAACAGTATGGAGGTTCCTCAAAAAATTAAAAATGGATATACCTTTTGATCCAGCAATTGCACTTCTGGGTATTTATCCAAAGAATATCAAAACAATAATTCATAAAAATCTATGCATGCCAGTATTCATGGCAGCACAATTTACAATAGCTAAGACATGGAAGCAACCTAAATGCTCATCGACAGACGATTGGATAAAGTATGGTTCATATGTACAATGGAATATTACTCAGCCATTTAAAAAAAAAATGAAATCCTACCATTTGCAATGACATGGATGGACCTAGAGGTTATTATGCTGAGTGAAACAAGTTAGACAGAGAAAGATAAATACCATATGATTTCACTTATATGTGGTATCTAAGGAACAAAAAGAACAAACTAATCAAAAACAGACTCACAAAAATAGTGGACAATTTGGTGACAGAGGGGAGGAGGGTTGGGAGGCTGGGAGAACGGGGTGAAGGGTTAAGGAAGTACAAATTAGTAGTTGGTAGTTGGGCACGGGGAGCATGGCAGAGGGAATGCGGTTAGCATTAATATGATGATGGCTAAGTGGAGAGCCGGGGGAGGGAGGGAGCAATTGGGGGGATCATTTTATGAACATTATAGATGTCTAACCAATGTACTGTATACTTGAAACTAATTTAAATAAATTTATAAAAAAATACTGAATTGTATATTTGAAAGTTGCTAAGAGACTAGATTCCAAAATTCTCATCACAAAAACAAAAATTCTGTAATCATGTATAGTAGATATTAACTAGACTTACTATGTGATCATTTCATAATTTATAAATATTGGATCATTATGTTGTACACCTGAAACTCATATGACATATGTCAACTATACCTAAATAAAAAAAACCAATCAACCCTCATCTGGAAGACCAAATTTCATGTTTATTGGGTCTATTTTTCTACTATGTTGAGGAAAAGTATGGAGATCTAGGATTTGCCCATCTTCAGGGAAAGCTGGAGAGAAGTGATGAATGAATTTGTTCAAAAGTATTGCAGACTCACTTAAAATACTACTTTTTTCTTTCTTTCTTTTTCTTTCTCTCAATATAGCAAAAAAGCTTTATCGTTTCAATTTGGTGGGAGCCATGGGAGAGGGCTCCAGGGTGGTTAGAAGGCTTCCTAGTGGTTGCAGGGAGAGGCTCAGGCACAAGGCCAATGCCAGGGGGATGGAGAGGAGCCCCTCAAAAGCCTCTGGGCTCCAAAGGCTCGTAGTCATGCTTGAGGGTAAGCCTTTCCAAGAGATACCCCTCCGGCTGGGGGTGGGGGGCGGGGCAACCTGCGGAGATTGGTCAGGGGGTCGCCCATCTTCATGTCCAGTTTCACCTGCTCCTCTAGGAAGTGGCTCTCCTGGAAGTCGGAGTTGTGCTTCTGCGCGAGCAGAACCTAAGGCGCGCAGATGCCAAGGGGCCCGGTTCGGGTTCTTTTCCGTGCCCTTGGCGACTCCATGGTATCCTGAGTTTCACCGCACTCTTCCTGGCAAGGCTTCTGCAGGTCCTGGAAGAGGTGCGCGGCTGCCACGCTGGTTTTGCATCTTCAAGAGACCTTGGGCGTCCCCGCGCTTCTCCTCGGCCAAGTGGGGACAGAAGTGGCCTAGGCCTTGCAGAGCCACGTCGCGGCGGTGGAAATAGACGCCCAGAGAGAGGCAGGTAGGTGTAGGAGGCCCGCGGATGCAGG
>NW_011888787.1:37493-43643 GCF_000151845.1 Pteropus vampyrus | reverse complement strand
CCAATGTACTGTATACTTGAAACTAATTTAAATAAATTTATAAAAAAATACTGAATTGTATATTTGAAAGTTGCTAAGAGACTAGATTCCAAAATTCTCATCACAAAAACAAAAATTCTGTAATCATGTATAGTAGATATTAACTAGACTTACTATGTGATCATTTCATAATTTATAAATATTGGATCATTATGTTGTACACCTGAAACTCATATGACATATGTCAACTATACCTAAATAAAAAAAACCAATCAACCCTCATCTGGAAGACCAAATTTCATGTTTATTGGGTCTATTTTTCTACTATGTTGAGGAAAAGTATGGAGATCTAGGATTTGCCCATCTTCAGGGAAAGCTGGAGAGAAGTGATGAATGAATTTGTTCAAAAGTATTGCAGACTCACTTAAAATACTACTTTTTTCTTTCTTTCTTTTTCTTTCTCTCAATATAGCAAAAAAGCTTTATCGTTTCAATTTGGTGGGAGCCATGGGAGAGGGCTCCAGGGTGGTTAGAAGGCTTCCTAGTGGTTGCAGGGAGAGGCTCAGGCACAAGGCCAATGCCAGGGGGATGGAGAGGAGCCCCTCAAAAGCCTCTGGGCTCCAAAGGCTCGTAGTCATGCTTGAGGGTAAGCCTTTCCAAGAGATACCCCTCCGGCTGGGGGTGGGGGGCGGGGCAACCTGCGGAGATTGGTCAGGGGGTCGCCCATCTTCATGTCCAGTTTCACCTGCTCCTCTAGGAAGTGGCTCTCCTGGAAGTCGGAGTTGTGCTTCTGCGCGAGCAGAACCTAAGGCGCGCAGATGCCAAGGGGCCCGGTTCGGGTTCTTTTCCGTGCCCTTGGCGACTCCATGGTATCCTGAGTTTCACCGCACTCTTCCTGGCAAGGCTTCTGCAGGTCCTGGAAGAGGTGCGCGGCTGCCACGCTGGTTTTGCATCTTCAAGAGACCTTGGGCGTCCCCGCGCTTCTCCTCGGCCAAGTCGGGACAGAAGTGGCCTAGGCCTTGCAGAGCCACGTCGCGGCGGTGGAAATAGACGCCCAGAGAGAGGCAGGTAGGTGTAGGAGGCCCGCGGATGCAGGTTGACCAGGTGATCGCCGGTGGCCTCCACCTCGGTGAAATAATTCTGACGGATTTGAGAGCTTATGGCTGTTCGGCAATAAGAGTTAAGCTAAAACAAACAAACAACGAAACAGTGTTGGTGGGTCTCGGAGGCCAAGGATTGCTGAGAGGTTGCAGCGTGGCGGGAGGCTGGAAGAAGGGGCGTCCCTGGGTCTGTTCCGTCCAAACTCTTGAACCTAGAGAGATCCGGGGGACCGTCGAGGGCGCTGCCAAGGTATTTCTGAAAGTTGCCTTATTACAGTAAAAAAAAAAAATCTTAATACCTTCTCATACTATCGCCACGTCTGTTTTCTTTACTATCAAATTTTTTAAGAGAATAACTTAACAGCGCTTTCTCTGTTGACAAAACTTGTTCCTTTGTATTCTGGCTTCTCTTGCCACTGAAATGGGTTTTAAAACCTCATTCACCTTGACTCCCATATAATCTATTATTTATTAAAAGGTTTTTTTATATTTTTATTTTTTCAATTATAGTTGACACACAATAGACTCCCATATAATTTAAAAACTGCCATCTTTTAAAAATTTAAACATCCGTTAATGACTTTTGGACTTTATTCTTTTCTCCTTTGCTCTCAATTCCTTTTTTCTACGCCTCCTGAAAGCTTTTCTCAAGGACTTTTTTTTTTTCCCCCTTTAAGCTTTGCTCTTCAGTTTGCCCATCTGTACATCACTCGTGTAAAATCTATCCTATACTTTTAATCTGTCTCCAAAACTCCAGCAGGCATCTCAGATTTAACTCGTCCAGTCTGGAATTCATAATCTTCCTCCTGTGCGCAAACTCAGTTTTTCCCCTTGTTTCTTTCGATGGAACCATTCTACATTCCCTTGGTTATAAAACCCAGGAATTGCCTTTGATTTCTTCCTGACATTCCCCACATCCAGTCAACTGGCAAATTCTGTAGAGGCCATCTTTCCAGTGTTTCTAGAATCTGTCTCATTTCTTATTCCACTGCCACCACTCTGGTTCCTGTCCTTGTTACTTTTGCCTAGATTATTTTAACTGCTTTTAACTGATCTTTCTGCTGTAATCTATAGACCGTGACTAAATGAATCTAACAAAATTGAATTCCTGTCTGTTCCTGTGAGATGCCAAAGCTCATTGCTTAACTGAATCAAATTCAGATGCTTCATCTTGGCATTTAAAGCTTTCACAAACTGGCCTCAAGCAACTTCCAGTTTCATTTTCCACTACTTCCTCATGTATGTACCCTATATCTCAGCCAAATCTGGTGGGTACTCGGTGTTCCCCTAATATATCCTTCTCTGCGTTTGTTTACGCATTTCTCTCTACCCAGAATGCCCACCCTGCCTCCCATCTCTGCCTTTTGAAATCCTTCCCACTCTTCAGTAGACGGCCAAATGACTTTTCCTCTACGAAACCTTTCTCGATTCCCAAGCTCCTCTCTCTCCATGCAACCAAACAAAATTTCATTCTCTTTTGAGTACTCCACAGCAGGTTGTTTCTATTTCTCGCATTACGTGTACGTTACCTTTCCTCTCTTAGATAATGAATTCCTAGAGAGCAGGAACTGTGTCTTTTCTTTATCTTTGTTTCCTTCACGGCATCTAGCAGAGTACATTTCATAGAGTAAATATATTATTAAATATAAATTGAATTGATAGATGGGGTATGTGTCTGGAGTCGAATGTGCCACTAATTCAGAACCTGGCATTGTTTCTTATTAGCGTTAGGCTTTAAACCTGAACCTCAGTTCCTTGTGCTATACTGTAACATGTATAACCAGACCCCCGTGGAAGCCTATGGCCCAATTATGTATCAGAGCAAGGGTGGCAAAGGGGTGAGAAGTGATGACTTGTTTTTCTGTGAGGGGAAAATTGGACGGCGTTGACATTTATAAACATGAGGGAGACTGGGACATTGTGTGCTTAGCCCAATTTACCCTTTTCTGAGAAATTCTTTCTTACACAATTCAGTCATCCAGTTGGCTCAGCCCTGCCACCCAGTGGGTAAGTTAATGTACTGTCGAGATCCTTAGTCCAAGAATTGTCTCAAAAACCCAGAAGCTTTTCTGAGACCTGAAACTTGACCCAAACTGCTCCCCTGGGTGCCGAAGATGATTCTTTAATCACGAGAAAAAGAAGTGCAGGAAGGATTATGGTGTTCATGACGCCGATGGAGAAGAGAGGAAGAAACTACACATTGAAACAGTTTTTTGTCCAGACTGACATTTAACAATCCTTTCTTTATTAGCAACATTTCTAGAGTACGTAGAGCCAACTACGCATGTGCGTTATAAGGCACTTGCACAAACATTTGATTCTCACTAGATAGGCAGACAGATGTTTTGTAGAACATATATTGCGATTCAGAGAGGTCAAGTGACTTGCCTAAGTTCACACAACTAGGACAAAATTCATCTGATTTATGGTTCAAAGATCTTTCTAGAGCATCTCCGATTCTTAAAAAAGAAATCTCCTTTGTAAAGATTGCTCTGATTTCTTCAGGCAGACTTAGCTGTCACCTTCTTTGTATTCCCACAGCGTGTAGGACATACTTCTATATGTGATGAGTATTGATCATTTAGCTTGTAATGATCTGTTTTTCTGTTTGTTCCTTCCCACTAAACTGAGCTCCTTAAGGGTAGGAACCATGTTGTCTTATGGCCTGGCGTAGTTTAGATGCTTCAGAAATTCTAAAGAAGGGTCAAAAATCAATCCATAGGATTACGTTGGCCTGATCAGCTAACGTGCAGCATATATAACCCACGCTCGTGCTTCTAGTTTTGGTTTCTTCTCTGACGCCGGTGGCATTCCCCCTGGCTGTAGGCTTCGCTGTGGTAGATGCAGGTCAGTGACCTCCAGAAAGAGAAAATAAAACCATGGCAGAACATTTTCTATTTCAGGTGCTACTGTTTTAGCAAAGGGCCTTTCAGTTCTTGGCTGGGGTGAGGTGGGGGGAGAGGGCAAAATGAAGAGACGGATTAATTTTTTTAAACATCTGACTTAGCTAGTTTCTCTAGGTAAGAGAAGAAAAGTGCGGTATCAAAGACTGATTACACAGAACCCTTGATATTAAAAATATTAGTTCTTTGAACCAGTAGCAAGGAATGATTCCAAAATAGCCCACAGCGAAGGCACAATCTAATTGTCCTTCCTGATTTTTCTTTCACTTTCTAAAAGCCCACCCTCCATTCACACACAAATTTTATCTTAGGAAACATATTTAACTTATTCCTTCCTGTTAAGGGTTGGGAGGATGATGAATAATTTGGTTTGGCAGCAGGCAGACAAATTGAGGAAGGCCTTTTGTTTTTGAATGTTCTGCCCTCTTTTCCTCCCCTTAGTGCTGGCGGAAGTTTTTGTGGCATTGATTTTGAGAACCATAATTACCAGACCATGGAAATGATCTTGTTTCCTTGAGTAGAAATGTGGGAAGGAACTTGCCATGAAGTATATGAGGTGAGGTGAAGTGGGCAGGGAGGGGTTGGGTGGATCTGAGAAGTGGTCGAGGTGGCCACAAGTTTAAGAAGTTAAGGGAGAAAGTTCGAGAATGGCCAAGGGAGAAGTACCTTCCCTTTTTAAGATCAAAACAACGTAACATAATATAGTTGAAATCATGTAGTATTTAATGCTTAAAATACTCGGGTCCCTCTACTGAGATAGTCTCTTCCAGTTCTTTCAGCTTTTTTATCTGGTATTTACTTCTTATTTCTAAACTATATGTTTCTTCTTTTATTTCTTAATTTAGAAATATTAGACATATCTACTTTTTTCGTAATTGAAATTTTAGGCGTTTTTACATCCCTGTGTTCCCTTTCTTTTTACCTCATTCTCACAATAGTTATATCACAATATTGGCTAAATCAGTAGTCGGCGTTACATTATTATCATTGTATAAATGATATCCATGTGGAGCCAAGTAGTGTATTTTGATTCTTTCATATTTTGAACAACCCTTTGTTTGTTGTGAAGTTATAATAATTTATTTAAACTATTTATTAGTTTACCATGCACCTATCTTCGATTTATTCCTGAAGTGCCAATTCTGCCAAATGCTTATTATTTTCTCTCAGATGGGCAACGTATCAGATAATCCCAGATTTTCTTTTTCCTGGAAACTTGACCAATCCCCACTGGGTAATTCTTTTTAGTCAACAACGCCACCTGCTGACTGTCAGTGGAGTGGGAAGACAAAATTACGAGGCACAGGATTGATGGTTTTAAACAAGAAAATGCCCTTTCTTTGGTCTCTGACCTTGAGAATGAACGATTGGGAGGAGAGTATGGTTCTTGTGATAGAAGAAAGTTTATAAAATCATTAAATATTCTCTTTCCTTGCCCTGTCATCCCCTTCTTTTTTGTGTTTTCCTAGAAGAAGGAAAGTCTGTTCTAATCTTTCCTTTTTATGCTATGGTTACTCTGAGCCTTTGTCTGATCCAGCAAAGGAAAAGGGATGGATGGGCTACCCATCAAAAAAAAAAAAATGATGGCTTCATTGGGTACACATGATGTATGATAAATTGCACATATTTAAAGTAGGTAATTTCATGGGTTTTGACATAGGTATACCCATGAAGTTGTTGCCACACTCGGGATCATGAATATGTTACTCTCAAAAGTTTCTTTATGTTTCTTTGTCAACCATCCTCCCTCCCTCTACCCATCCGCAGGCAACCATTGATCTCTTTTCTGTCACTACATATTAGTTCACATTGTCTATAATTTTACATGAACAAAAGCAAACAGTATAAATCCTTTCTGTTGTTTTGTGGCTTCTTTCACTTGCATTGTTTTGAGATTCATCATGTTGTGTGTGTCAGTAGTTTATCTCATTTTATTGCTGAGTGGTATTCTGTTGAATGGATTTACCACAGTTGGTGCACCCTTCACCTGCTGATGAACATTTGGTTTGTTGACAGTTTTTGGTTATTACAAAGAAGACGGTTATGGACGTTTGTACAGACACATGTAAACATTTCTCTTGGGTCGATACTCAGGAGTGGCATGTTTAGATTGTGTGGTAAGTGTATGCTTAGCTTTTAGAGAAACTACCAAATTGTTTTACAAAGTC
>NW_011888787.1:31396-36838 GCF_000151845.1 Pteropus vampyrus | reverse complement strand
TTTCCTCCCCTTAGTGCTGGCGGAAGTTTTTGTGGCATTGATTTTGAGAACCATAATTACCAGACCATGGAAATGATCTTGTTTCCTTGAGTAGAAATGTGGGAAGGAACTTGCCATGAAGTATATGAGGTGAGGTGAAGTGGGCAGGGAGGGGTTGGGTGGATCTGAGAAGTGGTCGAGGTGGCCACAAGTTTAAGAAGTTAAGGGAGAAAGTTCGAGAATGGCCAAGGGAGAAGTACCTTCCCTTTTTAAGATCAAAACAACGTAACATAATATAGTTGAAATCATGTAGTATTTAATGCTTAAAATACTCGGGTCCCTCTACTGAGATAGTCTCTTCCAGTTCTTTCAGCTTTTTTATCTGGTATTTACTTCTTATTTCTAAACTATATGTTTCTTCTTTTATTTCTTAATTTAGAAATATTAGACATATCTACTTTTTTCGTAATTGAAATTTTAGGCGTTTTTACATCCCTGTGTTCCCTTTCTTTTTACCTCATTCTCACAATAGTTATATCACAATATTGGCTAAATCAGTAGTCGGCGTTACATTATTATCATTGTATAAATGATATCCATGTGGAGCCAAGTAGTGTATTTTGATTCTTTCATATTTTGAACAACCCTTTGTTTGTTGTGAAGTTATAATAATTTATTTAAACTATTTATTAGTTTACCATGCACCTATCTTCGATTTATTCCTGAAGTGCCAATTCTGCCAAATGCTTATTATTTTCTCTCAGATGGGCAACGTATCAGATAATCCCAGATTTTCTTTTTCCTGGAAACTTGACCAATCCCCACTGGGTAATTCTTTTTAGTCAACAACGCCACCTGCTGACTGTCAGTGGAGTGGGAAGACAAAATTACGAGGCACAGGATTGATGGTTTTAAACAAGAAAATGCCCTTTCTTTGGTCTCTGACCTTGAGAATGAACGATTGGGAGGAGAGTATGGTTCTTGTGATAGAAGAAAGTTTATAAAATCATTAAATATTCTCTTTCCTTGCCCTGTCATCCCCTTCTTTTTTGTGTTTTCCTAGAAGAAGGAAAGTCTGTTCTAATCTTTCCTTTTTATGCTATGGTTACTCTGAGCCTTTGTCTGATCCAGCAAAGGAAAAGGGATGGATGGGCTACCCATCAAAAAAAAAAAAATGATGGCTTCATTGGGTACACATGATGTATGATAAATTGCACATATTTAAAGTAGGTAATTTCATGGGTTTTGACATAGGTATACCCATGAAGTTGTTGCCACACTCGGGATCATGAATATGTTACTCTCAAAAGTTTCTTTATGTTTCTTTGTCAACCATCCTCCCTCCCTCTACCCATCCGCAGGCAACCATTGATCTCTTTTCTGTCACTACATATTAGTTCACATTGTCTATAATTTTACATGAACAAAAGCAAACAGTATAAATCCTTTCTGTTGTTCTGTGGCTTCTTTCACTTGCATTGTTTTGAGATTCATCATGTTGTGTGTGTCAGTAGTTTATCTCATTTTATTGCTGAGTGGTATTCTGTTGAATGGATTTACCACAGTTGGTGCACCCTTCACCTGCTGATGAACATTTGGTTTGTTGACAGTTTTTGGTTATTACAAAGAAGACGGTTATGGACGTTTGTACAGACACATGTAAACATTTCTCTTGGGTCGATACTCAGGAGTGGCATGTTTAGATTGTGTGGTAAGTGTATGCTTAGCTTTTAGAGAAACTACCAAATTGTTTTACAAAGTCGTTGTACTATTTTGCATCCCACCAGCACTCGATATGGTCAGTCTCATTCTAGTGGGTGTGCAATCTTTTCTCATCGTGGTTTTAATTTGACTTGCATTTCCGTCATGACTAATGATGTTGAGCCTCTTTTCATGTACTTATTTTGAGCTACCCCTTTTTAAATACTCCATTGGTAATAGGGCTAACCCTAAATTTGGGCAAAGGAAGCGGTGTTACAGGACAGGTGTCATGAACGAATCTCATTCACCAGTTGGCTATGAAATTCTTTTTAACTTACTTGAAATTCCTCCACCTGAGGGATAAAAATTACTCTTTTGTTAAGAAAACCAATATGAGGTGCAGTTTCTCAAAAAGATGTTTCAAGTTAGAACGCCTGCATGACCTGTAAGTGAAGGGAGAGCTCGAGATATTTTTCCCTCCCGTTTTCTTCTATTAGATTGTTTTCTAGATTAGCTAAAGATCATTTCAGAAACTAAAGAGACTGTGCAGAGTGGCTGTGGTCCTTCGAGGAGGTGGAGAGAAGAGAGTAGGGGCTGAAAAACTGCAAAAGTAATTTGAAATGGCAGACCAGGCAGGACACCCTGTCCGGGGAGCACAGCGCAGTGAGGATATGTGTCCCGGGGGAGTGTGGGCAGATGTGTGACACCGAGAGAAGAGGGGAAGATCAGTGTCCACGCATGATTAGATCAGGAGGCAGGCCCTAGACAGTGGAGTCCCTGAAGGGGAGGGAGCCTGAGACCAGAACAAAGGAGAAAATACTGAACATGAAAGTTGCATCCTCCAAAGTTTTGTTCAGAGCAACACTGTTGCTTTAGAACATCCTAGACTAGAATCCTCTGTCCTCAGCCTTCTCTTGTACACACTGGAGTCCTTCAACTTTGCCCTGCCCCCACCCCCCTCAGCTCTCCCTTTTGGGATTCATATGACAAGAGAAAAGTAGCTTTTGCCATCGCTCTGTCTCCCTTTTCCTGCCCAGCTCCACAACCTGAACAGAGAGCTGTTGTTCCCTTGACAGTGCGGTGCGCTGGTGAAGAGCAAGGCTCCATAGCCAGACTGTTTAGTTTCTGGCTCTGCCATTTATTAGCTGTACCACTGTGGGCAAGTCTCTTCATCTTCCTATGCCTGTTTCCTGACATAAAAACAGAGATGAGGATATTAACTTCCTTAGAGAGGTGTGAGCATTAACTGAATTAATAATTTAAAAGTATTTAGAACATTGCCTGGCTGGTTTTAAGCTCTCGATAAATGTTGGCTGTTAACTGAATTTAAATTCCTTGGCCCATTTTCGAGGCGCTTTGTGATCAGGCCTCTGCCCCCCAGCTGCCCTCCTTCTGTCATGTTACTTCTTGTCTACTTTTTTTGAGTTTTGCTGGTTTCTTCACTAAATCACGAAGCTATGGGAAATTCCAGGTGGTTTCTACCACCTGGAAGGTGCTTAGCAATCCAAATCCTACCCAGTCTTCGAAGATCACTTCGAATCCCATCTCCTCCATTACCTCTTATTACGTATTATTTCTTGAGTTCTCACCGACCACCTTCCCATCGGGATTCGCAGTATCATAGAATTTTGTGAATAATCACACACCCATCCCTCCTTCGTGTGAGTCAGTTATGTGTCCCCCACCAGCCCGTAAACTTCCTGAGGGTAGAAGCAATGTCTGGTGCTTCTGAGCCTTCGTTCAGTGGAGTGAGTACATTGTCTTTGCATCTGTCAAGCATCTGTAAAGAGATTCAACAACAGAGGAAGATGTGAAGAATTCATAGCTTTAATAACAGTTTAGTTAGGGGTGGGGATGATAGTTTCTCTCCTATCTGTGCCATTCTCCAAAGGCAGAGATTCTCTTCACTTAAGATCCAGACAATCCCCATTGCATTTCTGAACCAAGAAAGCAGACCACATCTTACCCACATATATTCATCAGACAGGTTCTTTTCCATAATCATCTCCTCCTCTTTCTAGCTTCCAAGAGACAATATCATTTGATTTTGAGTTTCTTATGGGTAACGATCACATCTTCCTTTTTCGGTTTTTTCCTTTGAAAAGCTTCAACCCTTCAATTTTCTGCTGATCATCAGGACCCCTATGACCTCTAAGCTTGTAGGGGTGAACTCAGGAGTAGAGGGATGGGAATAATTTGCTTCCTATAAACAAGACTGGGGGAATGGTCGAAGAGTCCCTACAGAGGTCTGGAATGCAGAAACCTTGCCCCAAAGCCTTATTCTGTGATCATTTCACCCCTGGACTGCAGCCCGATTTGACTCCAGGTAAAATGTCATTGTTTCATGTGTCTGTCTCCTGGTCCCCACGTTTCCTTCAGCGATTCTTTATGTTCTTCCCTGCCAGTCTGTATCCCCAAATCATTTCTAAAGCAGTCCTGGGCTTCCTGGCCTAGTTATTGAATGCAAAGCCACAGAACAAAGAGCCCACAAAGGAGCGGGGCTGGGAGGGTGGCGGAGCAAAGAGGAACCCCAGCATCTGAGGGGAAGAGATGCAGCTTTTCTAAGTCTGGCAGGAAGGCCCGGGCATCCTCCAGAGCTGCCTGAGCTGCCACAGTAAAGTTGGGGTCACCGGAGGTTAAAACGTCGAAGACACAGGAGTGAAAGTAAGCGTCTTCGACCGGCAGCCCCTTCTTGCACAGCCGTCGGGCAGTATCAATGCTTACAGCGCCCCGACGATTGCGCTCTGAGCGAGAGAGTCGCTGACTTGGGGGACACCCCCCAACACAGAGCTGCAGGTCCTGCTCAGCTGAGAAGGCCCTGGCCACGTCCTCCGCCACCTTGATGGAGAAGGAGAGCTGCCCAGCTGTCTCCCGAATGATTATAGTTGTGCCGATATAGGCTGCTCGGATCTCCACGTGGCTCCCGGGGTTAGCGGTGCCAATGGACAGACTTGCGCCCCCGGGTCGGTCACCTCCATTGATAGAACCATCTTCAAAGGCTGCAGGAAGATTGTCCACCTCAGCCTGGTAGACCTTCTGGTCAATGCATTCCTGCATATTCTTAAATATAACGGTCAGCTGTGAGGGCAAGAAGGAAAACAGTTCATTTCGGTCCCCGGGTACCTCCACCCCCCGCCCCCCCAGTCACAGTCAGGGATCCCAGAGAGTCCAGGCTCAGCGTGGCCCTCACTCCCCCGTCTTTCCTCCTCGTGTCGTGACACGGGACTCCACCGGACTCGTGCTCGCTGGACTCTCCCCCTTTTCATCTTCGTCCCAGCAGCTCCCACAGAAAGAAGCGCCCCCTTCCGTAACCCCACCCCGGGGCTCCTGGGCTCTCCTCTCCCCAGCCTCTCCTCAGGGTTTTCTGAATTTGAGTGACATCCGCACCAGAGGAAAGTGGTTTCCAGGAGCAGGCGTTTGGTGGGGGCGATTCCCGGCGTGGGGGCGCTGGAGGAGGGGAGGGAATAGGGGGCGTGGCCGAGGGGGCGTGGCCGAGAGGTCGTGGGGACGGGATGCGAGCGGGATGCGAGTGGTGCCGCGGGGTGACCCTGAGAGGATCTGGGGGAGCAGTTGCGTCCTGACCTTCCGGGTGGTGGTGGCGTTGGTCCCCGATGCCACGGGGAAGCTGGTGGCCTGGACAAATAGAAAGTCATTATCCAGCAGGGGCCAGGCTCCTTGGACGCGGCAGGTGTGAAAGTGGTGGTGGAAGCTGCGCACGTGGGGGTCCCCGAAGGAGGCGCAGTGCAGGAAGCCCGGGGGGCG
>NW_011888787.1:19246-30891 GCF_000151845.1 Pteropus vampyrus | reverse complement strand
AAGGGAGAGGGGCGTGAGACGGTCCCCAGGTCGCTGCTCTTTTGCAGGATGCTCTCCCGAGTCTCACCAGGGGAATTCCGTCCGTTCCTAAAACCACTGCAGGCCTCCCCTTGTGCCCAGCCCCCAGCTCCTAGTCCTGCCTTCACTCCGTTCTGCCAAATCCTGCTAAATCCGTAAGCCCGCTGGATCTCTTCTCCCTGTCCAGCGAGGTCTTTCCCATGCCCTTCTCCAAGCTGAATGGGAAATAATATATACCCGTTTGGGAGTGGGGCGCGTGACCCCTCGGCGCCCGTCTCTTCACTCACGCATGCTCACATGCCCGCCCCCACAGAGCGGCCTACCCTCTAGAGCTCCCAAACCCTTCCCTAGCCCGTCCTTACCATATCCACAGAGAAGCAGCAGGAGAGTGACCGTGCTTAGAGTTGGGGGACCGCCATGGGGGAACCGGAGACTAGGGGACCGGCCTGGATCCCCCATACCTATCCCGCCAGGTCCCCCCAGGCTCCAGTTCTTTGCAGCTGATGGCCCTCCTACCTAGTGAATTTTGACCGGTCAACCTGTAAGGGTCTGAAAAAAGAAAGTTGGCCGGGCATGGGGAGAGAGAAGAGTTGAAGATTGTTCGGGATGATGTGAAGAGAATCTGGAAAGACCAAGAAAAGGATAAGCAGCAGAGAGTTGGAGGAGAATGGGGCTCCCCGAACTGTACGTGTGGCTGTTAAGCGTCCGTACCCTGCTCTTGTGGCCACTCTCAGGCCCCTTATGCAATACCTCTGGGTGGGGGTGGAAGGGATGTCGCGTGGGCTGGAGGGGCACAGTCCACCGTATTGCCCCATTCTGAGCTACCAAAGAGCAGAAATGTCAAAAAAAGGAGGACTCGTACGGACCCGTTCGATCTCAGTCACCCCAGTGGGCTCCCCAATAGAGTAAGTATCTGACAATACTTCAGAAACATATCTTTTATTTGCTTCTCCCCATCAGGAAGGGATACCCTCCAGGGGTCATTCATTTCTTTTTGTGTGTGTCAGAATTTTCAGCAAGGAGTAAGGGTGCAATACCCATTCCCTCAGTATTCAAATGAGAAGGGCACCCGTCTCTTTTATCTGTTCCAGAGAACTGCAATTATAATCCCTCTCTCATGGAATAATGGGGTGTAACCCAAGCATGCAAATCAATATTTGCTTGATATGAGTCAGCAGTTCTTGAATATTTTCAAACCCCACTGAAGAATCACTCTTTCCATTTGCAAATTCAGTTCTCAGTCTTTTGATGAGGACAGGGCTTGGGGAGGGGCTAACTCCCTCCCGCCAGCTCCCCTCTCTTGGGGTAAGGATATGATTGGGGGAACAGCCATGCAGGAGGGAGAAGAAGATGGCAGGACTAGAACTGTGGGGAGAAATCACGTATGACAAAGAGTGGCCACCACCCTTGGAAGCCCAATGTGGAGGGCACTGCTAAGCAGGGCCAGGGTAGAAGAATATCAGTGAGTAATCGTCTGAAGCTAAATTTGGCCTTGGTGAGAAAACCGCAGACGAGGGTAGTGGGAAACTCCTCCTAACGAAGGAGCCTTCATCAGAAGTCTCGAAGTAACAAGGTGAGGAGAGGGCTGAGACAGCAGAGAGCCAGAGGATCACATTTCAAATGGCCAGAGGCCCGAGGCCAGAAAGAAATGAGACAGAAGAAGTGGAGGTTGGGGCACCTTAGCATGGAAGAGATCCTGGCTTTTGGACAAGAGACATCCAAGTAGATGCTGCAATTTTATGAAAGTCTAACTTCAGTCCAAAAGCTTATTAAAAGAATTGCAATTTCATTTTGACTTACTGTTTCCAGAGGTCACACATTACTCTGATATCCAGTTCTCCAGCCATGACTGCCTACACTGTGGGTCAGCTCCAGTCAGGGGATCCCCCGTCTCTTTCTCCATGTCTCCTCCAGGTTCCCAGACCGGCCGCAATCTCAGTGAGGTCAGGGAACCAGAGAAGGTCTGCTGTGGGTGGAAGGGGGAGTATATGGCTGGCCGGAGTACCGGACAGCTGAGCGGGGGAGGGAGGTGGCTACTGAGTTGACTGTTTTAAAAATAGCTAAGTCCAAAATTCCAGGAGTGTTGGGGGTAGGGTGTGGGAGTGGAGAGGGTAGGAGGATTAGAAAGAATATGGAGTGTAAGGTGCCAAGTGGGGAGAGTGGGGGAAAGAAATATGGCAGGCAAGTCAGATATCTCATTCCAGCTTATACGATTCTAGTTCTAATCATTGCCTACTCCAGGCAGCCCTCCAGCATAGTCAGTAATGAGCTCCCGGCCTTTTAAAATTAGAGAAGGCAATTGTATACTTTTCGGCCACCACTCTCATCCCTGCTTTACTGAATGTGAGTTTAGTTTCTAAAGAACATACTTAGGGGGTAGCTGACTTTAAATATGGTCCATAGCAGAGGTAGTTCACAGCCCCTCCCCCATCTTGGCACAGTATTTCAAGACTGAAAAAGCCAGCTGTCCAGAGAAGAAATCTGAGCTCTGGGTTGTTTAGGATGAGGGTTTGTTTCGGTCTACCAGTTCACATCCTTGCAGCTGTCCATCTCCCTATGGCCTCCATTTTCATTCCTTTAGTTATATAGCAGTTTCTCTTCCCTCCTTCTGTCGAATACACACATACGCACAACTCTCCTGAGTGGCTGGAGATGGGGGGAGACTAACAAAGTCAGAGAGGTGAAGAAGGAATGAGGATAGAACTTCTCGAAGGTTACTAATCCACAGGAGAGAGGGGCTTGGAGAGAGAAACTGAGATAAAAAGAGACTCAGAAAGATACTTTTGTGGGGTAACATAATCTTGTGGCCTTTGAAAATATCACAGCCAAGGAATTTAGCCATGTCATATTTTTGCAACCACGGGCCTCTGGGATCACCTCCTAGCACTAGACAAGTGAAATTAACACAAGGGCTGGTTCCAAAGGGTATCACTAAGGCATCTGCGTTAATTGGCTCTTCGTTTAATCCAGAATCTAAGAGGCCCATGCAGGACTCTTTTCTTTATTATACATATGTATCTGACAGATTTAGTTTTTCTCTCAACCACATGAGGCCACATCATAAGGCTTTTATCACACAAATGTACAATGCCCCCCAACCAAACTATTCAAGTGATTTTAAAACACAGTACTTCGACCCTGATGTTCCAAGTGGGATATACTCTAAGGACAAAAAGAAATGCAAAAATATTTTAAAGAAGCCATCTTGTTGGTGGTAGTGTTGGCATTTTTGTTCTGAAACTATCATGGGTGTATCGTGGGGTAAAACAAGTGAGTGTTAATATGAGTGTCTTTGTGAACCAGGATATTTGGTGTGGAATAGAGATACAGATTTACGATTGAAGAAGTTTAGTAAAAACTCCGTAATTCTGAGTGTGAATTGGAAGTAGTAACTTGGAGCTCATAGTGTTTTCATCCTAAAACATTTCCTAGCTTTATCCTAAAAAGGCCTGAAAACAATAACCCAGTAGCAGTGAATGTGCCTAGTGTTCAAGTTGAGCTTTCTAGATATTATTTCCCACTAAAAGGAACTCCTTGGATGAATGGCTGACTTCAGGTGTGGGGCAGGAATTGTCCAAGATAAGCGAGGAAGCTTTCAAAAACTGTTAAGAAGGAGGGAAGACTGTGTCAAAAGGACTCAGAAACTACTAGAATAATTTCCACTGGCCAAAGATGAGCAATTTGAGTGTCAAAATGAACACTATCTTCAAATGGATTTAAACACACCAAATACATTTATGAGTTCACAATGATACTTAAAAATACAAACTAATGGGTCATTGTTGGAGAATGTTAGGGGATCGACTCATTTTGAAAACTGCTACTAACTGGAAAGAATCAAACATTTATCCTGTTTTTCCTGTGGGAACTGAAGATTAGGGGGAAATTTCTCTTTATGGAAGTTTTCCAGCAAATGAATGAATGAAGAAGGAATGGCATAATTAGAATATCAACATTTTTGTAACTTCTAATGAATTAATGTGTCTGGGCAATGATCACCAATGGCTGTTATCCATCACCAAAAGAGAGACAAATATTATGTCCTCCTGGTGGTAGGTAGAGTACAAATTCCACCTATGAAGCAGACTTGTAATTAAACCTTTCAGTTTGAATCTGATCGAGCTGTAGTCTAGAGCTAACTACTATTTTACAGGAGATACAGGAGACATCAAATGATACCTCAGAGATGCAAATCCCTACTGTGGGAATACTCTACAGGATAAATGACCTGGGTTCTTAAATAAATTGGAAGAAAAAAAAAAGATGGAGAGGCAATCTCTAGACCATAAGAGACTTCAGAGACATCAAACAGTTGCAGAATATGGACTTAACTGGATCCTAATTCAAGAAAACAACAACAAAAACATTATGAGACAATTGGGGGAAATTTGAATGCTGATGAACTTACCAGATACCTTATGATTTATAAGGAATTATTGTTAAAGTTATTGGTATGATAAGTGGTACTTTATAAAATACAAGTGCTTATCTTTTAGCACTTCATCTCAGAATATTTGTAGATGAGTAGATGTGTTAGCTGAGATTTGCTTCTAAACAATCCAAGATGGAGGAGAAGTAGATGGGGGTAATTGTAAAACAAGATCGAAACATGAATTGATAATTGTTGAAACTGGGTGATAGATACACAGGGATTTATTATGCTACTCTCTTTCTTTTAGTAAGCATTTGAAATTTTCCATAATAAATATTTAAAGTCAGAAGTTATCTGCAGGCCCTTTGAGATTATTGGAGAAATTTGACCATCATCATTGTCAAAGCCCATTGACCAAATACCACTGGGAACAAACCTATAATCAAAAAAGTTGGGTTTATTTGGCTTGCTGCGGCAAGAAAGAAAATGCCACTGTGGAAGATGGGATAGTTTCATAAGAGGAAGTGAGGAGGAGCCTTTTGCAGAGTTTGGACTTCTGTTGGATGATTTTGAACTAGAGTTTAGAATAGTGAGGGCCAGTTTTGGATTGAATATTGTCAGGAAGCATGGACATATCAATGATTGAGTATCTACATTTTTTTTATCCAGGAGGTAGAAGGATTAAAGAGGGATTGGAGCTAAAATTACTTAAAACAACAAAAAAGTAGCAATTACTCATGTCAGTCAGATGAGGGAATGTTTTCTCATATTCGTGGTTGTAAAGTGGTCTCATCTCTATTTTGTTCCAAGCACAGTTGTGGTGTGGGTCTAACAAGCTGAGAGATAATAATTGCCAATCTTGATTTCTATACTCAGCTAAAATATTATTCCAGAAGTAAAAATAAATAAGACATCTCAAACCAAAACCTGAATGAATTTACCACCAATAAATCCTATTAAAAGAACTGTTCGAAAGATTTACTACAGAAAGAATGATTTTGAGTAAAGAAGGATGGATTAAGGTGAGAGAAAGGACAGTAAACAAAGAAATAACTGTATGGCTAAGTCTAAACAAACAGTTACTATATATTAAAAGTGACTATTTCTGGCAATGAAAAACACAATAACATATAAGACAGGATGGGAATTATAATTAAAGCTATCTGAGATTCTCATATTGTTTTGGAGGAATATGTCAAAATCGATGGGATTTTTGTTTAATATTTAAGTATGCATTGAAGGGAAGGTACCAAAATAATAGAAAGAGATAGAGTGTGTTATTTCTGAACCAAAAAAAGAGAAACTAGGAACTTAAAAAAAGGAAAACAGACAAAAACTTGATTAATCCAAAAGAGGACAAGGAAGGAGAAAAAGAAAGAAAAAGCATAAATCAAAATGTAATAATAACATCATAATCTAAAATTTAAAACCAGGTCATTCTAACTGATTTGTAGAACATGATTTTGGAGAGGGGGAAGAATGGAGTTAGTCATTCAAGGCCATGACTGTGGCCATGGAAACAATGAGAAGTAGTCAGTCTTGGGATGTATTGTGTAGGTAAAGCTATAGAACTTGCTGATGTTCAGATGTTGTTCTTGAGATTCATTTTTACTACTTTTGACAATGTCTATTTTTTAAAAGTAGATAAGATCAATTCTGTCATTACTGTCTTCCTTATAAGGCCTTAGTCTGTTTTCTGTAAGACCACGGCCCTTGGCAAGAGAAGTTTCCTTACTTTTCTAGAAGATGGTCACCAATTCTGTGCACCACTCAGGATGATTTGCAGCCATGGTTCAGGTCCTTTGGATCATTCCCATCCCATTTGCAAACCCATCTCCTTTACCCCTTTGTAGTTGTTAAGTCACTACATGCTCACTCAGTATTACGAAGCCATAAAGAACCTGCAACAGGAAAAGTAATGGAATGAGCTGGATAATAGCTACTAATCATATTAGGGTAAAAAAATCCCCCCTCTGGTTGAGGGTAGAGCTACCTTTGAAAGCACAGAAAAGGTTAACTTACAGGAGAAACACAGCAAGAGGGGATTGTGTTGGTTTTCCAATAAAGGAGGAGTCTTGGAAATGGGTAAGGAGAATTATCATGAGACACAGTAAAACAGATCTACCGGGACCAAGGAAATCATAATGATAGTAGTTTGAATAATGGCATTCTTGAACATCTGCTGATGTCAGCTGCTATGCCTAGGGATCAACATGATACTATTTCTAATCCTTATCACAACCCCAAAAGGAAGACTTTATCCCCATTTTCCAGATAAGGAAACTGAAGCTCAGAAAGACCATCTTGCCCAAAGCTGCCTAATTCAAGTCCAGATTTATCTGCCTCAGAACCTGATACTCTTTGCATAATAGATTCATGGGTGGCTGAGTTTAGATGATGAAAAGGAAAACAGAAAAGATACAGATTTAGACAGGGATGTGAGAGACAGTAGAACAGAAAGAACAGTCCTTAGATCTTCAAATTAGAATGCTGGCTAAGAGAATGGGCCCAACACTAAGTGATGAGAATAGAGACAAACTGGCAGCCAGCTTTTACCTACCTAAGAAGTTCAACAACATTCTAATGGGTTTTTTTGACTCATTTAAACTATATTACCAAACCTCTAACTTCTAGCAGTATGCTGAAAAAATATTTTGTGTCAAATGAAAAAAAAAACAAAAAACCCAAGGAAACAAGATACTTTTTACAAAATTCATTTTGGGTAAACCTAGTGGTTATATTCTGTTGTTATAGGTATATGGGCCTACTCGATAAATTTACCATATAAGAAACGCTTGCCCTTTTTGGCAGCTTGATATATTTCCTTGTAAGAAGCAATGAAAATTACATAACCTATTTTCTTTGTCTTTTTGTTGTAACTGTTTAGAAGTTCAGAGGAAAATACAGTGCTCAATTATAGTATTTATATTAGCTTGGGTTTTTGCCATATATTTTGTCTTTTCTATAGCTTTTGGATTTTCTATTTTTATGTTAGTTATTTGTTATATTTGGTTTTGGTTACATGTAAGGTGTTTATTTTTTTGCAAGTCACTTCAGATCTCTTTTGGAAAACCTAAAGCTCAAATAAAGCAGATCAAATATTTTTGGAAGCATTAGTTTAAATTTAAATTAAATAAAAAGCCATTCATTTTTCATAGCTTGGAATTTTGCTGTTTTACTCATTTGGAGCTGTTACATAAAGATATAAACTTTGTACCACAGTTACTCACACATTTTATGGTTTTTATCAATTCCAGAAAGGTGAAGAAAGCAGAGCTCGCATTTCCCTGTATTAAGATGAGAGTTCCAAAAATAAAATATTTCTAAAATCAAAGACTAATGATGCAGTAAAAGATGGGCTTTTTTTTTTTTTTTTTTGGATCACAAACTCCTTTCGAGAATCTATTGAGAGATATGAGCCCTGTCCTCAGAAAAATGCTCTCCTTGAGTATATGCTCCTGACATTTTAACCACAATTTCTTGGGGATCTACGTGCCTCTTACTAGAGGGCTAGAAAAGACAAGAAGTGACTTCTCTTTACTGTGAAAGTGCTGAATCCTAGCCACTGGGTCACCGGGAATCACTTTTTTTACTGTGGCCAGCAGCAAGAGCAAGGTAGACACTTGCTACGCAACCTTGAGTAAGTCAAGTTCAGTCAATTCTTAGCTCAGAGCAGTAAAAGAACCACAGGCAAACAGATTCTGCTCTTCCAGCTCCAAGAGCACTTCACCCTGCCTTTGAAGCAGTTCCGTTGTGGCGGTCAAGTAGTTCTGAAAAATACTCAGGTTGCCGAAGGCTACAGTATATGCCTTCATAAATTTAATTTGTATTGCGCATTTGATTTCTATTGGTTTCCATCTTGAGGTCTTGTAGAGGGGAAAACTCTCTATTAATTATTTGGGTAGAACTCAATTCTGTCATGCTGCCGTGTTTTCCAGAGCGGCTGTACCATTTTATATCCCACGAGCAAAGTATGATCTGGTTTCTCTGCATTATTCTCACCAGCATTCGATGTTGTCATTATTTTTTATTCTAGCCATTTTGATCTGTATAGTGATGTCTAACTGTGGTTTTAATGTGTCCTGGCTAATAATGCTGAACGTCTTTTCATGTGCTTATTTGGTGAAATGTCCCTTCATGTCTTTTGACCATTTTCTCGTTGGATTGTTTTTTCACTGTTGAGTTTGAGAGTTCTTTATATATTCGGGATAATATTCCTTTCTTAGGTATGTGCTTTACACATATTTTTCTCCCAATCACTAACTTGTCTTTTCATCCTCATAACGATATTTTACAGAGCAAATGTATTTAATTTGGATAAAGTCTATTTTATCAGTTTTTCCTTTTACAGATAATGCTTTTGGTGTCAAATCTTTGTCTAGTCCTAGATAATGAAGAGTTTCCCCTATGTTTTTTTTTCTAAAAGTTTTACACTTCACATTTAAGTTGGTGATCCACTTCGAGTTAGTTTTTGTATAAGGCCTGAGACTTAGGTTGAAGATTTTTTTGTTTGTTTGTTTGCTTATAGATGCCAAGTTTCTTCAGTCCTGTATACTGAAAAAGCTGTTCTTCCTCCATTGAATTGCTTTTGCATTTGCATAAAACCAAACCAAACCAAACAAAAACAAAAAAACCAGCTGGGCATATTTGTGTGGGTCTACTGCCAAGTCCTCTGTTCTGTTTCATTGATCTGTGTATTTATCCTTCTACTACGTCATCTTGACTGCTGTAGCCTTTTAATAAGTCTTGGGTAAAATGAGTAAGCTGATTCCTCCCACTTAATTCTTCCTTTTCAAAATGTGTTTTAGCTATTCTAGTTCCTTGGCCTTTCCTTATAACTTTGAGAGTAATTTTGTCTATATCTAAAAAAAAAATCTGTCTAGGCTTTCTCCTACACATAACATAAACTTCACAATTTTAACCATTTTAAAGTGTACAATTTGATGGTATTTAGTGCATTCAAAATGTGCAACTGTCACCACTATCTAGTTCCAGAACATTTTCATCACCGCAAAAGGCAACCCTGTACCCATTATGCAGTCACTCTTAAATCTCTGGCAGTGACCAATCTGCTTTATGTCTTAATAGATTTGCCCATTCTGCATATTTCCTACAAATGAAATCATACATGTGGCCTTTCTGTCTGGCTTTTTATTTAGCATAATGCTTTTGAGGTTCATCCAAGTTGTAACATGCTGGTACTTTATTTCTTCTTATGTCCAAATAATATACTATGGCAAGTATATACCACAGTTTGTATAATCATTTATTTCTTGATGAACATTTGGGTTATTTCTACCTTTTGGCTATTGTGAGTATCATCTGCTATGAATGTGCATGTACAACTGTTTGCTTGAGTATCTGTTTTCAGTTCTTCGGGGTAAATACTTAGGGGTGAAATTACTGGGTTGTTTAATTCTACATTTAACTTATTGAGGAACCACCTACCTGTTCTCCACAGTAGCTGCAACGTTTTGCATTCCCACCAGCAATGTGCAAGGATTCTCATTTCTCCTCATTCTCACCGACATTGTTATTTTACATTAAAAAAAAAAAAAAATTATAGCCATCTCGGAAAGTGTGAAGTGGTATCTTATGGCGATATCGATTTGCATTTCCTTAATGACTAATGACATTGAGCATCTTTTCACGTGCCTGCTGGTCATTTGAATATCTTCTTTGGAAATATTTTATTTAAATTATTTGCTCATTTTAAAATTAAATTGTTTGGCCTTTTATTGTTGAGTTGTATCCCCTTCGTTCTTGAAGGACATTTTTACTGAATGTAGGAATCTGTGTCGACAGTCTTTTCTTTCAGTGCTTAAAAAATTTATTTCGTGCCAGTCCTTTGGGCCTTCATGGTTTCTGATGAGTAATCTGTTGTCATTCAAATTGTTTTTCCCCTTCAGGTAAGGTGTCATTTTTCACTGCTTTCAAGATTTTTTTCTTTGTTTTTAGATTTCAGCAATTTGATGATGATGTGTCTTGTCATGAATTTATTTGCGTTCGTCCTCTGGGATTTGCTCGGCCTCTTGAATCTGTAGGTTTATCCTTCTGCCAAATTTGGGTGAGTTTTCAGCCTTATTTTTTTTATAGTACTTTTTCAGTCCTGTTCTTTTTCTCTTCTGGGAATCTGATGACACAAATGTTAGATCTTTTGTTATAATCCCACAAGTCCCTGTGACTCGTCTTATTTTTTTTTCCCATCCTGTTTCACCTGTTGTTCAGATCAGGTAATCTCCATGGTTCTGTCTTCTCTGATTCTTTCATCTGTGCCCTCCATTCTAATGTTGAGCCCATCCATGAGAGTTGGGTTTTTGTTTGTTTGTTTTGTATTTTTTAGTTTTAAAATTTCCATTTAGTCCTTTATATTTTCTATTTATGTGCTGAAACTTGTACTTTCTTTGCTGGGACCTTCTATTTTTTCATTTGTTTCAAGGATGTTCATAATTGCTTGTCGAATCATTTTTATGACTGCTTTAAAATCTTCGTCAGATAATTTTAACATCTCTGTTGTCTAGGTGTTGTAGGTTTTCATTCAGTTTGAGATCATCCTCATTCATGGTATTATGGGTGCTTTTTAATTAAAACCTGGACATTGTGGACTCTGGATCATATTTAAAATTCCTGTTTTAGTTGGCTTTCTCTGACACTACTCAGGCAGAGGAAGTGTGTATGAGAGGTGCTGTGTTACAGCCAGGTAGATAGATGTAGGAGTCCAAGTTCCCTGATCACCCTCTGTTTACACCTGAGGGGAGGGGCCCTTCATTTCTCCTGAGCAGAGTTCCAGCTCCCCACCCGGCCTCCATGGACTGGGGAATGGGGGTGGCCTTGTTATCATCA
Organism: Pteropus vampyrus; assembly: GCF_000151845.1. Classification (NCBI taxonomy): domain Eukaryota; kingdom Metazoa; phylum Chordata; class Mammalia; order Chiroptera; family Pteropodidae; genus Pteropus; species Pteropus vampyrus. The sequence continues at coordinate 19,658 of NW_011888787.1, read as the reverse complement.
GCTGTTGGTGACAGTACTGACTCTCTACTAATTCTCCTTGATACTAAACCAGCAGGGAAGGGGAGGAACACCTCTTTATAGCCTTGGTGAGGGTGGAAGTCTAGGTTCCCCATTTAGTCTTTGCTGGTGTGAGTAGGGGTGAGCCACAGTTCTTTCTGTGGTGTTTGGCTGGAGTAGAATGGTTATGATCTAAAAGTTTTCTCTTTTGCTAAGCTACCTCTTTCCTGGTCCTTTGGCTGGAGAGAGCAGGCTTTGGTTGTTTTTGTTTTGTTTTTGTTTTTGGCGGTACCCTTTGGCATTTCCAGGTTGCTGTCTTCTTCAGCTCCAAGTCTGGGATATATGATACAAAAAGAAACTCAGGAAATCACCATTGTGTGGTTCCTTTGGTTGTGAGGCTCCTAGCTGGTCTTTC
>NW_011888787.1:17580-19196 GCF_000151845.1 Pteropus vampyrus | reverse complement strand
TCCCCATTTAGTCTTTGCTGGTGTGAGTAGGGGTGAGCCACAGTTCTTTCTGTGGTGTTTGGCTGGAGTAGAATGGTTATGATCTAAAAGTTTTCTCTTTTGCTAAGCTACCTCTTTCCTGGTCCTTTGGCTGGAGAGAGCAGGCTTTGGTTGTTTTTGTTTTGTTTTTGTTTTTGGCGGTACCCTTTGGCATTTCCAGGTTGCTGTCTTCTTCAGCTCCAAGTCTGGGATATATGATACAAAAAGAAACTCAGGAAATCACCATTGTGTGGTTCCTTTGGTTGTGAGGCTCCTAGCTGGTCTTTCTCTTTCTCTCCATCTTTCAGAGTCCCTTATGTTTGTTTTATATGCAGTGTCCAGGGTTTTACCTATCTCCCCTGATCCTTTCTCTTTTATTCACTTGCTTATTTGGTTTTCAACTAGATTGTGAGCCCTTTATGTATATTTTTGTATATTCAATACCTATTCTGGCACATTATCTGTAAATGCTTGAAAAAAGGTAAAAAGAAAATAGAATGTGGAATGAAGTGAATAAGTCCCACACCTTCATCCAACCTCAGGTGTGTGGTGCCAGAAAGAGGAGAAGGCTTTAATCCTGTCCTGAATGATGAGATTTCTCCAGGTGGTTTGATGTTGAAAGGTGACCAGCTCCCAGGGCTCCTTCCTAGATTCTCATGTGTTACTGAAATTACCAGCAAGTGGCAGACTACTTGGAAGGTGGCAGACTAATCCATGAGAAAGGACTTGACCGTAACATAAGGAGGCTGATTTATTCTGCCATAGACAAATAGATTCCATTATCTTGCACCCATCCTGGGTACGACCCCAAGATGCTGCTCTGAAGGTTAATTACTTTTTTTTTCTAGCCTTGGGGTAAAGGTAGCTGTCCAGTGAGAGCAGAGCTGGAGTAAAGGGAAGTGCGTTCTGTTATGTTCCTTGGTGACATGTGACCACAGGATAACTTACTTGGCTTTTGTGAAAATAAGCGTCTAGCATTTACTTACTCTTTCCCCTAATTTCTGGCATTTAAACCCATGGGAAGGTAGAGAGATTGGATGACTGGAGGATTAATATTTTTCTTAAACAACATGTTAACACTGATACTTCAAAAGCAAAACAATGTGACTATATATATGCCTTGCTGTTAAAATGTACAGCTGAAACTTACCAGATTTCATTAACCAATGTCATCATAAAAAATTAATTAATTAAAAAATAAAAGCAAAACAAGACAACAAAAGACTACCCCCCTCCTAAAGACCCCTTAATCCTACCACCCACTTTTTTTTTCTGTCAGGTCGTTTTGATATGTACACATCATTGATGATCAATTTTGAATTTTTTCGTTTATCATCAAAAGTATTTTCTGTTGTTAATGCGTGTGTGTGGTTTTTTGTTTTAAAAATTTCTATTCGAACTTATGAGCAAAGAGTTCATCACTCTGCAGTCACATGACCAAAAAAGGCCTGAGGGGAGGCTTTTGATTGTTTCATTTTCGTTTTTCTCAACTTTATTTTAAAAAATATCAAACCTACAGAAAAGAATAAAATAATGAACACTCAATGACTCTTCCTAGATGATTAACATTTTGCCACATTTGTTTTCTTTTCTCTCTC
>NW_011888787.1:8298-15530 GCF_000151845.1 Pteropus vampyrus | reverse complement strand
GGGAATTCAGGGAACTGCTGCAACTGCGTGAAGCAGAGAGCGTCCCTTCTCAGGGTCTCGCTCTTTTCTCTGAATATTCATCTCTGGTCTTGGGGACTGTGATTGTGTGTACACAATCCTCCTTTAGTTCTGGGAGCCAGGCTTGGCAGGTCTCTCACGAGTTTTCTACACCGGAAAGGAAATACGAGGAAGTAGTTTCAAGTGGGAAAAGCCCAGGATTCAAAAAAATCCCCAAACCTAGCTAGTTAAAAGGACGTGTATGGCACCGTAAATGGAACCACACAATTGGAACTATATGCTCTGTATCAGAATGCATTTGTAACGTCCCTGGTGGTCTAGTGGTTAGGATTCGGCGCTCTCACCGCCGCGGCCCGGGTTCGATTCCCGGTCAGGGAATGATGTTTTTATTCTTAATTGTTACTCTATAGAATAGAATCTTCGAATGGTTACATGGTTTTTTTTTTCCTAGTCATTTCCCTCATCTATCCAAAGTTGAAATACAGGAAATGCAGAAAAACACACAAAACATCGCTCTCAATTCTATCACACAAGATAACATCCAATTTTTGATGTTATGAAAATGGAATCATGCTATACATGCTATTTTATTACCAGCTATTTTTTAAGTTAATGTATTTCCAGCACATATTCTTCAGCAACATGATATTTTCTTTCATTTTAATTATTTAATTTTGAAAGGTAATATATTTACATGATTTAGGATGCAAATATGCAAAAGGACATAACAGATAAACCTAATTTTGACCTCTACCATCCAGTTTTCCTCTAATAAGACCAGCAATGTTAAGTTTTGTAATTATAATGTAAATATTTAATATAAACTCAATACATACATATATATTTAAACATGTTTTCCCCCTTGCACAAATGATAGCAATCTATACACGCTTTTCTGCAGTTTTTCTTTTTCACTTAATGATGTATTTTGGAAGTAGTTCCGGGTTAGACATAAAGAGCTTCCTTATTCTGTCGTATGGCACATAGTATTCCGTAGTTAATGGAACCAGCTTCCTATGGATGGACACTTAGGATATTTATAAACCTTTGCTATTACAAACAATGCTGCCATAAATAACCTTGCACATGTATCATTTTGTGGAATAAATGTGAGAAATTGAAATGCTGGTTCAAAAGGTATGTGCATTTGTCAGTATGCCCTCTTTAGATGTACCAATTCATGCTCCCACCAGCAATTTATAATGTAAAAGTCTTTTTTAAAAAGTTCCTGGTTTTTTTTTCATCAAAATGGATTTAATACATTGTATTTCTGGACTTTTAGTTTTTGACTCCCTAAAATTTTGGTTTTACAAATAACTCTTTGATGAATATCTGCAGAGACACATCTTTGTGTATATCTTAGATATTACCTTTGGATAAATTCATAGAAGTGGCATTCCTAACTCATACTACATATTAATGGATTAAAGAATTAAATGCAACTAAGACAATTAAAAGCTAGGAAAAAAAATAGTGGATAAAAACATTATCTTAATTTTGGGCTGGAGAAGACTTTTCCAAGGTAAAACCAAACACAAATTATAAAGGATAAAACTGAAATATTAGACCACGTAAAAACTACCGCCCATTTAAAAGTCTTGCAAATAATATGAAAAGACAAACGACAAACTGGTAAAATCAGTAATATAAATATAATATAAATATCGAATAGAAAAAGAAACAAAGCATATGACTCAGTAAATCTCAAAACTAATACGAATAACAATAAGTTTATGAAAGTGATCAACGACAAGAATAATAGAATATATGTAAATTAAAATAACACTCCATATTTTTATCCTGCACTTTTGTAAAGATTAAAAGTATGACGATACCCAGTTAACTGATGTAATTTGGTAATACTCATTGAATAGTGACGATTGGTGATCTCTCTCCACACAGCCATTTCTCAATATGTATTCAAAGCTTTAAAATATGCAAATGTTTTCAACTGCAACTTCACCTTTATGCATTTGCCCTAAGGAAACACTCTCAAATGCATAACCACGTGTGTACAGTGATAACTCCCGCAATAGAGCCTTAAGTCATCCCCTGGATTTCAGAGGCCCCCTTCAAACGACGCTAGATAAATTAGAATTGAGTTTCCTTAAAGCTGTGAAACAGTAAAAAAATTACCACAGAATTTTTAATAGTACTATAGGGAAAATCCTAGAGAGCTTCTTTTCCTTTTTATATTTCGGCTTTGTATTGATAATTTCAATTGACATGAATCTCAAAATAGAAAAAAAGATGAGGACCCAAACGAGCTTTTCTACATAAGAAAGAATATCAGCCTGCGTATTCGTGTGCGTTGGTGGTATAGTGGTGAGCATAGCTGCCTTCCAAGCAGTTGACCCGGGTTCGATTCCCGGCCAACGCATCTTTTGCATTTTTCCAATTTTTCCTCTAAACTGAGTAGACAACAACAACGAAAAGGAGTGTTTGGCCACCCTTTACGTCTCTGGGGGAGTGTCTCCTGAGAGAGACCCTCCAGGTTTCTTGTAGCTGCTTCTCAGAGCCAAGCCCGTCTGTTGGGTTCGGCCGCTGGCTTCGCATCAGTTTGTGGTAATAGTCTTTGCGGGGTCTTTAGGGAAGTTTCTGAAATACAGGCTGGTCAGATTTGTTTTCTGAATTCTCGGAGGCGGCTCTGATTTACGGAGTCTGAATAAGGAAGTCGCCCAGGAGCCCCGTTCCCGAGAGAGAGCCGGTAAATTTACTTGCCGTAGTTCGAGAAGCAAGAAAAAATAAAGGGGGGCCCTCACTCTCTCCCGCAGCTCACCAGCTGCGCTTCTCTTCCGGTTCCACCATTCTGGGGACAGAAACCTAGATTCTAGGGCCTAAGCTGGAGATGTAAATGGGAAAATCTTCTTGGACTGCTTCTCGCAGCCGTGGGCGGGGCGGCTTGATTCTTTGGACGAGGAGAGGTGACAGGAGGAGGGGCCATTGGGGACGCAGTCCCCAGGCCTCTGCAGTCGTCCTCAGACCTCGATCAGGACCTGCGCGCGCCACTGCCGGGTGGAGGCCGGTGATGCGGACGCCGGCGCCGCGAGTTTCAGAGGCTCAGAACCAGATTCAGGTGTCTGGGCTTGGAAGCTGCAGAGTGGAAACGTTTATTCGGGTTTTGACCCAAATAGATTATCCGAGCTGAGTAGAACAGCAGCATGAAGTAGGTTCCTGTCTCAAGAGGCATTAAATGAAAACCCAGTCCGCCGCCTTGCAAGTGGCGCGCCGTGATCGTATAGTGGTTAGTACTCTGCGTTGTGGCCGCAGCAACCTCGGTTCGAATCCGAGTCACGGCATGTGAGCATCCTACCGGGCTTCGGCGGTTCTTCTTTTCAACCTTTTTAAGGTGAAAACAGTTTATAATTCTGCCTTTGCGCTAGGCAGCGTCGCAGGAGTGCAGCTAACGAATTGAGTGAATAATTGTCCCCACTCAGCTCACTCTGTGGCTCGCAGACCCAGGGGAGACGGTTCAGGGTGGGCTGCAGAGCCTCGGAGCGGCGACTCAGGCTGCAGAGGGAGGTCCTTGGACCTCACCTGAGCGGAGCGGAGAACCCTTCGCTGGAGACTCCGGAGCTCAGTGCCTTAAATCTCGGCGGGACCTTTGCACCTAATGAATATGGTCTTTGAAATTTTGATATTTAGAAGTAAACTCGGGCCCCCGATGAATAGCGATTTTCGTTGGATCTATTTTCCCAGTGACGCGTCAGCCTCACCCCCACCCCACTTCCAGGTCATCAAGGTTAGGAGAGAAAAGGGTTTCCGGTCGAAAAGAAGGAAGCAGGGGCCGCAGCCCCAAGGTCCCGGAGCACGAGCCGCGCCCCTCGGACTCCCGCGGCTGCCTGCGTCGCAAATCCCCGTTCCCGCGCGCTCTTTCGCTTTCTCCTCAGGAGTCCTGGTCCCAAATGCCCGGTTCTCAAAGTGAGCCGGTCCATCGAGGTGTCAGGACCAGTGATTCTTTCCTGCGTCCTCCGCAAACCCGCCTGGCCCTGCGCGGTCCCTATTCCTCTCTAGAAGTTTCGGGTTCCTTAGTGGTAAAAGGCTGCTATCGCGTGCGCAAAATTTGGGATTTCGAGATTTCCTTCACACTAACCGGTGTATGAATAGAATGCACACTGGGTCCATAAAAAGAAAGTATACTGATATGGGAAACTCGCGCTCAGCTGTGCCCGGCTAGCTCAGTCGGTAGAGCATGAGACTCTTAATCTCAGGGTCGTGGGTTCGAGCCCCACGTTGGGCGCAATTCTGCTTTTCCTGATCCCCTCCGTCAGCTTCCAACAGAATCAGCAGTTTCTAACTAGCCGTTATGGCCGCCATTGTTTTAAACTTTTGTAAATGATTTCCTCTGTTTTCCCCAAGTTCAGCGGAAAAGAGTAATCCAGGCCAGGGGTTCGAGCAACTCAGTTCTTTGAGGCTAGGTGATCCCTGACCCAAGTAACATGTTAATCTCATCTAAAATTTACCTTCACAGGAACATCTAGAGTGATGTTTGACCGAATATTTGGGTACCATGGCCTAGTCAAGTTGTCACATAACATTAACCATCACAATTAGGAAAATAGGTAAGTGAGAATGTGTGTGTGTGTGTGTGTGTGTGTGTGTGTGTGTGTGTGTGTGTGTGTGTGTGTGGTGGGGAGGGGGCTGGGGGTGTAGGTGGTGGTAGGGGGAGTATGTAAAAGAGATGAAGTGCTTAAAACTAGAAAATCAAGAAAACAATATGTGTTAACAGGGATAGAAATAAATAGCTAATCGCTGATAAAAAGAATTTAAAGTAGTTACTTCTAAGAAGCAGGAAGTTGAGGAGGGATCAGGGACTTGGTTTTCATTACAAACTTTAAAATAGAGTTTGACTCTGTGACCTATGTGCATATACAAGTTTGATAAAAATAAGTGCTAAATAAATGTTTTTGCATGTTGTAGTTTTTCAAGTATTTTACCAACTTGACTTTTGAATTTCACAAGGCCCTGCTGTGGCCCCAGGTGGCCTTGTGCATATTGACACAGGCCACGCAGGCAAAAGCTTGAACTGAAGCTGTTCTGAATCTTACCACAAGGCAGAGAGCGCCTTGTGATCTTCCCAAAACAAGTTAGGGTGAGAGTCTTGTGAAGAGCTGCCACAAGAAAATAAAAGATCCATTATCTAACATCTCAGTCTGATGAAAAATTTAAGTCTCCTCTTTCCATTTTTTATTAGGCTCAGGACCCACCACAAAGGTCCCATTCTGCAGGGTGTGTTCTGTGTCTTCTTGAGCCTGAGCTAGCTATCACAGGAACTTGGGAATAGCATCTCTACAGTCCCGTGGCTCCAAACTTGTGAACCACTTTCTCAGAACCCCCTTCGGTCCAGAGAACAAAGCAGACCGTCATAGCACCAGCCCCTCACTTACAAGATTCAGAGCAATGTGTGAGACCACCTTCAAGAACATTCTCCAAGCAAAGTGATGGGTTCGTACTGCCATTAAATGGCAGGTAGGATGCCAAGAAAAGAGCGTTCTCTTAAAATGTGGGAATGGGACTAGATGCAACTTCATTGGAGGGTAATTAGTCAGGAATTAGCAAAATTAGAAATGCACAAATACTTTGATCAGGCAAGTCCACGTCCAGGAATCTATTTTAAGGAATTCTTGCACAACTGATAAGGATATATGTATAAAAATGTTCTTGAAGAATTATTTATAACAATAAACATTAGAACCACTGATGTCCATCAGTTGAGGAATGTTTAAATACATAATGACCGGTCCATACCATAAAAGGATATTCAGTTGTTTAAAAGGACAAGATAAATAATGAAATGGTGAAGAGCTGCCACTGAAAAGAATTACAGTAGCTAATATTTAATGAACATTTACTAAGTGGTCAAATACTTTATGTGCCTATCTCATTAAAATTTAGATTAGCCCATGTGGGAAAAAGGTGCTGTCCCTAAGTAGGCTTGAACCACCAGCCTTTCAGTTAACAGCTGAACATGCTAACCAATTGCACCACAGAGTGTTCTGATAGAAAAATCTCACAGAGAAATGGAAACCATTAAAAAAAAGAACCAAACGGAAATTCCAAGACCACCCAATGGGCTGATGAACAAAATGACCTGACAGCAGCAATGCAGATGATGCATGGTTTGAGCAACGTGGGTTCCGCTCACCATGGCGAATCTGTCTACAACCACTACCAAGTGCCCAAACAGCCAACAGCAGAAAACAATTCAGCCCCCTTATATGAGAGAACTCCCCAGTGGGGGGTGGGGGAGGGTATCAGCCAGCCACAGGATGGCAGGTTGATCACATAGGACCGCTGCCCTATGGGAGGGCAACATTTTGTTCTCACTGGAATGGACACGCACCTTTATTATGGCTTTGCCTTATCTGCCTATAATGATTCTGTAAAAACTACCATCTGGGTGGCCTTCTGGAATGTTTTATTTCATATCTTGGAATTCCATAAGCATTCCTTCTGACCAAGAACTCATTTGACAGTTGCCCTGGGCTCACGCTCACTGGTCTTACCCTGAAGTAGCTAGCCTGATGGAACAGTGGAATGTCCTTTTGAAGATTAAGTTTCAGTGCCAGGTGGATGACAATACCTTGAGGATAGGATATCCTGCATGATGGAATATGCTGGAAATCAGCAACCGAAATATGGTGCTGTTTCCCCCAGGTTCGAGAATCAGGTGGTAGAAATGGGAGTGGCTCCTCTCACTATTACAGCTAGTGAACATTTTGCTTTCCACCCACCCTCGTAAACTTTGGGCTCTGTTGATCTAGAAGTCTTAGTTTGAAAGACAAAAATGCTTCCACCAGCAGGTACAATAATGACTTTGTGAAAGCGAACACTGAGACTGCCAGCGGGCCACATTGGGCTCCTCATGACAAGGGAACCCACAGGTAAAGAAGGTTGCTTTATACTGACTGGGGTGATTGATTCTGACCACTGTGGGAAAACTAGATGCCACTACATAATGGAGGTTAGGAGGGGTGTGTAAGGGATGAGAGAGCCCTTGTGCAACCCCTTGGTACTCATCACTCTCTGTGATTAAAAGTCAATGGAAAACAACAACCCAATGCAGGCAAAACCGAAGGTTTTGGATCACTCCACTGGGCAACAAACCAGCACTGAGCCATGGTGCTTGCTGAGGGCAAAGGAAATATGGAATAAGTAGTGAGGAAAATAGTTATAAATACCAGTGACAGTTGCAGAATTGAGAGCTGTGATCG
>NW_011888787.1:7687-8248 GCF_000151845.1 Pteropus vampyrus | reverse complement strand
AACTGTAGGAGGTACTTAATATTGTTATTTTTATGACGCTTGAAAAACTGAAGCCCAACAAATCGAAGGACCTGGCCCAAGGTCAAACAGAAGGCAAGTGGTGGAACCAGGACTGGAGGGGAGGCCTCCCAGAGGTTGTCCTAACCAGAAACTAAACCTAATGTCTTTGTAATAACCTCGGTTTGTCTCAGGCCTGGGAACCAATATCCAACCAGTTCCTGGCCCGTGCGGGTCTGCTCCTTTTGGTCTGAAGCGCCTCTGTCAGGGATCCGAAACATAATACTGCTGACAGCCCTAGGACTAAAGAAATCCTTAAAAATTCTAAAACCCCAAGTTTTCTCATCAATAAGGCATTGAATGTCGACTTCTCTAGGTTTGAATATTTTACATTTGAGCAAGAAACCTCCCGCTGCTGGGGAGAAGTTCCCGGCTCTCCATCAAACTGGATCAGCCCTTTGGACGTACTGACTTCTACTCTCAATGTCCTGAATACTCGATCGGCATCTTTTGCGTTTCAGTTGGTTTTCTTTGGACTTACCCTACCTAGTGTGCCACCGCTTC
>NW_011888787.1:5593-7637 GCF_000151845.1 Pteropus vampyrus | reverse complement strand
AGCCCATGTGGGAAAAAGGTGCTGTCCCTAAGTAGGCTTGAACCACCAGCCTTTCAGTTAACAGCTGAACATGCTAACCAATTGCACCACAGAGTGTTCTGATAGAAAAATCTCACAGAGAAATGGAAACCATTAAAAAAAAGAACCAAATGGAAATTCCAAGACCACCCAATGGGCTGATGAACAAAATGACCTGACAGCAGCAATGCAGATGATGCATGGTTTGAGCAACGTGGGTTCCGCTCACCATGGCGAATCTGTCTACAACCACTACCAAGTGCCCAAACAGCCAACAGCAGAAAACAATTCAGCCCCCTTATATGAGAGAACTCCCCAGTGGGGGGTGGGGGAGGGTATCAGCCAGCCACAGGATGGCAGGTTGATCACATAGGACCGCTGCCCTATGGGAGGGCAACATTTTGTTCTCACTGGAATGGACACGCACCTTTATTATGGCTTTGCCTTATCTGCCTATAATGATTCTGTAAAAACTACCATCTGGGTGGCCTTCTGGAATGTTTTATTTCATATCTTGGAATTCCATAAGCATTCCTTCTGACCAAGAACTCATTTGACAGTTGCCCTGGGCTCACGCTCACTGGTCTTACCCTGAAGTAGCTAGCCTGATGGAACAGTGGAATGTCCTTTTGAAGATTAAGTTTCAGTGCCAGGTGGATGACAATACCTTGAGGATAGGATATCCTGCATGATGGAATATGCTGGAAATCAGCAACCGAAATATGGTGCTGTTTCCCCCAGGTTCGAGAATCAGGTGGTAGAAATGGGAGTGGCTCCTCTCACTATTACAGCTAGTGAACATTTTGCTTTCCACCCACCCTCGTAAACTTTGGGCTCTGTTGATCTAGAAGTCTTAGTTTGAAAGACAAAAATGCTTCCACCAGCAGGTACAATAATGACTTTGTGAAAGCGAACACTGAGACTGCCAGCGGGCCACATTGGGCTCCTCATGACAAGGGAACCCACAGGTAAAGAAGGTTGCTTTATACTGACTGGGGTGATTGATTCTGACCACTGTGGGAAAACTAGATGCCACTACATAATGGAGGTTAGGAGGGGTGTGTAAGGGATGAGAGAGCCCTTGTGCAACCCCTTGGTACTCATCACTCTCTGTGATTAAAAGTCAATGGAAAACAACAACCCAATGCAGGCAAAACCGAAGGTTTTGGATCACTCCACTGGGCAACAAACCAGCACTGAGCCATGGTGCTTGCTGAGGGCAAAGGAAATATGGAATAAGTAGTGAGGAAAATAGTTATAAATACCAGTGACAGTTGCAGAATTGAGAGCTGTGATCGTTACTAGTATTTTTTCCTTATTTTGATTATTATTATTATTTTTTTGCATGTATATTAACCAATATTTTTCTCCTTTCCTCTTCCATCTCTTTACCGGCTAACATAAGATGTGTTGACAGTAGTTAACTTTTAACTCAGTATTTAAGTTACAGGGTATCAAAGGGAGAATGAATGTGACTCAGAAGAGGAATGAACATTATTCAAAGACAAATAAGGGACTTTATGCTCTTTGGAGGAAAGTGTTGGCATGTTTCATTGAGGAAAGCATTACTTTGCTATTGTCTTTATTAGAAAGTTGAGAATAGCTTTAAAAGAACGGTCGGGTTAGGAGGGAATATATGGACCAGCCAAGTTCCCAAGAGGTGGACTTCGTGAATTTGTGTCAGTTTTGCTAAACTGGAAACACATTTCCCAGAATTCCCGTCTCTGCATGATTCTGGGTTAGCTTGGGGACATAGGAAACATTTGCTGAAATTCAGAAAGTAGAAATGGAAATGGTTGCCCGAATCTTTTGGACACTGGGAAGGTCAGCGTTTGTACTGCTCACACATGTGATATACCTGCTCATTTATTTTATGGGCACGAAGCATGCCGGCAGGCTTGCAGCATCTACATGACTCCGGATTCTCTTCCTACAGCATCTCTGTCCTGGACCACCTGGCTGTTTAGCTCCTTGACAATGGGCACCAGCCGGATACTCCTATCTTTAAGGTTGGGAGTTCGGATGC
>NW_011888787.1:0-5543 GCF_000151845.1 Pteropus vampyrus | reverse complement strand
GACTTCTACTCTCAATGTCCTGAATACTCGATCGGCATCTTTTGCGTTTCAGTTGGTTTTCTTTGGACTTACCCTACCTAGTGTGCCACCGCTTCCGCATCCGCTCGCCCTTCCCAGATCCGCCTGGATCTCTCAGCTGCTTCTGAGGCTGAGCCCGACCTATGGGTGTCATCTCCGAGGTAGCCACGAGGGGGCGCGATGGTTCCTCCGGCAGTGGTCCTGCCTTTTCTGTTGGGTCAGTAGTTTCTATTTGCCAGGACATTGTGGATCGCAAGTGAGAGTGAAGAACACATCCCGGGAACAGTGTTGGCAAAATGCCCACCAACACCAACACTGAGCCGGGGTTTTCTCCTAAACCATAGTTCAATATTCTGGCACCTTCAGATAGGAAAAAACTAAAGTTATTTCTGACAGTGAAATGTGTTACTTAAAATTACTACTGCCATTTAAGAAGGGAGTGTAAGGAAGCTTCCTGATTTTGCCAAGCTACTGATGCACGTCATCTGAATGCAGATTGGAGGCTGAGAGACAGCGCCAGTGTTTTCTGCCTATGAAGGAAAAAGAGAAGGCCTGGGAGAAGAGGTGAGGAGAGGAGACTGTAGCCGGAAACATAAAGAGGTTGTTTTGGGGTGGGAGGGAAGGATGGGTGGGCTGGTGTCTAGAGAATTGGATAGCATGGTTGTAAGATGTGGAAGCAAGACATCAAGTGCCTGGTGACAAGAAATGAAGCATGAGGAAAGATTAGACAAAGGGCAGGAGAGGAACTCTACCCAGTCGCAGCCTCTCACGAGGTACGCAAATGAGAAACTGGTCATGGCTCCTCACAGGATTCCTTATGCTCCTGGGAAGATCAGAGAATTCTACCAAGACTGAGGTCTACCAAAGCGAAGCTATTTCTCTACACAGGACAAGCCTGTTGTATCTTCACCGGAACGGCGAAGGCTTAAGCCATGTAAGAGGATTCTACCTCTCAATAGCATAAGGTGAGTAACCGCAGCATCGCGCCCCAAACAGACTGGAAGCCGGCAGTTCCCGACAAGCTTGTAAGATTAAAGAAACGAGATCAATGAAACAAAAGCCCTGTGCTTTCGAGAAAAGTGCTTTTTCCGGTACTGTGAAGAACACTCACGGGTTATCGCCTAAAACACATAGAGTGAACAGCCGCAAGTCAACTCAAATGAAGCTTCCCTCAACCCTCTGTATGACGCTGCAAGCTACGCAAACTAAGACCTTTCTTTTAAACACCAAGACCAGGGGAGAGCGCGAACGCAGTCCCCCACTACCACAAATTATGCAGTCGAGTTTCCCACATTTGGGGAAATCGCAGGGGTCAGCACATCCGGAGTGCAATGGATAAGCCTCGCCCTGGGAAAACCACCTTCGTGATCATGGTATCTCCCCTGCCAGGTAAGTATGAGTTGTTCGCACGCCGCCCCGCCACAGCCTCACGCGCCTCACACTGTACACCCACGGTCACTTTGCTCCCCGCACCCCTGAGCCTCCGCAGCCCTTCCGCACACCTAGGACACGCAGCTTCAGGCCGCGGCCGGGACTCGCTCCCACGGCACGCCACAGCGTGCCGCGTTTAAGCGGCAGGTGCCCGAGCAGCAGCCCCTGCGCCGCCTCATCTGCATAGGACACGCCCTGCCCGTGGCGTCACGGCGCTAGCCCTTCCCTCCAGCCCGCGCCCCGCCCCCGACCGCTCCGCTCCGCCCCCAGGCCCGCCCCCAGCCCGCGTCTGCCGGGCGGTGACATCAGCCCCTCCCGCCCTCCCTCCCCGCCGCTTTGTGCCGGCCGCGCGCCGCGAGCCGCGAGCGGGCTTCGTTACCCTTCTCTCTGGTGGACGTGTTGTCCGAGGCTCTGGTGAGGCGAAAATCGCCTCCTTTGAAAAGCACACGTCTTTTTTAAACCGCGGGCTTCTCGGGAACGTGGGCGGGGGTCCTGTGCCGGTGGGGGCCCCGTGGTGCGTTCACCCACCTCGGGAGCCTGGGCGCCTTTCTTGAAATAATGACTTTCAGTGCGTGGAATAGAACGGTTAGGGTTTCGGAGGAGCGGGGGTTCCTTGCAAGCCCTGTCATCTCTGTGGCCTGCAGTACTCCCAGGCATCCACTGGGGGTTTGGGCACATTTCCCCTAGGAATAAGGGGGGCACTACTGTAATCCTTGCCAAAGTGGCATGGTTGAAGTGCCTAATTCGACTATGTTCAAAACCTACCTTGCTGGCACCTTGATCTTGGACTTCCCAATTTCCAGAATTGTGAGGAGTAAGTTGTTTAAGTCTTCAGGTCTGTGGTATTTTGTTATCACAGCCTGAGAATAATATTCCCATCCAGGCCTGAAGGCAATACTGGCTTCCTAGCTGCTTCCGGATTCCTGGTGTTTCTCAGTCATTTATTGGATTCTTTTCCTAAACTATCCACACGTTTGTAAATATTGCTTTCATAAAACTCTCTAAATCACCCCACCTAAGTGTGCCGCCCGTTTTCTATCAGAACCAAACCATTTTATGATTTCAAATGATTTCTTCAGGAAAAGCTGATAAACCAGTTAAGAGGGAAGATTTAAAATGCTGATAGAAGGCCCTGAGAGAGTGGGATTTGTCAACTTTCAGCTTAAATCCAGCTCTGTGACTTCAGGGCTTGCACACTTAACCACTAGACTATGCCGCGTCACCCTCAATTTTCAGCTTGAGAGACTGAATGTACAAATGTACAATGACCAGACCATATCTAAAAATATAACTAACTGACCCACAAGCTACAGCCCAGAAATCTGCCCAGGGTACCGTCAAATGACAAAACTAACACGATTTAGTAACAGTTCTGATGTTCTTTATTCAAGAAAAGGCAATCCATAGATTGAGAAAGCACCAGAGCCTCAAAAGCAGTGGAGCACTTTCTGAGAGATCTGGGGCAAGAGCAAGTTAATAGAGCATTGGGAGAGGCAAATCAGAAGCAAGCTGTGATTATCTAGGAGGTCTGCGGACTTCCTTACCAGGCTAGCAGATCTTATTTCCTAGGAGAAGGTGAGCTGCTAGCTAAAGCTGAGTTGGAGGATTGTGGTTGGTGTCTGTTATTTCCTTGACAGGTATTTTCCCTAAGTGCAGAGTGACTTAGGCTTAGATCGGTGATGTGGGTCAGGCCAGTGGGGCGGCCTCCATTTTGTGGGTCCTGATATACGAATTAACTTTATCAAACCCTTTATCTTCAACCCGGGAAGGCAGCCTGATAGGTCAGACTTGCAGGAAGCCAGATTGCAAGTTCCAGTTACAACCCAAGAAGCTAAATAAAGCTAAATTAGCTTCTGTAACAATTGGGCCAAAATGACCAGGACTTGATAATTGACATTTCCCCCAATTATTATTCCTGCTTCCAATTTAGGACAAACCAGAGAAAATCAATATGCACCTCAACTTATCTCACAGGATACCAGGCTTCTAGTCAGCCCACCTACAGCCTCCCCACGCCATCAGCCTCCATTGAGGTCACATGGGAAGCTCCCCTTTTGTCTACTCTAGAGCTTTCCCACTCCTCCATCTGCCTTTCAGTCTCTGTCGAAATACAATTGACAATGGCTGATAGCCTTTGCTTTTCTTGTTTGGTCTTTGTTTATTTCTAGGAGCTTCGATGTAGAGTTAACAAAGACTCCCTCCTTGACTAACCTTTAGTCAAACTCCTCTGAACCCTCTTCTCAGTTAGTCCTAGTCCTTAGCCTGCCAAACCCAGTTTTAGCAAGAATCCCCCCAACCTTGATATCTAAGCAAGTTTCTCAGCAATTTTCCATCTGATGACTCCCTGAGAGTGCATGGATTCTTTGCTCTGTGAACTACGCCTGGCTTGATCACATGGCATGCAGCATTGCCACATGGTACCAGCTAATTTGTCCTTCCAAGTTTTAAGCCCTGGGGCCTTTTGCATTTTAATGAATGTAGGTTCTATTGGGCATCTTCCAGAAGAGACTGGTTTTGTTGCAATTGAAGACTTGCTTTGGATGGTATCCTTTCTCTTTAATCAACTTCTTCAACTCTGTTGGAAATGAGGCAGCATTTTCTTCATCGGCAGACACAGCCTCTCCAGTAATATTAATATTTTTCAGTCCAAACTTATTTCTGAATAGGTGTAACCAACCCTTACTTGCAGTAAATGGCTGGGTGTCACTAATTTCAGGAGATCCCTTGCTGAAGTCTATGTGAAATAGGCTCAATGCTTTCTGGTGCAACATGTTCTTGTCAATTGAAACATGTTTTCTGTTCATGTCTTCCACCCATAAATTTAATGCCTTTTCCATTTTAACTAAGCACTTTTCATGTACTGTTGCCATAACTCCTGCAGTTTAAGGTGTGACAGCAAAACTAATATTAATTTTTTTCCCCTCTGCAAAATTTCACAGACAAAAATGTTAAAGAAAAACTTTTAAGGCCAAAAGTTTTCATAAAAGAAAGGGTTTATTGAGCCAAATGCTAGTTAGAAAAAGAACCAGGTCCTGGGGCATGCAGTCTAAACCACCAGCAGCAGGGCGAGATGGGGAAGACAAACGTCTGCCATTCCGGGGTTGATGAGGCTCTTTTATATACAGTGTTTGGGGAAGAAAGATGTAAGTTGTTTTGAAAGAATTTACATTGGCTATATAGACGAAGGGGAGGGAAAAGGTGATGTGGGCTAGTCGTGGGTTAGGTGTACAGTCCAGAAGCAAGAAGTATTTGCTCTTCCTAGATTGGTTGTGGGCGACAGTCCGGAAGGTTCATGTGTAAGCAGGGTGCTGTCACATGTGGAGAGCAGCTATTCTCTTTAGATAAGAGCTGAGAAAGCTGCCTGGAAGTTGGCGCAAGGTTTCAACCTACGTTCAGGATGCGAATTCCTTGGTTTCAGCCTGCGACTCTGTTAACTAACTCTCCTGTCTCTTTTCCTTACTCTCGACCTGCCTTAACCAAAAGTATTTCAGAACTTTTTTGTCAAAATTAGTTTTGACCGTAGTCTTAGCAACTTCAGGATATAATTTTTTCCTTTGAGAACTTTCACCTCTTACTTAAAGGAAGCACTTTAAGGCTTCTCTTTGTAATAGCCCATTGCCAGCACCACTCTTCTTGCCTCCGAGGCCATTATTAAGATAACGGTTACTTGAATACAAGCACTGTGATACCTCCACAGTGAGTGACAGTCGCTCTGATAACTGAGAACAGCATGTAGAATGTAAATGCTGGACAAAGGAGTGATTTATGGCTCTGTGCTTCTCAGAACAGCGTGCAATTTAAAACTTATGAATTGTTTATTTCTGAAATTTCCAATTTGTTATTTCTAGACCTTGGTTGACCATGGGTACTGAAACTGTAGAAGTGAAACCGTGCGCAAGGGAGCGTATTGCCTGCAGGCCACAGAGATGACAGGGCTTGCAAGGAACCCCCGCTCCTCCGAAACCCTAACCGTTCTATTCCACGCACTGAAAGTCATTATTTCAAGAAAGGCGCCCAGGCTCCCGAGGTGGGTGAACGCACCACGGGGCCCCCACCGGCACAGGACCCCCGCCCACGTTCCCGAGAAGCCCGCG
>NW_011888786.1:19512204-19539426 GCF_000151845.1 Pteropus vampyrus | reverse complement strand
GCTTCTACAAATGATGCAGCAGCCACTGCAACTATGATTTGTTGTTTCCCATGTGAGTTGCAGTTGTTGCTTCACAGAGAGACTTTTGTTTAATCATCATAAAACATTATCAGTTAAATATTGTTATTGTTGCTTTACAAACAGTGAAGAAACTGAGACACAAAGAAGTTTAGTAAGGAAGTGCCATAACCTGTCAGTAGCAGAGCCAGGATTTAGACTCAGGTCCGTCTAACTCCACACAGGATGTTCTTAATTGATGTGTATTTTTACCTCCCATGAGATGTGGAATGAGGTGGTATATCGATCATCTCTTGCTGTTTATCCAGCCCTTTATTTGAAGCTCAAATCCAAACAAAGACCACCAATAGTGCTAGGCCTGGAGAAACTGTCGGGTCCAGCAGGAGAAAAATGTTCTTACTGTTCTTCCACCTTTATTTCCAGGTCTCAGAGTGCTTTTCACCTCCAACTTTGTCCATTTCTTTTTTTCCCACTTTTCCCAGATACTTGTCTCAATTTAGCTTTGAGTTAAGCTAGTAGTTGAACAATTGTGAGAAGATGGACCTGCAATATTTTACTAGTGGTTCTTTGCCTGGGAGGGTGGCTTTCCTGATTCTTTCCCAGAGGTTTAGGGTTTTGCTTCCCTTGAGAGAAGGATGTGAGATGCAGAGAGGTTTTCATGTCTGTGCATCACCAAGAAGGGCTCTTAGGCCTCCTGTCATGCCCCAATCCTTCTTTTGAGCAACCAGTTGGGGCTCGTGGAAAAGTGCTAGAGAATGAACATGTATTCTCCTCATGTCTGGAGCTCCCACACAGTCCAAATTGCCTTTTTAGCACACACATGGCCTGTAAGAATTTGTAAACATTTCGGTTTTCTTCTTATCCACTTTCTTCTTCCTGTGTTCTGACAAAGATGAAACAGTTCATGAATCCCATTTCTCTTCAAAGGAGACAGATCACTTTTTTGGATTTAGTTCATCTAAATGTCTTGTGACTGTGAGTTCAGTTCTCTGCTGGCTTCAAGAAGAGTTATAATTTCGTAGGTTATCTTTTTTTTTTAACTGTTGGAGAAGGAATGATCTCTTGTGGCTTTTCCAATCTTAAGGGGAACAGGACTTTATGTCACATGATTTTTAATATTTGAGTATGAACTAAGAGTAATCTTTCTTAGCAAACATAAAGTAGTAATATAAAAAATAGAGATTCCTAAAACAGGTCTTTTAATATTTGTATTGACAGGTTAGAATTGATGCCCAATTCTATGAGCACTGGGATGTAAAGCATATCCTTATAGTAATAAAACAATTAATTCTGTTATAATGGTTTCTCTTTAAATTAAAAGACCACATCTGGAGCCTATGGTAATTGTTTTTCTAGTCAATGAGAATTAAACCTATTAATGATAGGGAGGATTTGATATGTTGTCATTTACATTTATTGAGCACTTTCAATTCATTTTAGTGGGATAAAAATTACTTGAAATTCAGAGCAGCACTTGTGGTGTAAGTAATATCTGGTGATGAACTGTAATGCTTATGTGAGAGTAGGGATTTCTTCCAAATTCTTGAACTTGGTTCCCCACATTTTTCTGTGTAAGAGAACATTATTCCTTGTGGTAAAATGAAAAATGCCCCCCCCCGCCCAAAGGATATTCATGATACCTCTAGAACCTGTAAATGTTACCATTTTGGAAAATGGGTCTTTGCAGATGTGATTAGTTAAAGACAATGAGATGAGGAGATTATCTTGGATTATTTGAGTGGGCTGTAAATGCCATCACAAATGTCTTTATGGAAGAAGCAAAAGGAGGTTAGGTAACAGAAGAGAAGGTGGTATAAAGACTGAGACAGAGATAGGAGTGATGCAGAACTCCACAGAAATGCTGGTGGCCTCCTGAAGCAGGAAGAGACAAGAAACAGATCCTCCCGAGAGCCTCCACAGAGAGTATAGCCCCGCTGACACCTTAATTTTGGCCCAGTGAATCTGACTTCTGGTTCCAGAACTGTAAGAGAATAAAATTCTGTTTTCTAAGCCATCTAGTTTGTGGTTATTTCTTACAAGAGCCCTAGGAAACTAATGTATTTATCTCATGATCTTGCCTTGACAGAAACAATTTTAACTTGTTCTCATCTTACTATTTGAAATGGCACTTGATAAAAGTCAGTTATAGAAAGTATGTATTTACAATGGTCGACACTCAAAATTGCCACTATTTTTTTTTCTTAGCTTTAACTTAGTTTAATTTTTTAGTAATAAAGCAAAAAGGAAAATTAGACCTCCTTGGGATGGCATAACACACATCACAGATTACTTGTATGAGTGATTGGTTGACAGATTTTTTTGGATGCTTCTGATTAATTCTGATTTGAATTTATACTAGTGGTGACATATTCATATATTTGGGACCCCAAACAAAAATGACTCAAAAGACTTCACCCATCCATTGTTGATTGTCAATCAATTGGATTCTCCTTCTGAGGTGCTCTGAACTTCCCTACAGGTACAGGTATGGGCCTTGTTCACATTTCAGGTGTCTTCCAATCAGTTTATAAGATCCATTCATGGGGATGGAAGACAAAATATTTGACTTTGCAGAAAGTTCAATGATGATTAAAAAAATAAATGTAAATCTCTGGAAATGTATCAATTCTTTGCCTAAGAACATGATGAATTTATTATATTTTTATTCTTCTAGACTTATATATGTCCTCACCATAATTTCTATGTTTTTATCCTTCCTTCCTTCCTTCCTTCCTTCCTTCCATCCTTCCTTCCTTCCTTCCTTCCTTCCTTCCTTCCTTCCTTCCTTCCATTTCTTGGTACATAGTCTTATCATCTTCTCCTACACTGTATACTAATTTACATTTTATATATTGTCTATCTTTTTCTTCCAATTAAAATATAAGATCCAAAAGGGCAGGATCTTTCTTTTGTTTAGTGATGTATTCCATGTGCTTAAAAGAGTGTCTGGGACATACTAGGCACTTACCAAATATTTACATAGTGAATGAAGAAATGACTGACCATGCAGAAAGAACCTAAGGAAGTTAATAGTTTTATCTCAGATAGTTGATAGTTGTGATAAAGCTAAACTCTTTTAAGAATTTCAGAGAATGGAAAAATATTTTCTTTAATTATCTATTTCAGAGCTAAAAAAATTCTCCTTGCTCTCAATTTTTCCTGATAATCTAAAACACTTAAAAGGACTCAATTGCCCATAGGACCTCCATTATCTGATCCTTGGCTACCTCTCTGCTACCCCTTCCTGCTGTTCTGGCCACAGTTGACTGAGCTCCAGCCTTCTTTCCACATTAGGATGTTTGCCCTTATCCATCTTGCCTTGATCCCAGATGCTGCATCCCCAGTTCTCATGACTGGCTCTATTATCTCATTTGGCCTCAGTCAGATAACACCTTTTCAGAGAAGATGCCTATGGTTTTTAAGCATGTGGTTCTCAACTGGGGGGTGATTTTTGTCCCCAGAGGGACATTGAACAATGCTTGGAGACAATTTTGTTTGTCATAACTTGGGGCAGGGAGAGGGTTATGCTCTGGCATCTAATGGGTAGAGCCTAAATATCCTACATAAAAGAGCCATCCACACAATAGAGATTTGTCAGGCCTGAAAAGTCAAGAGCGCCAGGATTGGGAAGCCCAGAAAACAGTCCCCCACTCTAACACTTGTCACTTTCTAGCCATCAATGTTTTTAATTTCTTATAACACTTTAAAAAATTAATTTGCTTACTAATTTTACTATTTCTCTGGCCTACTATAATGTAAGTTCTAAGAAAGCAAGTCCTTGTCTTATTCATGTAATGTGCCCTGTGCCTGGAACGGCGCCTAGTTATTTATGGCCTAAATGAAGAAGGAAATCATCATAAACTGACCTCCACCCCCCACAGTATTGGCATAGCTCAGCCAGCAGTCCTTTTGTTTGGGCTAAAATTTTGAGATGGTTTTATTTTTCAGCATGGGCTCCCTTTCTCTAAAATTATAACTATTTTTATTAACATCTCTGGACTTCATATTGTATATAGTTAAAAATCAGAGAATCAAAAATCAGAATCTTAGGTCCAACAGGTCTCTGTCCTTTACCAGTTCTGTGAAAACATATTTGGAGAAGTTACTTTATCTTTGTGGTTCTTAGGTTTCCTTCAGTGGAGAATAATAGCACTATCTCCTCAAAGAGTTGCTTTGAAGACTGAATGGTAATGCACAAGAAGCACTTGGCACAAGAAGCACACATATATTCATTGCTGTTGTTGTTGTTGTTATTATTTTATTAGGGTCAAACACACATAATATAACATTTACCATTCCAATCATTTTTAAGAGTACAATGCAATTGCATTAAGTACAATTATATCGTTGTGCAACTGTTATTCTTATTTTTATCCTCTGAACCTGTATTTTATTTCTGTAGGCTTCTCTTCATGTGTGGCTCCTATGGCAGTCATAGTATTCAGACAGGTCCTAATTAGATCTGATCAGCTTGCCCATGATTTGCAGAAGGTTTGTATCATAAACTTTATTGCTCAGGGTGTCTGCAAGCTTAAAGGTGTGCATTTGTCCATTGTGCTCATCGACTTTTCTGCCACGTGTTCACTTGTAGAGATAAGTGCTTTCCCAATAACATTACAGGAACCTTAGTACACATTTTATTCCTGACCCTGTGCCTAAGAAACACATCCACTTTAAGTCTGTGTAAAATTCTCACTATCTTCACCTTGATGGTAACAAGTCACAGAAGATGAATATCTGGTTGTATAATCCTAAAATAGAGGCTTAATAGCAAGTCATGAAAGTAAAGATTTGATTATGGAGATTAGAAGAATAGAAATTGGGCTTTATAGCAATCGAGTAACTATTAAGAACACTTCAAACACTTCGAAAAAAGTCCTTAAAATATCAAGGTTTAAAACAAGATCTAGGTATGGGCTGAAATTTTTTCCAAGAAAAAAATTCTACTTGCTTAATTAAGCAAATTTTAAAAATTGTCGGTACAGCTGTTTAAGTATAATCTCTAGGGGTTCTAAAAGAACAAATTACATGGGAAAATTAGTGCTAAGGGCTAAGAAGATGGGAGGCGTTTCTCAGCAATCATGTTTGGATTATATTCAAAATGTAATTCTAATCACTCCGCAATTTAAAAAAGGTTGATGGTTTATTAGTGACCTTTTATGGAAGCTTTTCAAGAGGTTAGTTTGGTTGGGAAATATTTATTAAGTGCAATGTAAATTTTATTAGCCTTTATTTCAGAAAATTTCTGAAGTGATTGAAAGGGTAGACATTCCGTTACAACCTTAGAACATGGGTGTGGCACATAAAAACTGTCATTAGGCTGGGAAGATCTAGCTGTCAACAGAGTAACGAGTAGCGCTGTGGGAGAGTATGGAAATACAACGGACACTGTCTAGGGATCCACAGAGCACCAGTGGCCAATTGTGCCTAGAACCCAGGTCATCTGAGCCCAGGACAGTGACATTTCCTCTCCCTCAGACCCTTCTCATCAATTACAAGGCACCCTGGGAGCCCAGACTTACTGAAATTTCTTGTATGTTCTTCCCTTCTAGCCTGCAGCTGTCTGGCTTTAGCCTGCAGTGCTTCAGGCAACTCCTGACCTTGGGATAGAGCACACATGCAAGCAGGAGGTACCCTTGTCTACCTGAGTGAGCCTTCTTGTGAGCATTTTTTCATTCAGCTGCCTCGTTCTGTGGGAGGATTTCATGAGCTAAAAATCTGTCAGTGTTTCCATTTACCAAGTTGCTATTTGATCGTTTTATAATCTAACCATTCTAAATTGCCCTCAACTGAAACTTGGCACATGTGTTGACAACCCAGAGATGCAATTTTTAAATTGAAAATGGTTGGTGATTTTTAATTTGTGTGTAAAAACAACAATGCATAATTCCCATGATTCAGACCTTTGGCATGATTCTCAGATAATTTATTGTCAGTTACGACTGTATGATACCACTACTTTCTACAAGGCCAGTAAATGTCATGGGTTGAAGGTAGGTTAGGGTCTGGGAGAATATTTCCAAATGTGTTGTGGTTTATATTTCTGTTCAGCATTTCATAGGCAGATCTGAGACTCAAGTGGCATAGGATTATGCAATGGGAAAATGAGGACTAGTTTTTTTTCAAAATAGGGAAGAATTATATGATTTAACAATGTGAAGTAGAAATGGCAAAATACACATTTCTTGGCATAATCAATTGAATGTTTCTTAAGGACAGGTCTGGATCTATACAGAAATATGAAGTAGAAAAGGTTTGTGCCCATCTCCACCCTCTTTCCCCATTCCAATCTTTGTGTGTGTATGTGTGTGTGTGTGTGTGTGCCCACGCGTGTTTACTTTCCTACCCTTTCCTGTCCTCCCTTATTTTCTGCATCCCCAGAGATGTCACGTTGAAGAGACTGGCACTAAGGAGTTTCTTATTTTAACTCTTTATGGAGCAAAGAATTGCAAAAATATTGTTATTATGTCACTGCACATATTCAACAGTCTGAGCACCTAAAGATAAGACAAGCCCTACTTAAGGTTACTACTTTTTGAAAATGAAATTATCATTATTATTTTCAATAATAAGAGAAAAAAGATAGTCATGAAATGTATAAAAGTCTGTGAAATTAAAAGGGTAGTTAAATTTTGCACTGAAAAATAGTATCATTAGATGTTAAAATGCAACTTTGCATAGCATTTATAAAAATAGTAGCCAACAATTAAAGTATTTAAAATATTTTAAGTATAGTTGTAAACATTATGCAGCTTACAATGGAAATATATAACAGAAACAGATTTTCTCTTTACCTTTTAATTAACCTGGGACAGTTTTTGGAGACTGTTATTATTGCATGAATATTTTAAGAGTCAAAAAAATATTAATATGGATCACTATCTTTTTTTTGCATGCCTTTGGAGTGTGACCCATCTAAAGGAAATGCTCAAAAGCAGAAAAAAATTTAGATAACATCTGTGATTCTCCACCAACAAAACCATCTGCCCCAAGTAACTGAAGTTGTTGCTATAGACAGGAAATATAATTGTGCAAGCACCAGCTTTCTTGGTAAGGATGAAAGCTTTCTAAAAGGACTTTTCCCTCTTTAAATACTACAAGCATTTATAGAAGATCAGTTAAAAATTATCATTCATATAAAAGTTCGCATTTAAGAAGTCATTTATTTGAATTAGTAAAATTTCTTTTACTGATTCAATTAATTGGTAGCTAGATACTCACTTCCTATGTTATTCTAAAACAAATACTTTTAAAATGTCAGTTAGATAGATCTCTATATTTTATACTCAATCTCTCCTCTCTTTAGTAAAGTATAATTAAGATTCCATAAAACTGGTAAATGGAGATTATCTTTAGTCAATCTTATGTACTTATGTCTGCTAGCTATTTTTCTGGTTCTTGTTACATCATGCCTTTGAGAGACCATTTCTTTAGATTCCATTTCATGTCTGCCTTGGTGAGTTTTTTTCTGTGACAATATATTCTTGGATTGCCTGGGGGACCCTCAATTAAATGCCACTTTGTAATGAGACTTTCTTTGGTAACTAGACTACTCTCTACAATTGTTAAAGCTTGCAGATCTTAAATATAAAGCTGGCTGATGCAATTGAATTAAACTACAGCAAATTGAATTTAGGTGCAAAGGCTGTGTTTGAAATATATGAGAGTGCTTGTCTTTGAGTTATTTATTTTTCACAGATGGTGGGTCACCCCTCCATGGCTGCCTGGCCATTTTTGGTGAGTCAGAATTTCTTTGGACTGGTTCTCCCAAAGGAGAGTCTGCTTTCAATGCACACAATGAAAAGCGAATATGGTACTAATAATTTGAGATATAATCTCTCATTCAACCCAAGATGCTTCTGGTCTATGTTTCCGCACAATTCATTGGGTGTGTACTTAGATAATAAAAACTTATTTTAATATTATGTAAATAAAACATAATTATGGTTATTTCATAACATTTATATGATCCGTATAGGACATTTGAAGTATCTGTCATTGCATTCCTCCATTATTGCTAATAATGGATGATTGATTTTATAATGGGTTTAAGTTAATTTTCACATATTTGATATAGAGGGGGTTTTCTGTTAATTCTATCTTAGGGAGTTTATCACCACAAACTAAGATAAATTATAAGGGTTTCCAAGCGAGTCACATAGCTAAGTCTATGTCATAGTATGATCCAGATAGAACCTGAAAACTTTGTAAGCTCCAAGTCTAGTGGGTGCACAAGCTCCATGCCCAGTGGATCAGTAGGCAAGCTTCAGGTTCCCTTTGCAGCAGATGAATATTCTTTGAAGCAGTGCTCTCAAGGGGACACAAGAGTTGTCACATATAAGTAGAACATGCAGGTGGTTATGGCACCTAAATAGGTGTGATCCTCAAGATGTGAGTCTGGGACTAGACGTGGGTATTGAT
Organism: Pteropus vampyrus; assembly: GCF_000151845.1. Classification (NCBI taxonomy): domain Eukaryota; kingdom Metazoa; phylum Chordata; class Mammalia; order Chiroptera; family Pteropodidae; genus Pteropus; species Pteropus vampyrus. The sequence goes on along the minus strand of NW_011888786.1, from coordinate 19,530,987 downwards.
CGTTCCTGGACCACTGAAAGAATGGCTCCAGTAGCAGTTAGAATTCCTCTCAATGGTAGCCAAAGAGAATTTTAGCATCAGGGACAAGTTTATTCTGACTAGATGTCACAATTGGATGGTCAGCAGTAATACTTACAGCTGCTCATCAAAGGAATGGTGAGGAAGGAGAATGCCCTGATTTTGCAATGACTTTTCTTTTTATGATTGCAAAAATAAGAAAGATTGACCTTGTAGTCATGGCACGCCTAAATGTTCAGAGTGTGAGGGCTGTTGTAGGATCAAGAGGGTAAATTATCTGACCTTTTCCTCTAGACCTGAGAAGACTCCAAATGTGGACCTATTTAAGAGAATGTGGCATTGTTAAGACCTCTTTAAAATAAATCTTTATATTTGCAAAGGAATTATTTCTTTCCAGGATGCCAACAGACGCTGATCCAGATTTTCTTGGAGTCTATGAAACTCCCTGCCCTTTTAACATTTTTGGAAGATGGATGAATTTTTTTAGGCCTCCTGAAAGTTCTCTTGTTTGTACTTGACACTATCCTCAGCACCTCTGCTATCTTCAAGGAAGCATTAGATCTTGGTTCTTTATTTTTTTGTGCTGTAGGGCAGAAATATATGCACATAAGGGAGCGTATTAGATAGGAGAAGAAGATGGCTCTTTCAGTAACTGATGTCTTTCTCTTGATGTTACCTTCTTTCATGTAATAGCAAGATTTGGTCGTAGGGTAGGGTAGGTCAAAGTACAGGTTTCTGCAGCTGCTTCCAAGTGTCTTCCATGTAGTCTAGAGAAACTACTTCAAATCTCCTGACCCTCTCAGATTTCTATCAAGGCTGCACGACCACTTTATAATGTTCTTAAACAAAATTTGTTTTAAGATAGTTTTAGATGTATAGAAAAATTGCAAAGGCAGTGCAGACAGTTCCCATATAGCCCACCCCCCCCGCCTTTTTTTACTATGGTTAACATCTTACCTTATTAGGTATATTTTTTGTAGTTAACGAACCAATATATATACATGACTATTAATTCCATTCTATATTTTATTCAGATTTTTAAATTTTTTTTACCTAACTGTCCTTTTACTAAGATACTAACCAGATACCACATTACATTCAGTCATCACATCTCCTTTGGCTTTTCTTGATTGTGATAGTTTTTCAGACTTTGTTTTTGATGACTTAGACAATTGTAAGGCATACTGGAATACTTGTCAGATATTTTGTGGACTGTTCCTCAGCTGGGATTTGTCTGATGGTTTTCTTATAATTAGACTGGGATTGTTGGTTTTTAAGATGATGACCACAGAGGAAAAGTGCCATTTTCTTCACATCGTATTGAGGATACATACTGTCAATGTGACTTATCACTGTTGATGTTAACCTTGATCACTTGGTTTCAGGTTTCCACTATAAAATTACTCATTTTTTCTCTTTTCCATACTGTACTCTTTAGAAAGAAGTCACTATGCACAGTTCTTTAGAGGAATTTATCACCATAAACTAAGAGAAATTATAAGGGTTTAGCGTGAATTATAGAGCTTAATTTATGTCATGATATGATGTAGGAATGGGAGTTATGCTCCACTTCCTTGAAGGTAGAGTAGCTACATAAATTATTTGGAATTCTTCTGTGGGGCAATTTGTTCATTCTCTCCATTTATATACTTATTTAATTACTTATTTATGTCAGTATAGACTCATGGATATTTATTTTCAACTTTGAGTTATAATCCAACAATATATTTTGGTTCTTAAATTGTCCCAGCTTTGACCATTGAGTACTCTTCCAGTTGGCTCCTGTGTCCCTTTGACATTCCTTTATCTGTTTTTCTTTCCTTTTTTTTTTGAGCACTTCCTTACTTTCTGGCACTGTAAGATGCTGCAGGCTCACTTTATATATTTTCTGCTCCAGTCCTAGAATCCTCTCTTTTTCCAAGGAGCCCTGGTCAGACCAGTGTCTAAAGAACTATGTTTGGTGAATGCAAGTGGGTTAATGCTTTTTGCTTGGTTGACATTAAAACAGATTCTTTTTTTTAATCTGGAAAAGTTCAAACATATATAACCAGAGTAACAAACACCCATTTTGCCATCATCTAGTTTCAAAAATATTACCTTGTGGCAAGTCTTATCTAAACTTTAATCTACTTCTCCTTATATCCCCACATCATCTATAATATTTCTATAATATTACCTCATCTATAAATATTTCAGCAATATCTCTAAATAATCACTTTAAAAAATGTGATACAGATAAACTTAACAATTTGGTTGATGATAGATTAAAAGTGAAAACAATAACTTGACCCTCTTTTATCACATGGTGGGGTCTATGTCCCCTCCCCTTGAATTTTGGCAGACTCTCTGGTCACAAGATGGCAGAAGTGGTGCTGTGCCAGTTTCAGGGGCCAGGCCTCAAGGCCTCTACTTTCTATCTCTTGGAACAGTTTTTCTGGGAGCCTTGAATTTCATAAGAAATTCCACTATCTTGAGACAGCTGTAATGGAGAAGTATGGCAAATACTCCAGTCAACAGTCTCCTCTGTGCTCAGTCTGCTAGCCCTCTCTGAAAGATACCAGACATGTGAGCCAAGCCATCCTGGACCATCTAGAACAGCCATTTGCCACCACAGTTGACAATGTGTAGAGTAAATTGTTCAGCTTAATCCTGTCGGATTTTCTAGCTCAAAAAATTATGAGTTATAATTACATGGTTTTACTGTTTAATCCACAAAGTTTTGAGGTAATTCAGTAGGCGGCAATAGATAACAGAAAGAGTAAGCTTTTAAAATTTGCATTCCCGGTGTTTCTTGATGAGCATCATATCTTTTGGAAAGGTGATTTACCTTTCCCTTAGATGGTCTTTTTGAAATCGCGTTGATCCACTTGCCATATAAATAGTTTTGAGTATTTCTCACTTTTGTTTTTACCATAGTTTATTTAATTGTACATTAATATAAATTATATAACGACTGTCACAAAATTTCTAAAAATTTAACAGTTGGGTTTTACCAACTGGGCTGATTTTACCTCATACTCAGCTCTGGTAGAACAGTTAACTTATCTGGTTTTAGAGTCAGAGTTGAGTAAAGTTTTGGCTTTGTGCCTTAGTGATGTGACCTTGGATCAGGTGTTAAACGTCTAATCCTGTTGCTGCATATGCAAAATGAGGATAATAATATCTGCCCTAAAAGGTTGTGGTGGAGGATTAAATGAGGGGGAACATGAACAGAACTTTGTGCATTGTCAGTGCTAATACTATTGAAATTATTTGGTTTTCTTATGAAATGCATTGTCTCGTTTTGGCAGTCATGCTACTGAAATTCACAGTAATTAAAAAAAAGTAGTTTTTTGGGGGTGAGGTGGGGTAGGGTGGGGGGAGGTTTGTTTAAAGAGATTTTTCACAGTCTTTGTGTCTCGGTTTGGGGCTTCAATGTTCACAGAGCAGTGTGGTGGGTGCTGAGCTAGGCAGTACGAAGGCTTGTGCCCACCTGAAAAAGGATGCTAGCAGACAGAAGCACCAACTTTCTTAACACAAGAATTCTTGACTTGCCCATCCTCCTGTGAGGCGCTTGGGAGAGAATTTTACAGTCTACCTTTTGCAGACTGGCAAACTGAAGATAAAAGAGGTTACAACTTGTTCCAGGATTGTAGTAGCAGGGCCGGAAAAAGAATGGCAGAAATATTCAGCACGGCTTTTTGTTAATGGATTCACTCCAATACCCAGGCCATGCAAGTTCTTTAGTTTCCCCCAAACCATACCCTTAAATGAGGCCTATTTCAGGCAGAGACACTAATCCAGCCCTGAGGTGGAATACTTCCTCCTCAGCACCCTTCTTTGATGTGTAGCTGATATAGAACCGAGTGCCAACATATGTTTGTACAAATATATTGGCAAATGTAAGCAGCCTACTGCTAATTACTATACTCTGAACCTCATGTGAAGTTTGAGTGATGCCTCAAGGAATTTCAATCCAAGAAAATAATACGTATATTTTCAAATGTTAGCAAAAATAGGTTAACTTTTTTATGGTCGAAACTGGAAGACACTCAAGAATTATCTTGTCATTTCAAATCTTTGGCGATGTTTTTACTTAAGAAATTCAGGTCAAAAGATTGCTAGCAGAAATTTAAGAATTTTAGACACTTTTAAAATGAAAAAGAGCAGCTCGAATAGAAAAAAACAACAACTAAGGTTGCTTAATCTTTTAAAAATAAAAAAGAGAACAATTTAAACTAAATTTGTATAAAAAATAGAGAGTGATATAGACCAGAAGTTACCAATTAAAAATCATTTATTATCAGGAAATGAAGAGACATAAAATGTAGGGAATATGGTGGGAACTTCAGAGAAGCCTGCCCTGAGTAAAGGTATCCAAATTCAAATCATTTTTGAGTACTCTGCTGGGTTAACAGAACTGAGAAGACCAGATCAAACCTCTGTCCTCAGTGTGGTTAAAAAAATGATGCTTTCATCATTTTTCCGTGTATTTCAAACTAAAACATTATTTTTAAATTGAATCACATGAGTACATTTCTTACATCAATTTTGTTCTTTTTAATTTTGCTCATTTAACTATCAAAGGGTATTTTCACTTTAACAGTTATACAAATTTTTCTATTGATCAGCTTCTGAATATCTCAGATGCCAAGTATAGAAATAACATTAGAAGACATCCTTTTTAAGAATATGAAATGTTTACATTTGTGGAGATATGGAAAACAACTGTTGGAAACTGAACTGAATATCGAAAGGAAGACAAACTGCAGAGGTGGCTAATTCTCTATTTCTGTGATAAACTGATTTTTGGTGGTCAGCGATAAGATGGAGAAATTAGAATGCTTAAGTAGAAGGAACTTCTAGTGATTCAATCTGTCATTAAATACAGTAATTTGGATTTAAAATTTAAAATTTGGCTTAGTTGCAGGAAAGATATCTAAATTACAGATATAGAAAAATGAAAATAGTTTTAAAAAATGTAAACTAGTTGAATAATTTTCACTAATTAATCAGCTAATTAACCAACTAAGTGATTTGATAAAATTGTGGTTAATTTCTTAGGAGACCTGTATCAGTGAAAAGAAATGATGGATTTGTAGTTAGGATTTAAATGTTTGTATTTATATGGTTGTTTCTAAATTTCCTAGTGTACTTGAATGTAGATTTTCTTCTTAAATGTTTAAAATAATTTCTTGAATTTTTTGTCACATTACTTATTTTTCCTTTCTCTGTAGACAAGGATAGTTAAATAAATACAGTTACACATGTGAATGTACTTGGCAAGTTATACACACATAAAATATTGTGAATGATACCACCACCACTTTCGAAAACTTTAAGTATCCCATTCTCTGACACCCATCTCTTATTTTTCTAGCTCAATTGCTCTAGTATACCCACTGCAACAATTCTTCAATGTCATGGAGACTTCCAGTCCACCGACCCTACATGCCCTATGCATTAGTCCAGCCCCCTCCCCACATCTTCATTTCCTTTCTTGTCCAGCATAATGTCATGGTCCATCATTATTATCACTCCCTTGCTAACGCCCTAAACTCCCTTGTCCCTCTTTTCCTCCTTCACATTTGACTGGCAAAAGCTCAACCCTGATTGAACCCAACCATCTCCTTTCTTTAAACACTGTTTGGGGAAATTCATATAGCAAAGCAGACTTACACAACTTTAAATTCTTGCTCTCAAACTTCAAATTGACTTGAACACAACATGGAAATTCTTTGATTTTTCCTTCTGTTGTTGGATCAAGTTTTTATACACTGTAGTTTTGATTTAAAGAAAAATGTGGCTTATTTATTTTCTATAACTGATACGATCACCCCTCCTAGGTCTCACCTACTTAGTAGCAGAGGCAAAAATTGGGGAGATAAGATAGAAGGGTAGAGGAAACTTAGATATAAATTTAATTAATGGAATCTCAGTTTCAGATCTCAATACTTTAGGCATCATTTGGATGCTTTTTCTTCCAACTGTCTTGACTCTTCCCAGCTCCTGTTCATGACGATATCTGGATCCATGGAACAGCTTACTTGGTTTTATGATAGAAGGCAAGTAGACCTCATACTCGATAAACTCTAGACCTCTTTGCTGGTGATGGGAGTATCTTATTTGTATTGACCTTTGCCTTTTGGAGATTTTGTATGTGCATCTGTTTCTAAAATCTGCAGTCTTAACCACATCATGCTTTGTGGTCTCTTTTTTTCTGGTGCCAGGTCCTGTTTGGTCAACCAGCCCTCTCAGCACCTTTCTATCCACACATATCTTGAATAACCTTTAACCAACTAGTAGCAATATGTGTGTAATTGGTTCCATGCACAGTGGACATGGTGCTGAGATAAATGAAGGACTTCTGCTAGTGGTTCATGTCTCTTCCAGGCTCTGCTTGGGGATGAAGGCTACTAGCTCTAATGTTCTTGAGTGTCTCTCTACAAGAATGTTCCTACACTCTCACTATTGACATCCAATGCTGAGAGGGAGGAAAGATAAAAACCTTTTCCTCTTCTTTCCACATTCTTCTAGGGCTAGATTGAGTGGGCTTTACCTCTTCTCATGTGGTAAGGGTTTTTCTTGTGTATTTCTTGAGTTTTCTCTATTAATAATAAACTTGCTGGTCAAGTTAGCTAGACTTGCTTTTGCTACATTATTGAGGGTTTAAGGAATTAAAAAAATTATTCTTCTCTTGACAAAGCCTGTTTTACAGATTTATGGTACTGCTAGGGATTCAACTAAACATTGGCGCTTTCTTTCTATTCCTGCTATAATTGTCTTTATCTCCACTCTCTTCTGCCCCTGACACCTTCTCTCTCACTCCGTTAGAGATGGATGCCTCTGGATAGAGATGATCATGTCCATGGAAATGCAAAAAAAGAAAGCATATTAATATACATCAAAAATTATTACCCTAGTCACACTACTGAGTTTATGTTTCTACTTAATTAAATGATGATTTTATCTGTCTACTTATTCCTCAGAGGTCTCATTACCTTTCTTCCTCTTTCCTACCCAGTTCTCAGCAGAAGACCCCATCTCTTATGTCACTGAGAAAAATTATAGTCCTTAGAGAACTCTTATTGCTAAATCTATAAATAACTTGCATCTCTTTTTTTTTCTTAGAGAAAAGATGGAAGGAGAGTTGTTTCTTCCACCAAAGGCTAACCCCTCCAATTTTGCTTAGAAGCGCATATCCTCTTGTCTTTTTAAACACTTCATTATTTCCTTTATTTTTCACATTGAGAATATTTTTCTTTCTGCTAGATTATTTTCATCAGTACAAAAATATGTTATAATAGCCCTCTCCTTAAAGGCGCCCTCCCCCCCGCCACTAACCCCACATCTCCCCTCAATCTACTGTGTCATTTCTCTGCCACCTTTCCTGGTTATATTACTTAAAGAAGTAGTAGTCTATACATGCTGTCATCCTTTCCTTTCTGACTTTCTACTCAGTTTTCTAACCACTCAAATCTGGGGTGCATTTCTACCACTTTGCTGCAATTGCTCATGCCAAATTCAGGATATATGTTTCTAGTCTCATTTTACTCAGTTCCCAGCAGCTTTCAGCACAGTTGATTATTTCCTTCTTTGGAAATATTTTTCTGTAGTAGTTTCCATAGTATCACACCCTCTGGCTTTCTTCTTGTCTCATTAGTCTCATTAGCAATTCAGTCTATATTGCTTTTACTTGCTCTTCCTCTTGACTCCCTCTCTAGATGTTAGTTATAGGGCTTGGTCTAGCCTACTTTTCTTTTTATATTTTTTTCCCAAGATGATCTCATCCAACTTCAGAACTTCAAATATCATATATGCTAGAATATTTCACATTCGTATGTTTTCCTCAGGCTTCTCGTCTGAGCAATAGACTCATATATTTATGTACCTTTCGATATCTCTATTTGGAGGAATTACAGGCATCTTAAACTTTACATGGCTAACACAATTATTGATTTTCAACCCCCCTTTCCCCCCTTCTTTGGTCTTTCACATTTCAGTAATAGTACTATTATCCTCTAGATCCTTAATCTAGAAATCTGGTAGTCTTTCCAGATGCCAGCTGCAGCTTCTCAGCCTCTTATAGATCTCCTTTTTCTTGCTACATTCTTTAAGCAGTGGTATTTTGTTTTAGCATCAATTCTTTTTTTTTTTATTTGCATGTTTTCCTTAATCAGCTGAATCTGCTCCTATAGCTTTATTATCATTATATGTTGATTACTTTCTATATTCCATCTCAAATCCAGGATTTGCTTCTGAAGTCAAGACCCTTATATTTAAGTGCTTAGTCACTATCTTTATTATGCTGTTCCATTGGAAATTTCTAATTAGTCTATCCAGAATGAAATTTGCTACTTTTCCTCAGTTATCTGTGCTTCCTTCTTAGTTTCTTTCAGTGAATGATACTAGTACCTAATGGAGTCACAAGCTAGAATGTTAAGTTCCATTCTTGATAAGTTGTCCTTTTATTATTCACCTTCAATCTGTCAGAAGGTTCTGTCTCCTCATCTTCTAAAATACATTGTACAATTCATCTTCCTGGCTTTCTAATTTCTTGCCTGGACTGTTGAACTCATCTCGTTTTCATTTTTGCTCACTTCCATTTCATTCTTTAAGAAGCCAGAGTGATTCCTAAGAAAGCAAATAAAGTCATGTCATTCTCCTGTTTAAAGCTATTTATTTTTATGTTACACTTCATAAATCTTCAATCATTTTGTTTATTCATTTGCTTAACCGCTTATGATTATAATCTCCCACTAGAATTTATGTTTTATGTGAGGAAGCCTATATCTGCTTATTTACATTTCTTAAACACCTTGCACAGTGCTTGATAATAGTAGGCACATGATGAAAAACAACAAATGGACCCAATTATCAACATAAATTTCTAGTTACCATGAATTCCAAAATAATGTGATTCAACTATTTTATGAAAATTACATTTTAGAGAACTTAGACTGAGAATTTTATTAAATATGTCTATATATGAAACACTGTTTTTCAGTTATATTTTCAAGGGATTGTGACTCTAAGTTTGAGTGACTGGCTACTCCCAATTGCTTTATATGATGTTGCTTGAACAACATCAGGATGACGACTAGGTCCTTTGGAAAAATACATGTGTATGGAATTCTAACCAGTTCAGACTCAAGTCGTAGATATTCATGAAGTGACTTTTTCTGACATACTAGGCTTTGACATGATACAATTTCTGTAACACAAATGAGGAGGAATCTATTGCACAAAATAAGATATGATCAAGTCACTTAGTAAGAAAATGATTGCATTGATTTATTTTTAAAATGCCAGTTATTAGTAAAATAAGCCAACCCCCATGGCCCCATTCCCTCCAAAAAACCCAAACCACAAACCCATATACTGTAGCATTATTTAAATGCTGATATGAAAAGTGACTTAATGTTTTTTGGATTAATATTTCTTGATTTCTTTCATTTGTTAACTATCGGTCTTATCTTCTCTGGAGGAAGAGCAGCCTGTGTCTTGTTTTATTACACATCATTAATTTGAATGTGTTTCAAATTAATTGCCAGTGTACAGAATTGAGATAGGGGAGTTTAAGAATAAGATGATGGCAGTGTGAAAAGAGATGTGAAATAAATATACAGATCAGTTTTTAAAATATATATTTTACTAGTGGCAGGGGTGGCAGTGGAGTAGGCAGTGGGACTGAAGAGTTCCTAACCATTATGCTCTGTCTTCATTCAAATATCTCACGTAACCATCTATGTGTTTTCTTGGGAATCCCACAGTAACATGGCAAGAATGCACACACTCAGGTTTAGTAGAAAGAACTCTTAATTGGTAAAATGTGTGAATTATTTGTACTTAGTACAAATACTAGGTAAAATAATGTCCATTATCAAATGTCAGAACCATACATGTAGTGTGAACAGTTCAAGTGAACTTGATAGTCACTTAGCAATTCTAAGCATTTCACTTTTTTTTTTAAAAAAATTATCTTTGTATCATAAATTTAGTGGTTAATTTTAGTAGTTAAATTTTAGTGGTTAAATTTAGTAGTTAATTTCTGATTGGCTACAGAGAGATCCCATTCTCCAGATGCAGTCCTATATAAAATGAGTCTTACTAGCCTGAAAAAGGAAAAGTTGTATATAACATTAACTTTTTGAAATAGAATCATATCCTAAATGTAATAATAGTGCTGTGTGTTGAAAGAAAACGTATCTAAAAAGAAAGAAAATATATCTGGGAAATCAACTTAATATAAGAATAATATCTGCTCCATCAACTTACTCTCCAAATTTGTGGTAGGAAGTAGCAAGTCATGGAATGAAGAACACAAGACAGTCCCAAGGATCTGGGTTCCAATTCTTATCGTGATTGTCACTAGTTGTATGACATCAAGCAAACCTCTTAACTTTTCCCATCACTGAGGGAGTTGAACTAGGGAACATTCAAGAATTTCTCCAGCTCTAGAATTTTGTTTTATTTTCAAATTTGGATATTCATTGATTACCTGATGTTTTCATGATTGCACACCTATATTACATAATGAAGGCAACTGAGTGAAAAAGTGCTAATCCCTAGGACTGATTTAAAGCTATTTGAAAATTGTGGTGTATTGATTACCATCTTATTAATCTAAAAAAGATAATGGAACTTCTAAAATTTCTTGATTTGTTTTTGAAGAATCTGGTCTTAGGCATGGTATCAAATGCCTGGCGATAATTTTAGATTTATTGGTAAGATAAGAAATGATTTTAAAAGTTATAGAACTCCTCTTATGTAGTTCAAGGAATAATAAAACTAAAGATGAATTTTGAATTTTGGCTCTATCGTTTAATAGCTGAGTGGCATTGCTTAATTCATTTAATTTCTCTGATATTGAAATTTTTGTTTTTTTGCATTTTAAAAATGAGAATAATACCTATTTTGCCTGTATTATAAAATGATCATGAGTTAAAATAGTTATTTACATAAGAATTCTCTTTGTAAATTGCAAAATGCAAAACATTTTGAAGATCGTAGTTTAATTTTTGTTCTGTGGCAGAGGTAAATTATTTCCAATGCTAGTTTTAGGATGTGAGCAATGATATTTAATAAATGTCTTTCTGGGATGGAGACCCTGCTGCTCTAGGAGGAACTCACCTATAGCCAGCATCATTTTGATCTCAGAGGAAACATGCTGCTCTGTTTATCTCAGTACCCATCATCAGAGCAGGGGTATGTCTGAGGAATATGGTGTGGCACTCTACTCTCTTCACAGAAGAGATTTACTTGCTGAAATGAGGATTATGGTAGATCTGGTTCCATGTACCATCTGACCTGGTGCTTTCATTTCTTTGGGTCTAGCCTTTCTCATCCCGGGTCTATCACTTACTGGCCCCATGACCTTGTGCGTGTTGCCTACCATTCCCGATTCTCAGCTTTCCTCTCCCTCAAAACAGTAGCTATTATAGTTCCTACTCTTATATTATTATTCTCTAAATGCAGAGAGTTGTAGACTTATATATCTTTTCAAAGAAAGGGTATTTAAAGTTCCATGGTTACTTAAGTCATTTATTTCCCCAATTCTCTATTGCTATTGGACATTATTATTTCGGATTAAATTTTACTGAGAGTAACAGAGACCCAAAATATAGTGTCTTAAATAAAATTGAAAATTTATTTCTTGGATAAGAAAAGGTTTATAGATAAGTAGTTTAATGCTGATGTGGTAAATCTGTTTTACAAAATGCTCAGAAATCCAGTTCCCTCTGTCTTGTTGCTCCTTTGTATGTAGCTCCATTACTAAGGTCACCTTGTGGCTCAAGTTAGCTGCGTCAGCTCCAGCCACCATGTCTACATGCTAGCTAGCAGGAAAGAGGAAGGGACAGAAAAAAAGTTAAAGAGTGTGCTTTACCTATTATTTAAAGAAGGTCCCCAAAATGTTGTACTGCACTTGTCCATTGAGTGAAAATGTAGCTACCTAGATATATCTCGGAACAAGGGAAGCTGTGAAATATAGTTTTTTCTATGTCATTGAGAAGAGAACAATTATTAGGGGAAATCTAGCTCCTTTGTCATAAGAACAATTACAGAGGCATTTAAAAACATTTCTAACTATAGAGATAAATAGTAAGAAAGAAAGGGGACATATATATTAGGCTGAATTGGGTGACTGTTATGATGTTTTGTTGTTGTTGTTATTACATGTAATTGTCAACAAGAAATTATACCTGATACTGAAACCTAACTTACATTCCTGAGTTTTTGTGTGGATGTCTTCAGTAGTAAGAATGCTGGCAAAAGTATGGATGTCTTCATTAGTAAGCTTATTTTCTTCTTCGTGAAGCATATATATTATCTTTGAAACATATTACTTGTATTCTATAAAAGTTATTTTTTTTCTACTAGAAAGCATGTGTTTAAAAAGGATCTAATAACTCGGTTCAGGGTGTCAATCAATAAAGCACATGAATAACCAGTGCGAAGCAGTCACTATGCTGCCCAAGGGGAAGTCATCCAAGAATGAAATCAGTACCACAGCTGAATCGCATCCTTCATCAAACACATGTAAAACAGATCAGAAAGACATCAATTCCCAGTGCTGGCATGGGTGGTCTTTCTACTGCATGTGTAATTTCCAATTTAACGAAGGTTAGTGCACTTTTGTAATCTGAAATGTCAAAATAGCAAATCTTATATGGGTAAACTAGGTGGCGGTTTCAAAATTTATAATCACTATTGAGTTAAAATAAAGTCATTTTAATTATTTGCACAGCTTTTTAAAACTAGTATAGATATATATATATTCCGCTAATACTTTTTAAGAGTTGAGAATAAAGTATCTAATATCTTATATGAATTGTCTTTTAGTTCAATATGGCCTGGTACGATAGGAAGGAGGCAATAAAGCATTGTCAATTAAGCAATTCTGGTTAGTGTATGTTTCCTTCTTCTGCCTTTTAAATCACTTGCTACTTTCATTTAGTTGTTTATTCCTTGGGATAACTTATTGTAGAGATTAGTTTGAATATTTACTCTGATCTTGTTTTTTATTTAAAACTTTCTTTTAAATTTTAGTTTGTAAACTATTCACATTAAATTTACTTATTCATGAGATAAAATATGGTTATAATTTTCTGCTTTTTTAAATTGAATTAATTTTTTTCCATTTTCTTTAATTAAAAAGAATTCCCTCGCAGGACCAAGGCATGAAAAGCGGAGGAGGTTAAATTTGCATTTCTTTATCTGTAGTAAATTCACTCTGGCAAGTGTACTTGTCAAAGCTGAAAATTTTTCCATTTTTTTTTTTTAATAGCTACAGCAAAATGAGTACTTTTCAGTTTTGGGTATTTTACTATGTTTTTTTTTGATATATATTAGTTCAATTCATTTCAGGAATCACGTATTTGAAAGGCTACTTGATTCTAGAAGCTTTGTGGAGATTGAGAAGTATAAAGAAGAATGAAGCAGGGTTTCCTGACCTTTAGAAGCACAGAGTCTAGACTAAAATCCGAAAACTCTTAATTTCAACTGCTTTTAGAAAACTAAAGTAGAATAGCAATCATTTAGAGAGATCTAAATAAGGGATTTAAGATAAGAAATGGATGATTTAACTGTAATGGAAAGCGACTTAGAGATATGCTTTTGTTTTAAATGTCTACCCTTGTACTGAACTTATATGTGAGTTTTCCATCTCTCTGTATTACTGATGGTCCAGAAAGATCCCTTTATCCAAAATGCATTGCAAAGTTCGATTTGGATTTAGAACTAGAACTAAAAATCTAGTTCTCATTTCTTTACCCGAAGATACTTTCTGTTTTATACCATTTTGACAGTAAAGATAGAGCTAAAATTAGACATGGTATTCAAATCTCTTGACTTGGGCGGTGTTGCATTTTCTTCCAAAGCTGAGCTACAAAGTAAGTGGCCAGTGATCGAGGGTAGATATCGATCCCACATATCTCAACCTCTATGAATCTGTTATCTTTCAAAAATCAGTTTATGGTGACTGCCAGAGGGGAGGAGGGTTGGGGGCTGGGTGAAAAAGGTGAAGGGATGAAGAAGTACAAATTAGTAGTTGCAAAACAGTCACTGGGACATAGAGTACAGCATAGGGAATATAGTCAATATTATTGTAATGGCTGTGTGTAGAGCCAGATGGGTGCTACAGTAATCGGGAGGATCACTTCATAAATTATATAAATGTCTAGCCATTGTACTGTATACCTGAAACTAATATAAAAAAATCAGTTTAGTATTTCATCCCAAAGCAGTATTTCCTTAGAACTCTACACATATAAAACACAAAACATCTGAAAAAAGAAAACACCAACTTTAATCATATTACATTTGAAATGAAAATAAAAGTAGTAAAATTGTATTGGTATAAATCTTTAGTAGACTTATTATGTAAGCAGAGAATGCTCAATATTATATCAAAACAAAATAAGGAATTCTTATATCAATTTCAACACAAAATAAAAAGGAAACACAGGAAAAGTTGAGAACCATATGATTTCACTTATATATGGGATATAAAACTGAAAGCAACAAACGAACGAGACAAACAGAGACTCATGGACACGAACAACAATTTAGGGATTATCAGTAAGAATGCTCATCTTTAACCTTTTCTCCTTTCTTCAGGCTGTCAGGCCCAATCCTACTTTCCTTTATTTCTTGCATCAAAGCAATACGGCCCTTGTTTGGGAAGTCACCATTTTTTTTTGAACAAAGAAAATATCAAGGTATTTGACTGAACAAAAAGTAACTTCTCCACTTAATAAAGAATTTCTTACCAGGATTTTAGCATAAGAAGAATGTTCATGTTTGTTACATCTATCTCTAAAAAATTCAACCCTAAATCCCATACAACTATTTATATTGTGAAAATAAATACCTCTATATTTAAAAGCTGTTCATGTTTTAAAGAAAGCCATTCTCATAAATTATAATTTTTAAAAGGAATATTATGATGAATTATTCTGAATTTTAAGCCACACAAATAATCTAGAATATGTGAGGTTTTTGTTCTCACAGTGTACATTCTGCATGTCTTGAACATGCAGAGTCTGCCTACATAGGAACTGCAGGATCAAAATATAAACGCCATGAATCTAAAGGCATCTCTCACAGAAAGTGATTTTTTTCCCCTTTTACTAAGAAAAAGAAAGACTATTTTTGATTTAGTGCAATTTTAGGTTAAATTGTGTCCTAAAAAGATACATTGACGTCTTAACCTCTAATACCTCAGAGAATGTGACTTTATTTGGAAATAAGGTCTTTTTAAAGGTAATCAAGTTGAAAATGAGGTCATTATAGTGGGCCTAATCCCATATGACCGGTGTCCTTATGAAAGGAGGAGATTTGAACGCAGACACACACACGGAGAGTACATCATGTGAACACGAAGGCAGAGATCAGGCGATGTGTCTACAAGCTAAGGAGCATCAGGGATTGCCAATAAACCTGCATGAGCTAGGAAAGAGGCATGGAGTAGATTCCTCCTCTGAAGGAACCAATCCTGCCGACACCTTGATATCAAACGGAGTTTTTGATTCCCATGCAGCCAAAGCTGTGTTCCTTCCAACTCTTCGTTATCTTTATAAAACCCACCAGAAGTCTAGAAATCAGACTTTATTCCCCTCTCTCCCTACTGGCCACTCACTTCTCTCCATCTCCATCATTATCACTTTGCTATTATTTACTATTGAATTACTTTATAACAGCTTCTGACCAATCTCTCCTCTGTCCCTCTTGCTCTCCCTCTCCCTCAATGATTCTCCTCACAGCATCTAGAAATATCTTTATATATGGAAAAAGATCATTTCATTCCCATGCTTAAAACTCTTCTATGACTTCCTGTTGTACTTAGATTAAAATCCAAATGCATTACAGCAGACTTCGGGGCCCTGCATAACCTTGCCCATGCTTACCTGTTGAACATCATCCCAGAACACACTTTCCTCACTTACTGCTTTCCATCACTCTGCCTTCTTAGATTTCTGGAACAGGCCAGACTTTATCTGTATCAGGTCATGTTTTTGTCTTGCCTCTGACTGAAATGTTAAGCTAACAGTACGATGTGAAGTAGTTAAACTGTATTTTGGCTTTGGACCACTTATTAAAGCTCCTTTTGTGGCAGAGTGCTCCTTTAGTTAGCCACCTGGGGTTCAATGAGGCAGAGCCTACCAGGTGGAGGGTTCTTTACCTATACCTGTGTGTGGACCACAACTACAGCAGATGGGTGGACCCTTGGCATTTAAAAGTCCTCACAAGAGTGATTTCATAATAATTATTCGTTGGAAAGAGAATTTGGTCACAGTTCTTTCCTCTTAAGCCATTGATTCCTTTGAGTTTTGTCCTCATTCTGAGGTGAATCAATTTGGTAGCATACAGGTAAAAAGATGTGCTAAAAGCTGCTTTGCATGAAAAATAATAACCAAAATTGATTGTATTAATTGATGTTCCTGAGATCACCCTTTCTTTTTTTAAATACCAATACAAATTTTAAATATGTACTTTCCAATGTTATAGTTTTTTATTTTAGATTTCTTGTTTTGATAACATATACCTATATACCCATTTCCCAAACTTTAATCATTCACATGCTGGTTTCAAGATTTTTGCAATATTTCTGTATCATTTGTGTTAATATGTGTTTATTTTAAACTTTATCTTAACAATAACATCTGAGAAGTCAAGGATTCTTTGTTTTAGTTGTCATTTTTCTATATAAAACAAAGTAAGTGCATAATAAAACAAAAAAAGTTAATATGTGTACCATAAGAACTTAATTATCTATCATCAGTAAGTAGCATTTTTAGTAAAAATCTATTACATATTATCTTTAAAGCCACCCTTACTTAACCAACATAATTTAACACCATATTTACCTGTAATTGTTTTATTTAGGTTAAGTTTAAAAGGAATTTATATTTCCTAAACATGTACCAGTTGAAGACATCAAAGGTATTATGGGAAGCATATAGCCAGGTTATAATTAAAATTTTGCATTGTCTAATAGAAAATACATAAAGTCCACCTATGAATAATAATAAAATGTAGTTTACCAAGCTAAGTCTCCCTCAACATATTTATGTTTTGTTAATGTTATGTTTTGAGCTTTTGCTCTTATGAATGTCTATTTGTGGAAAGGACTAGTCAATCTCACTTAGCATTAACCCTTTGCACATGGAGACTACTCTTGGAGACCCCGATTCCATCTGCAGTCTTTAAAAATGATGGACTATTGAATAGAGCATGCACGTACAGATGAACCCAATGTTGCATATAATGGCAAGTCTCCATTTTATTCTCTATATAAATCTCCATATAAAATGGGAAAGTTATTTTTTAATAGAGTGATGAGTGGCTGATACTCCATTTTTCTTGGTCTTCTTTTTTATGAACTACACCTATTTGCTACTCAGGCAATATAGTTAGGTTGGGACCTTGGTAATAAAACAGATCAAAGTTAATTGGACTACATGGGAATTGAATTGAAGACCAGCTTTGACCTCATTAGCACATTGATATAGTCAGCTAAGGTCATCAGATCCAACACTCATAGAAACACTCAAAGGAAAAACTCATTTCAAAGGGAAGTTGGATGTATGATTAATACACTACTCAGCTTTGTAGGTAGGAGATTAAAAAGAGAATTGCAAAAATAGAGAGCACATCATAAAGTTAAGCATATTTGGACCTGTTTCCCTTCTTGTAGTCAGTGGTAGAAAAATGCTTAGGAAAGAGGGCTAATTCACAATAATATGATTAGATATAATCAGACAGAATGACGGTAAGCTATTAGAACATAGTCACTCTGTGTCACTGAAACTGCTAATTGTACTGGTGCCAGTCACATAATAAGAATGGCCATTCAGGGGTCTAGTGCAACTATTGGAAACAAGTAACAGACTGACATTTTCTGGGTTCAGTAACTAGATACTATAGCAATTGTTTCCCATGGATATTTATCTTATACAAAAAGCCTAAGTTCAAGAGCAGGTTAAGGTTAGGGTCTCCAAGCAAGACTGCAGGGGCAGTGAAGGCAGCTTTTATTCAGGAACAGAATACAGGGTATGGATGTGTGTGGAGCGTATTTGGCCACTTTTGTAGACATAGGAAATCGCATTAGGGAAGACTCACCAAAGGATAATTCTCGTTACAGTCTGACTATATCTGAAAACCTGTTTTTCCCTCTTTAAACTAAGGACAAGGAAGTTAAATAAGTGTTCCCTCTTCTCTCTTGTTTCTCTCTCTCTTCTTTCCTTTTTTAAAGACATTATCTTCCTCTTTATTTTCCACAAATAATTTCATTGTTGAACTCTCCCTAATTTATCTTGGTCTAGATTTCTCTTGTTGGATAGCTATGAGTTTGCATTAATATATACTGCTGGTACCAAGCATTCACATTTCCAAACTAGACTGGACTTTTCAGTAGGGTATCCATCTGGCGTGATTTGAGGAGCAACAGGCAGCTCTGCAGTTCTCAAATACCCCTGACTGCTTACTTAAAATGAAATGATTAGAGATTAATTTATTTCTCTACCCAGTTGTTTATTGAGCAGCTACTGCATGCTAAACACCGTGATAGGTACTGAAAATAAAATGAAATGCGAAAGCAGATAAAGTACAGTATCTCCTTCATGGCATTTGCAGTTTACTGCCAGAGCTTAATAGTTGCAGCAATTTGGTTTCAGACTTTGATGCTGCCATTGAAAAACAAATGTCTCTGGGGCTAAATACCAAGACTTTAGCTGTAAATACTTTAGAAGAGATTTGACCTCAAGCTGAAAGGAAGACTATGCA
>NW_011888786.1:19507871-19511064 GCF_000151845.1 Pteropus vampyrus | reverse complement strand
ACATATTTATGTTTTGTTAATGTTATGTTTTGAGCTTTTGCTCTTATGAATGTCTATTTGTGGAAAGGACTAGTCAATCTCACTTAGCATTAACCCTTTGCACATGGAGACTACTCTTGGAGACCCCGATTCCATCTGCAGTCTTTAAAAATGATGGACTATTGAATAGAGCATGCACGTACAGATGAACCCAATGTTGCATATAATGGCAAGTCTCCATTTTATTCTCTATATAAATCTCCATATAAAATGGGAAAGTTATTTTTTAATAGAGTGATGAGTGGCTGATACTCCATTTTTCTTGGTCTTCTTTTTTATGAACTACACCTATTTGCTACTCAGGCAATATAGTTAGGTTGGGACCTTGGTAATAAAACAGATCAAAGTTAATTGGACTACATGGGAATTGAATTGAAGACCAGCTTTGACCTCATTAGCACATTGATATAGTCAGCTAAGGTCATCAGATCCAACACTCATAGAAACACTCAAAGGAAAAACTCATTTCAAAGGGAAGTTGGATGTATGATTAATACACTACTCAGCTTTGTAGGTAGGAGATTAAAAAGAGAATTGCAAAAATAGAGAGCACATCATAAAGTTAAGCATATTTGGACCTGTTTCCCTTCTTGTAGTCAGTGGTAGAAAAATGCTTAGGAAAGAGGGCTAATTCACAATAATATGATTAGATATAATCAGACAGAATGACGGTAAGCTATTAGAACATAGTCACTCTGTGTCACTGAAACTGCTAATTGTACTGGTGCCAGTCACATAATAAGAATGGCCATTCAGGGGTCTAGTGCAACTATTGGAAACAAGTAACAGACTGACATTTTCTGGGTTCAGTAACTAGATACTATAGCAATTGTTTCCCATGGATATTTATCTTATACAAAAAGCCTAAGTTCAAGAGCAGGTTAAGGTTAGGGTCTCCAAGCAAGACTGCAGGGGCAGTGAAGGCAGCTTTTATTCAGGAACAGAATACAGGGTATGGATGTGTGTGGAGCGTATTTGGCCACTTTTGTAGACATAGGAAATCGCATTAGGGAAGACTCACCAAAGGATAATTCTCGTTACAGTCTGACTATATCTGAAAACCTGTTTTTCCCTCTTTAAACTAAGGACAAGGAAGTTAAATAAGTGTTCCCTCTTCTCTCTTGTTTCTCTCTCTCTTCTTTCCTTTTTTAAAGACATTATCTTCCTCTTTATTTTCCACAAATAATTTCATTGTTGAACTCTCCCTAATTTATCTTGGTCTAGATTTCTCTTGTTGGATAGCTATGAGTTTGCATTAATATATACTGCTGGTACCAAGCATTCACATTTCCAAACTAGACTGGACTTTTCAGTAGGGTATCCATCTGGCGTGATTTGAGGAGCAACAGGCAGCTCTGCAGTTCTCAAATACCCCTGACTGCTTACTTAAAATGAAATGATTAGAGATTAATTTATTTCTCTACCCAGTTGTTTATTGAGCAGCTACTGCATGCTAAACACCGTGATAGGTACTGAAAATAAAATGAAATGCAAAAGCAGATAAAGTACAGTATCTCCTTCATGGCATTTGCAGTTTACTGCCAGAGCTTAATAGTTGCAGCAATTTGGTTTCAGACTTTGATGCTGCCATTGAAAAACAAATGTCTCTGGGGCTAAATACCAAGACTTTAGCTGTAAATACTTTAGAAGAGATTTGACCTCAAGCTGAAAGGAAGACTATGCAGAAACAGTTTTTGGCTTAGTCACTTAAGAAGGGGAAATAGTATTTTGCTTACAGGATTGATTTGAGGAGTTGTAAAGGTGGTGAGAATGTCCTGGGAACCTGGTCCGTATATTGAGAGATAATAGGAAGCTAGAACCTTCATATATTTGCCTTTCTTTGCCCATTATTATTATTATTATTATTTTTTTCATGCTAAATTTAGACTTAATTAGGCACAAAGACTTTTCTAATCATGTCACCTAGAGATCACTTCACACGTGGCTCTGTTTGGCTGCCAGTCTCTTGTCTCTCTCTTCTGCAATGGTGAGGCGGATAACCTTGCCGCAGGGAAGAGAAATCCATGGTTTATTGCCTTTGCCAATAACGAAAATGTTGGAGAGCTGGGGGCAAATCTGTTGCCATTGGCATCTTTCACGTGAACCACATCAGAAGAACCAGGGTGTCTCTTTCTGTTGGTGATCACGGCGATTCTTTCCAAGTTACCACCTCTGGTCACCATACACAGGTTACCAGTGTCAGACCTGATGAAATTGGTAATTTTGCCAGTCTCCAAATCAATCTGAATGGTGTCATTCACTTTGATGAGGGATTGGGGTAGCGGATGGTGCGAGCATCGTGAGGGACTTTTTTTGTGCCCACAAAGATTTTTCTCACTTTGCACAACTTGTAGTTGGCCTCCTCAGTTGTAATCCGATGAACAGCGAAGCGACATTTGGTGCCATAGACGAGACGGAAATTCTCTTCGGTCTTGTTAATGCTGATGACATCCATAAAGCCAGCAGGGTAGGTCATGTCAGTCCGGACCTTGCCATCGATGTTGATAAAGCGCTGCCTGCAGATCTTTACTTCATCTCCTGTCAGGGCATACTTCAGTCTGTTCCTTAGGAAAATGATGAGAGGGAGACACTCTCCCAGCTTATGGGGACCGGTAGATGGACGAGGAGCAAACATACCGGTCAGTTTATCCAGCATCCAGTGCGTTGGAGCTGCTACACACTTCAGATGCTTCTTGAGACCACCAGCCATGGCTGTACTGGGCATGGGAAGAGCTGCCCATTATTATTTTTGTGTAGAGGGTGTGGAAATTAGATGTCTGAATTTCTGAAAATTCATCTCAGTTGCCCCGTTTTAGTCAATAGCCTTGTGTTTATTTTTCAGGTAATCTGTTATTGATTTTTATTTTTTAATGTGATTCCTCAAAATTGACTATCTTTTGTGACCATGCATATTATTAATGCATATTTTCAAAAACTGCATGATGTTATCTTCATAAGGGTATGAAACTGAGTTAGAGTTTAAAAAAAAATTTAGTTTATTTAACATTTTTGATACCAAGAAATGTTGTGTGCTCTTCTTGAATATTTACTTTTTTTATACCAATATCCACATAATTCAAAAGATAGATAACCATACATTGTATGTTGAATTTGGTGATTTTAGATCATCTAATATTTAGATATAAAAACAATA
>NW_011888786.1:19479897-19507821 GCF_000151845.1 Pteropus vampyrus | reverse complement strand
TAATGCTGATGACATCCATAAAGCCAGCAGGGTAGGTCATGTCAGTCCGGACCTTGCCATCGATGTTGATAAAGCGCTGCCTGCAGATCTTTACTTCATCTCCTGTCAGGGCATACTTCAGTCTGTTCCTTAGGAAAATGATGAGAGGGAGACACTCTCCCAGCTTATGGGGACTGGTAGATGGACGAGGAGCAAACATACCGGTCAGTTTATCCAGCATCCAGTGCGTTGGAGCTGCTACACACTTCAGATGCTTCTTGAGACCACCAGCCATGGCTGTACTGGGCATGGGAAGAGCTGCCCATTATTATTTTTGTGTAGAGGGTGTGGGAATTAGATGTCTGAATTTCTGAAAATTCATCTCAGTTGCCCTGTTTTAGTCAATAGCCTTGTGTTTATTTTTCAGGTAATCTGTTATTGATTTTTATTTTTTAATGTGATTCCTCAAAATTGACTATCTTTTGTGACCATGCATATTATTAATGCATATTTTCAAAAACTGCATGATGTTATCTTCATAAGGGTATGAAACTGAGTTAGAGTTTAAAAAAATTTTAGTTTATTTAACATTTTTGATACCAAGAAATGTTGTGTGCTCTTCTTGAATATTTACTTTTTTTATACCAATATCCACATAATTCAAAAGATAGATAACCATACATTGTATGTTGAATTTGGTGATTTTAGATCATCTAATATTTAGATATAAAAACAATATGTTACTTGCTCACTTTTATAAAAAGCACCATTGTTTAAAATTATATGTTCTTTTGATTATGATTATATTATCTTAATGAAATGTCATCCTATTGTATCATTTTGGAGTTCAGCACAATTTATACTGTGTCCTAGTAATCAAAATGATTATTTCCCCTGATCTAAAAGGCAAGTAATCTGAATAAGTTCATCCTGATATTATAATATGGTAAAGCTCAATAGCAAATCTTTACGATATACAAGTTCAAGGCCTTCATCTCCATTCTTCTCATTGTGAAACCTCTCCTTCAATGTCTCTGCCTCGACTGGGATTCACCACTCATTCATTTTCTCCAAATCCTGCCTCTTTCTTTTTTCCCACATAATCAATTACTAGGTTTTGTAAATTGTACCATAAAAATGTTTCTCATGCTCTTCCGTTCATTGACATCCTCTGACACTCTCTGTGATTTAGTTAATTTCTTCTCAACCAGAAAATTGCAAACCTTCTAATTCCTTCCTCTATTTTTAGTGCACCTCTATGAGCCTGATCTATTTAGAGTTATTTTTTTCAGCAAGATTTAGATTTATGCAACTTTTCTTTTGAAACGAATACTTGACCAGAGGTGTAGGTCAAGTTATGAATTGCTGAAGAAGATTCAGATCAGAGAAAATTTTAATGAATATTAATGAAGAGAGAATTCTGGGGAAAAAGACTGTTCACTTGGAAAAATATTTCTCTCTGAGATTTTCTTGAAGGTGAAAAAGCCATTCTTTTCTTTCTGGGTGTCCACCGTTACTGAATGGTAGTAAATTGTATCTGCTATTTTGGTGAGTCAGGCCACTGTGGCCTAACTCAATTCGTTTTCTATATCTCAAGTTTCTTTCACTCGTTATTTTTTTATTGCCAGAATTTTCTGAACAGCTATTTCAGATTGCATACAAATAAAATTACAAATCATTGTTTGGTACAACATAAGCAAATATCCCTAAATGATTAAATGTTTTTCCCACTAACAAATGATTGGTTTCTTAGTTACTATACTAAATAATTGGAATAAGAGCAAAGGTAAGTTAAGAAATAGTTTACGAGCCAAATGGACGTACATCTTAAAATAAAATTCCTCCTAAGATAAAGTTTCTCAAAACATTTTCTAAGGATCAAGATATCTTTAAAAAGATACATTTGGGAAGTTATTTAATACAAAAACATTAGATTTTGTTGTCATTGATATATTGGGATCAATTATTGGAATGGATGGCAGTTGTAAGTTTTGAGGTCACAGCAATGTCTGTATACTAAAGATTAAATAAATAAGTTTATTTAATTTTTTACATAATCAGTTTTAATAGTACATACTCTTGATATGAATAATAGACATAATCTTGTCTACATGGATTATCAAAGTCTGAAAATCACACTTCCAGCGAATACGTACCCTTTGAGTGAGACTAATAATGAAGCCAGCTCCTGTGATATTTATGCAACTGCTAAACTCTCACTGAAGCCAATGGGAGCTTGCTTACGTAAGGGCTGCAAGCCTTATCCTCCAGAGATTAAAGCGGGGAAAAATCCTTAAACTCTTTCAACATTAATATTGTCTGTAAGGAATCCAGCCATGATCTAAGCCATGGAGCTTTTTGAACCTAGCAAGTAGAAGGGTAAACAATAAACACCAGTTATTTTAAGCACAACCTAATCAGAGTTCAATGAGAAGCAATATTATATTTGATCTCTAAGGCATTAATACTTATATATCACTATTAGACATTTTTATGTAGCCCATTATCCAAACAATGGCTTAAGTCTGCGGTATTTAATAAATCAAGGTTCCATGGCCGTTGGGCTGAGTGGGAGTGGGGACGAAGCATCTTCTTTCCTTTTTTTTTTTCCTCAGGTGCAATTCTGTGTTAATATAAGAGAAGTGTGGCCTTCTTTCTCATAGCACTAAAAGTGAGATAATCCCTGTGTAAGAAATCAGTAAGTACGGTCTACTTAATCTAGTCCCAGTGTGAAACTGTTGACATTTGTTCTTTTTTCTATCATTATGTGACTGGGCCTGTTTTGTGCTGGATTAGGCACAAATCTCCTGTGCAGCACATTTGGCATGTTACTAGTAGTTTAACTTCATTAATAATGTATGAAGAAAATGTAATCCACGACAAGGAAGGAAAGAAAAGTATTTTTTTTTTTTTTTTTGCTTCTCCCAAATCCTTTGGAATGAGTAATTATTCAACATTTTATGTTTGATGTTATATTTTACAATTGAACTTCTACAGTGATATTTCAAAAGGAAACTTTGGAAAATGCTTGTAAAAAGACCCACACCTTTTAAAATTTTAAATGTGATTTAGTGATGACCAATAAAACATAGTAGGAAATTAAATATTTATTCAGCTTATTTCATTTTCGGGGTCATAATGCTTTTTCTGAGTCATCCCCAATAACAAGAATTTCTATCAGCAAGGCCGTTGACAGGCATCAAGACAGGGGAGTAATAAATTAAGGTGAGATTGTATAAACAAATAAGAACATATGCAGACTTGCATAGGAGTGCATATGATCATTTCTGATTGAAATGTGCACGCCTAAATGAGTTTGGCTGCATCAAATACACATGTGCCAAAAGATAAGCTCCTCGCTGGTTCTGCTGCTTTTTTATGTTTTCTAAACTGCTTTACGGATGAAAATGGAACTATATTTGGAGCAACGTTTTCTGTTTTTCCATACTCTTGATATTTGTGGAAAGTCACAAAATGGCCTAAGGAAGCTAAGCTCATCCCAAGCAGTGGTCACTTACAAGTACTTTTGTACTCTGTACTCCTGTCACATTTGGGCGATCAGAGCAACAGCTGGAGAGACTTTTTCAACAAAGATGAGTGTCAGATAATCCTGATGAGATTCCACATCCAACATCTTTTGTAATTATGTCACATTCAGCTGTAATGGAATAATTCAAGCTGAAAGGACAAGCTTTGATCCTTTCTTAAACCTTTCCCTGTGGACTGGCTATCTAAAAGATTTAAAGATATTTCTGTTACAAGATCTAGTGTTTCCTCAGAGAAGTCATGCTTCTGAAGCATTGTGATCTACAAGAACAATATCAAGTTTGCCAAACACATTTCTGAAAGCATCTTTTTTGGGGTGGGGTGGGGCATGTTGAATGAAGATGTCAATAATATGCTGTTCTTCAATTTTCATCTAGACTATCAAGATTCATTGTCTTATTTTGTCAGCCATATGGGCAGATAGAAAAGTGATTTAAATACATTGTAGAGATGTGTTATTGCACATTTAAAGCATCTGTGTACAAATTCATGCATGTGCTTATTAAGTTGTGTTTTGAGAGAAACTGGCCTAAGAAATATTAGATACATCGTGGAATTAAAAAATAAAAAGTAATTAAAATACTAACACGTTAAAGTCCCAAATTTCTCATTTATAATGAGTTTTTGTATAAATGTTTATATTTTACTTTTATTAGATTTTTGCATTATACTAATGACACTGACAGAATAAATACTCAAATTCTAACTTAACAAAGGAATTTTGCTTAATGATAAAGATTAGTCATGTTGAAAATCACTTAGTTTTGCTTGGAATCATTTTAAGTTATTATTTAAATTCTTTTTATGTTTTATGCTTACTCTTAAGTTTTTTCTCTGTCCCGCTGTTTTTTTTCCTTTCTAGTCTCAATTATTATTTTTTTCTGAGACTAAATCACTGAAAACAGGAAAAGAATGTAATAGAGAAGAAAACATTGAACTGACTTTAATTTTGGCTTGAAGAAAATTATTACTAAAATGAAAACCAATCTTTAAAAATAACTTCCTTTGAATATAATTTTAAAAAATGAGTCTCTATAACTCTTAACACATGAAGATTTGACTACTGTTTGGTTTATTGGGCAAAGAAAATATGATCAATGCACGAAGACCCCAAATGAAAATCAAAGCTTGATTTGATCAAAATGCAAAGAGGCAAAACTATGAGACTAAGTGATAAAATGTTAAAACAATTTTTGCCCAAAGTAATGAACTAACTTTTAATTCATGTGATAAAGGTCCTTTGGAATGTCATCTTTTTCCCACAGAACATTTCTTCTACACTCCCATTTGGAATAGCACAGAATCTCATTGCTAAATAAAATATGCTTACCCTAAATAAATTGTGCAAGTCTTTAGCTCACATTTTGATATTGTTTTCCATTAAAATTACATATAAATAATAATTGTTGATTTTCTTTTATTTTCTTTATGTCTATTACTGTGTGCTTGATTTACTCTTAAATATTCCTAATTCTTAAGTTATCATTATTACCATTTTGTAGATGTGGAAACTGAGGCTCGGAGTGGCTAACTGCTTTACACAAGTGTGAGACAAAACTGGGATTGAAAATCAAAGCCTCTGTCTCTAAGTCAGCACTTCCTAACTCACTGTAGTTTCCTTTCTCTGATTTGACTGATGATTATTATGATGGGAGAGTAAAGAATAAATAATATAGGTACTTAAAACTA
Organism: Pteropus vampyrus; assembly: GCF_000151845.1. Lineage (NCBI taxonomy): Eukaryota > Metazoa > Chordata > Mammalia > Chiroptera > Pteropodidae > Pteropus > Pteropus vampyrus. The sequence goes on along the minus strand of NW_011888786.1, from coordinate 19,502,607 downwards.
TACATTTTTTTCTCTTACCTGTTACTTTTAATTGTAACTTCACCATAATTTCTTTTCTGAGATCTAAATTTCTTTTCAAGAATGTGTTTCATCTCGTTTAAAAGATGTTGGCTGAGGAGAATAATGACTCTCTGCGACTGTCCAAAAATGTTGAAGGGAACAGACTGGTTATTTCCACTCTTGCCTCTGAGCCTAATGTTGACATTGTGACTCTGTGGATATGTCCACAAAGAGTTCTGAATATTTATTTAATTGAGTTCAATTCAATTCTTTCTCTCTCTCTCTTTTTTTTGTTTTGCTATGGTCGAATGAGTTGTTTCTGGAAAAACAATAAATTGATTTTTGAACATGAGAAAAATTTAGAATATTGAAAACTTGACCACTAACAGTATCCCCCCTGAAGAGATCTTCCTTGCTGGTGAATATAACAAAGGTCAATAAATATTTTCTGAACATTAAAAAGTTTGGTGGGCTGACAAGTCTTAAACTTCTACCTGGTATCCACTTTGTCAGATATAACTTTACAATCTTTTTTCATTTCCTTAAAATAGATGTTTTATCATGCTATCATCAAATTACTGCCTATATTTTCATATTAGAATTGAAGACACAAGTCACATCCCTAGTGAATTCACCAAGTGAGCCTTCCTGCAAATTTTAGTTCTCTAATATTATTAAATTCCTTGGAGGAGAAAGCCAACAACACAGAACCCATATTATGCACATTTAGGTTTTTATAAGAAAATATGAAGTGCACGAATTAAGCTTACTCTCTTATTGGCATTACTCATCTAGTACTTGATATTTTTCTAATTCAGTATCCTCAAAGATGTCTTGAAAAAAAAAAAAACCAAGTATTTTATCCCTTTTAAACATATTATTTGCCAAAAAACTAATCTTCTGCTTATTGCAGTTGATCAGATTTCAATGCTTTGTGTGTGAAGCAAAACACAACTGACTTTCTTCACTTAGTCACCGTATAAATATGGAGATGCATTCTGGAGGACACGGTTGTGGTTTTGAGGGCAGTTTCAATAGAGCTAATGCTATTGCTTGGATTTTACTTTTTAAATGTGGCTCCAGATAAATCATTGTCTTATATTGCGACAGCTTTTAATTTAAAAGACCATAGAGCCAAAGATCAGTTTCATTCATAAGAAACAGAATGATTTATTTTCCATTCATGGAGACTTTAACAAAACAAGTCTCTATCTTTTTCTACACACACATATGCACTCACACGCACACACACACACACACATACACATTTGTTTACATTGTTTTAAGGGATTTAAAACATTTGTTATTTCCAAATATAACAAAAGTATAACGAATAATATTATAATTCTCAGTGTATTCATCATGTAACTTCAGTAATTATCATGATAATCTTGTTTCATCTATATCCCCACCCCACCTCAGTGGATTATTTTTAAGGAAAGTCAGACATAATATTATTCCACCTATAAATATTTTTGTATATATCACTAGAAGTAATAATTATTTCTTAAACATAAAAAATAATCTATTAACACAGAATAATTAACTATAATGTCATCAAATTTAAAAGATAGGATATTAATTCTACATTTATTGAGCAGTCACTATTCGCTTGGTTATTTACGTTTTTTTCATTTAAATCCTCAAAAGCTAATAAAGTTAATTTCCTTTCTCAAACTCACAAAGTTAGTATAAAATAGTGGTTAAGAGTATGGATTTGAAAAATTAGGGGTCAAATCGCTGCTTTGCCATTTATTTGTTATGTGACTTGGAATACATTAATAAGCCTCAATTTTCTCATCTGTAAAAATGGGAATAATAATACTCATGTCATATTACTGTGAATGTCAAATGATTTATATAAAGTGCTTATCTTAATGCCTGCTGTGTAGTAAGTTTTTAGTAAGTGTGAGTTATTTTTAAAAACCTCGGAGTTGGAATTTGAATCCAGGTCTGTCCAATTCCAAAGTTCGTGAACTTTCTACTGTGCCGTGTTCAACTAGTCTGCTGACAATGTTGGCAGCCCACCATTCTGGGCACTCTTTAAAAAGTATTTAACGTGTACTTATGAAGAGTCTACTCCTTGGTAGCCCCAAACTTTCCATCATTATTGGCAAAGGAGTGACTGGAATTCTTTAGTCATGGCAATCACTAGTCATAGAATGCAGCTGAGCCTAAACAGGTGGCTGGGAAGGTGAGCAAGCTGGCAAGGGCGTGCACGAGGCAGAGCAGGACAACGTGGTGGCAGGTCAGATTTGATGGTAGACAATAAGAGAACTCACGGAGGGTGGTTGCCATAGCCAGTATTCTGCATTCATAATGTTCTTAAGGAGAATTGTTATCCTGGGCCACAGCCACAACTTAGATGCCACAAGAATGAGGCTGCGCTTTGTGCTGATTTATGCTCACAATTCTTGTGCTGTCCAACTACATATTATTTATGTCAAGAACTATTCTAGTCTAGATTTCATCAAACCAGAGAATACAAAGCAAATTTTGAGAATGATTGGATGCTAAAATGTTATGGATTAATAAAGAGCAGAAATGTAGCTTTGCCACAAAACCAGAAGATTTACAAAACTGGGCCAAAGGGTTTACAAGTGATATTTATTAAGTACCTAAAATAGATCAGGAAATGAGGAACAGAAAAGAGACTACTTTCTCCCTCTAGTTCTCACTTTGTTAAAGAGTAATAGCTAAGCAGGAGATTTCTGTCAAACCTGTTATTATTAATGTTTAATGCTTCCATACTTTAAATTTCTCCTTGATTACACAAGCCTGTGGTCCTCTATTTGCTTCAGAAATAAGCGATGAAGCTTAAGTCCTTCTTTCATTAGTTCGACAAACATTTATTGAGTGTTTATTATATGCTATATAGTTTTCTAGGCACTGGGACCATGGCAGTGAAGAAAACAAACAAACAAAAAATCTCTGCCTTCGTGGTACTTATATTCTAGTGGGGAGACAGAAAATACACAAGAAAAACAAGTATGCTAGCAAAAAAAAAAAAAAAAAAAAGAAAAAACGCCTAGGAGAAAAATGAGGCACGCAAGGGCGTCATACGAATTTAGTTAAGGCAGACAGGGAAGGTGTTCCTGAGGGGTTGATTTAGGAATAAAAAAGTGAGGGGATGACCCATGCAGATTTCTGGGTGTGGCAAGGGGACAGCCACTGAAAACCTCCGAAGGCAGAATGTGACTGACATATTGGAAGAACGGTCAGGAGGCCCTTGGGCCCCAAGTGAAAGTATTAGGAAATGAGGCAAGGGAGAAAACCTCTATGTACAGATGAGTAGGCCAGAGTGAGGACATCGGCTGCTAGGCTGAGTGCGGTGGGAGGTGATTACAGGGTTCTGAACAGAGCAGAGGCAGGATCCCACTGGGGCTGTATTAGAATCACTTTGGCTGCTGTGCGCAGAATAGGGGATTAAATAGGGTGATGCCTGACATGTAGTAAGGAACATTAAGTATAAACTGTTATTGCTAATTTTACAACTCTTAAGGTCTTTAATTATTGTTTGATTATGCCTGTTGAATGAATTGACAAGGAGATTCGCTACATGTGAAACAATCACTCATTTTACAGAAATGATTATAGAAAAATGATTAAATCTGCTATGTCTTCTATTATTTATGAAGTGATAATCTATAGAGAGTCAGCTTGAGAAGAAAATTCTTTGTGGTTGTGGTCTATCTTTTGTGAAACTTTAGGATTAATTTTTTTTTTTTTTGATGCTCTAAGTGTCTCAGCTTTAAGTTGGCTACAAATAGTTTTTAAAAAAAATAACATAAGTTATGCCTAGAGAGACCAGAGTCCAACATACCTTTAGGATATTAAAAAATCTATCCATCAATTAAAACATATGTAAGTGTACTTATACCAGTAATTCAAAAAGAACGATATAGCTTTAAATTACAATATTAGAATGTAGTTTTCTCTATTGTTCTGCTCTATAGAAATACTTCTTGCAGTATATCCTAATGAAAACTGTTAAAGAACTTTTCTTTTAGCGGGTCTTGTTTTTAAAAATTCCAGATTGGATAACGATGATACACCTTGAATATGTTGTATATTCTAGAGAAATTATTACTGTGATTAAAATTTAGAGTGCAACAATAAAGAAAAAGAAAATATTTTGGTGAAACAATTTAATAAACCAATATATTCTATAAATTTTATTTAATACTATTATTGAACTTTTAAATTTCCCTCCTTTTCAACATGAACAGATTTACAAAATGCTTTGGAATTCATATTTCAATAGGAATATATTTGTATATCTATACCTGATATATATCTACATATCAGACCATTTGCTTTTTTGCAACAAATAATATTTTAGAAAAAGGTAGATATTATTTACTCGAAATGATAGTTTTCTAAAATAATATTCTCTATGGATCTTAACCTTCAACTATCAGTTGCTTTTCAGTACAGTCCCAATTTAATGAACTTCGATTTTCTAGATTTCACTTAAAGGTGGATGCCGAGAAGATATGGATGGAGAAAGAACTGGAATGTGAAAACTATAAATTTAGCTAACACTTAAAATATACTATTTTATAGTGTCTGCTGGCCTTTATTCTTGGAATACAGTTTTTAATCTTTCTAAAATAGCTCTTTTTTTCCTCTTGAAAAGCAAAACAAAAATACTTTGCAAATATGAAGCCATTTACAATTTAAAGAGACCAAATAATAGATACAATCTCAAAAAAGAAAAAAAAAAAAAGCTTTGGGATGAAGCAAGGAAAGTATAACATTTAAGATTCAATCTAAAAAAATCAAATATAAATTATTTATGAAGGATTTAAAAAGCTGTGATCCATGATGTCCCTCAACTCCTGTTTCCTTTTACCTCAGAATCTCATCATCTTGCTCTTCCCTCTTTCTCCTCCTCATCTTAGAGGAGGACATATTCCTTCTTTTTTCTAAGGTTGCACCTCAGCTTATGTTCTTATATTCACTTGCTCAATGACTGGCTTTCTCATTATCTTCCAAGATCCTTGAGGACACAGACTGCGACTGTGACTGTCATCTTGATCCCGATTTCTTCAGGGTTGAGTACAGGACCTGGTGAATTGCCAACACTCAGTAAATTGATGTGAACTGAAGTCATGAGAGATCTCTTCTCCTGTTCCCGGGAATTAACTTCATCTCTTTTTTACCTACAATCTCTCCATTTTCTTCTCCCCAAACTCCAACATGCTGCTTTGGTGTCTTTATGCTTTCTGTCCCCCAAGGCTACATCTCCTTAGACTACAGACATGCTCACATCTTTCTTAAAATTAAAACCTAAATCTCCCAGTTGCCTATGCTATGTGTTGGCCTTACTATGTAAACAATAGTAGTTGCCCTACTATTCATACTGAGGAAAAATTGAGTTGTTTCTCCTCTTTAATTGAACATTTGGGGGTCCACACCAAATGTAGGGGACAAGAGGTATATAGGTATATGGAACAACTATAAAGTTTATTTATTCAAATGCAGTTTGTTGATTTGTTGATTCGTTAATTTGACATATTTTCCAGGCTGAACTATTCTTTCAAGGCAAAATTCTACTGTATTAAAATCAACCTTATCGGAATTGACACACCTGTTAATTTCCTTTTTTTAAAAAAAACACTGAATGAGATAATGCTGAAGAGACATGTAGTCATCTAGAAAATACAATTCAAAGTAGCAACAGGAACTCTAAGGCATCTAAAAATTAACTTAACGCATAATTATGTGGAAAAATTTAAGACTCTAATAAAGGGCATAAATGATGATTTTTATAAATTGACATTTCTTGCTTCTTGTTGGGATGACTTAAATATGGTGAAAATATCACATACTTCTTGAATTAATCTAGAAATTTGAATTTCTATAAATATCATTCCAATAAAAATACAGGTTGTATTTTCCATGTACCAAGAAGAATCATTGTTCTCAAAAAAGTCAAATTTAAGAATAATGAAGAGAGTGTGTGTGTGAGGGTGATTCTTGTTTGCTCTATAAGATATTGATAAATTGGCTTAAGAACAGAAGAATTGACCAGCAGAATGGAATAGAAAGCACAGAGAGATTCATGTGTGTATGTGCATATATACTTAATTTACAGTAAAGGAGGCACCTCAAGTTAAGGGGAAAAAGATAAATTATTTGGACGATATTGTTAGGAAACTTTGTTAACAATAGGCAGAAAAATAAATTAAATTACTAACAAACTATTCAAAAGTAGACCCTAGATGTGAAAGGTAAAACTATATACATAGTTAACAGAAGAAAGCATAAGATAAAACCTCTGATCTAGAGATGGGGAATGATTGTTTAAATAAAACTTCAAAAGTACAAAGTTTAAGGCAAATATTGATAAATTTGGTTATATCATATTTAATGATTTTGATTAATGAAGGAACCATGGGCAAAGTTAAGAGCTAATGGAATTAAAGATCCATATGTTCTAGATACTAACATCTTTAAAAAAGATAAATGTCCAGAATATCCAAGGAATGGTTGTGAGTTAACAAGAAAACGATAGAAAAATAAAGAATACGAACAGGCAATGTACAAAATAGAAAACCCTCATGCCCGTAAATATATTGAGATGTTCAATTAATTTATAATCACAAAAAATCCAAATTAAAACAAAGCAATATTATTTTCTATATATTAGCAAGGAAACCTGGATGATGCCAAGAATGGTCAGGGAAATGAGATCTATTGCTTCCTGGGGCAGGTAAACTAGAATGACCATTCTGAAAGCCATTTCTTCGGATATGATTATATTTACATTTGTAACTTAATAATTCTAATGCTGGGTATAGTATGTATACTCAAGAAATGATCACAGAGTTCAGTATTATTTATAATGGTGGGGCTTAGGCAGCAAGTGGGGTATCTGCCCCTGGGAAAGTGATAAATAAAATGGGCCTAGTTGGTCATCATGCAGTACTAACCAACTGTGTGAAACAATAGACTGGATCTGTACTGAGCAGCCTGGATGAATTTTAAAATCAAAGTTTTAAGTGAAAATACAATGCACATTTTTGCAAGAAAACACACAATGCAAAGTATTAAAGACAGTGGGATACTTATGGGGGAATTTTAATATTTCCAAATGATTATGTACCATACTGGATTTGAGAGTTTGGAGATAGCAAAGAACTTAATTCCTCAATGTTTGGTTATCTTTATGTAAGCAATAAGCAAATTAATTATTTGAAGAAAAAACCCTTTATTCTAATAGCTATAAAATGGATTTAAAAAAAAAAACTAGCAAGGGGGCTATAATAATAATAATCTAGATATGAGCTGCTGAATACCTGTATTGGGTGGTGGCAAGTGAAAGATATGATAAATCAAAGTCAGAAGGTTATTGTACTTTGATAAATGTTTGAGAGAAGAAAATAAGTAAATATAAGTTTTAATGTCAAGAGAGGTTCTCTTTCTGGTAATGCTCTGATTAAGATCATTTGAAGCAGCTATTCAACTAAAAACACTAGGTGAATTCTAGAAATTCTTAAAGCATACATAAGTTGGCAAGACATTAAGGCATTATTGAATCAAAATGTACAACTCTTCTATACTTCAATGCCTTGATCCTACCAACATTTCAGCGTCCCTCGCCCGCATGATACGCTTCTCCTCCTCCTTAATCACTCAGATTCCACAGGCAATTGATACAGATCACTCTCTTGTATATTCTTTTAACAGGTTTGCCCTTCTTGGGCTTCACTGTAGTTGGCTTGGCAAAACTATAGTTAAATCCAAGTTTCTGCTTCTCTCCATTTTTGCTTGTCCCTCTGAACATGATTGATGCAAAACATAAAACCAACCACATGAAATAGTATCACTGTCAATTTAATGTTGCCAAGCAAAAGTACATTCTTTAGCTAGTCCATTCACTCATCTACTTGCTTAGAAGACTATTTCACACCTTTCACCTGAGCATACGAATATGTTATTATTTCTCCCATTTAAAACAACAACAAACTTTTCTTGATCCCATTCTCTTCCCATCTACCACCATTTCTTTGCCTCTTTTGCAACAAACCTTCTTGAAAGAGTTGTCTGTACTCTCTGTATTCAACTATGTTCCTCCTATCCTCTCTTACCACTCTAATTAATCAGGCTTTCATTCCACTCTACCAAGGTCATCAGTGACCTCCATTTTGCTAAATCAAAATGTCAATTCTTAGTCTTCATCTTCCTTGATCCATCAGTAACATTTACACAGTTGATTATTCTCTTCTCTTTAATACGCCTCTTCCTTTGGCTTCCAGGACAAAAGTTCTCCTGGTTTCTCTCCTACTTTGAGGGTCTTTTCTCTCTGTCTTCTTCACTGGTTCCTCCTCTTCTCTCTTACATTTTAGGATTGAAAAGTACTCTAGAACTCCATCCTTAGTTCTCTTTTTTTTTCCCTCTTTATACGCACTCCCTTAGTGAACTATGTTGTCATTTGCTTTTAAGACTTTAAATACCATCTGTATGTTAATGATTCCTAAATTTATATCTTTAGCTCAATCTTTCTTCAGTTGGCTATTCAACGTTTCACTTGGATATCTAACAGACATTTCAAAATCAATATGTTCAAATCAGAACTTCTGAACCACCCCCCACAACTATCAAACAAACAAACAAACAAACAAACAAACAACAAATAAACATCAGCCTCCTTGGTTGATACAACTCTATCTTTCAGTTGCTCAGGCCATTAATCTTAATTATTTTCTTGATTATTATCTCTCATATCTCACATCCAACATTTCATTCAATTTTGTTGGCCTGATCTCTAAAACATATCCAAAATCTATTTTCTTTCCATCACTTCTGCTGGTCTCCTCGTCCAAGTTATCATCATTTCCTGATTGGATTAGGACAGTAGACTTCTGATTGGTCTTCTGCTTTTATACTACTCTCCTTATAGTCTGTTTTTAACTCCGAGAGGCTTTAAACCCTATGTTAAATCATATCTCACCTCTGCTCAAAACCATGAAATAGTTTTTCATTTCACTTAGAGTGAAAATCTGTATTTATAGGATTTTCTCCCTTCCTGCCACTGTTAGCTCCCTGATCTTAATTCTTTATTTCCAACTTTGTTAAGAAAATAAAGAAATAGAAAAAAATTATGAGGTCAGTATAAGAAAATTGAAAAAATTTCTTCTCGACTAATCAATTAAAGAGAAGACATAATCAACAACAGAAATGAAAAGGGGAAACCACTACAGGCACTGCAGACGTAAACTCATAAGAGGATATTGCAAACAATTTTTGATAACAAATTAGAAAATTTAGCAAAACTGCCTACTTCCTAGACAATCTAATTTATCACGTTAACGTTAAAATTCAAAAAATTAAAATTCAAAAATTAAAAATATGAATAGTTATTTATCCAGAAATAAGTTGAACAGTAGTCAATTCTTTCTTACAAAAATGCGAGGACTGAAGAAGATAATGAATATAAAGCCCTTATCCTGGTAAGTACCAAAAATTATAATTATTTCTATAATTTTGGAGACATATATCAAAGACATATATCAATGGGCGGTTATTGAAGTTGTATGAGTAGATAACTTTTCTAAAGAGTGAGGATGCAGGAATTAAAATTGTAGACCTTGGAGTGTAACTCAGAGATCACAATCCACTTCTTTCATTTTACAGTCAAAGAATCTGAAAGCCAAAGGAGTAATGGACCTCTTCAATTTTACATAGCAAGTTAGTGGCACCGTTAAGAGTAGGACAACTTTTTCCTGACTGCTAGTCTAATGATCTTTCTGAAGAATTTTGAATATATATAAAAATAAATTGCCACACCCACATACACTATCAAGATAAAGCATTACCATGGAAATATGACTCTTGTAAAATAATGCAATTCTAGGTGTTCTCTTTTATTTGCAAGTCTAATTACAAAATCATTTTTTTCTCTCTTCTACCTATTTTAATGCTATGCTAAGTGATAATGGAGCTGGAAATTCAGTTTCCAACTGTAGTTAAAGCTTCTTGTTTATCTGGTGCAGGGATGGTTACATAATTTTTGGGACCCAGTGCAAAATGATAATGCTGAGCTGCAGACAGGGCAGGGAAGTTAATCCCTCCTTCCCGCAGGCCCATGTCCCAATCTGTGGTGGGCAAGTGATCCCCTATGGATCGCAACGTCTACTCTGGGATGTGCTTGGTACGTGGCTTTGTGGTGGGTGAAAAGCTCCTGTCAAGTTGCCCGCTACCTGTTCTGTGTTGTTATCAGCCCAGAGCAGGGAAAGTCATTGCCTTGGCCTGGTCTAGGGTGCCATGGGGTGTGTGCCCAATACCAACCCTCTCTGTACCTGCACCCGGGCCCTCCTGAGGCTGAAGATTGTGAATCTGCCTTCTTTCAAGTTTACGTTGTTAGTGGTCACAAGGAAGAATGCAGAAAATAAGGCCGGGCAGAGCCTAGCTCACCAAGAACCCATTATGGGTTGGTGGGAAGGTGGGCAGAGAGGTAGTAGGAGGTGGCCACTCCTTAGTGTGCCTCCAAGTCCCTGCGCATGTTCCATTTTCCCATCAGATTTCGCTTACCAAAAGCAAGTTCGAATGATCTCACTTGGTGAATGACTTTGATCGAGCTAACTTTTCTAAGCCTTGTTTTCCTTAAATTGCCATTTTAAGAAAGAGACTGCAGAATATTAAGTTCCAAGTGCAAGGTTTTCCCTGTGTGATTGCATTGGTTGTATGTCCAAGAAGCCAACCCTGATTTGGTGCCATAATGGCTGTTTGATAAAAAATAATCCTCCATTTAACAGTTGTCTTTGACCTTTCTCACTGGCACTTCTGACTCCCCTTTATTCTGACTGCTCAATTGGCACCTCTTTCAAGCTGCCAAGGTTTATCCAGAGGCATTCCATTCTTCCTCTGTGAGTAGGTAGCATGGAGCCTAGATGACAGCGTGATCTCCTTGCACCATCTGATCCAGGGAGAATTGAGTTGCACCCTCAAGCTTACTGATAACCTTTGTAAGCCATCAGTCTTTCTAAAATTTTGGAAAAATTCCTACCCAAGAATTTCATAATCACGTTTTCTTGTGAGTTATGTTTTTTAGCAACGTGTCTAGCGGGGCAAAAAACTTCAGACTTCTTAAGTCACGCCAAAGAATATCCTCACACTAGGGAAAATTATAAAATTTACCAAATATTTTGTAGGAAGGCAGATGAGAGATTAAGTGGCACGTTTTGGAGAAAGCAACTGTAAAACTCCATATTAGTGATTCTTGTTCTCCCAAGCCCCTTCAAGGCTCTGCTGCCATCCAGAGTTTTTCTCTTTCATTCTGTATTGAGCACCACCCTCCAGGTTATCTCTTCTCCACTTCAAGGATCCCCAATATTTTGGAAAATAATTGCATGTTTTCTGGATTATACTCCCAAACTTATATTTAGACAGTCATCAGTGTTCAGTTGAGCAATGGCCTTGTAGTGAAATAATTTATCCTGTCTAGAAAAGATTCAATGTTATAGGTAGTGAAATATTTCCTTATTATATTTGATTTGTTTGTTGGGCAATATCCATTCTTTTATTTATTTGTTTATTTAACAAGTATTTATTGAATGCAATCTATGGTTTAGGCACTTTTAGATTCAGGCTTTTAGGAATACAGTGAGAATTCCTGACCTTATGGGTATTAAAAATGTCAAGATTAAAACCAATACATGTATACGGTAATTCATGTCTATTTCTGACATTTTTGTAGTGTTTAAAAGGTTTCAGAGTACAGTGCTCAAACTATAGTCCTTATACTATATTTTATAAAAAGCCTTGTGAGAGCTGGACTTAGATTTTCAGCAACACTGTGCTCACTCTTCAGACGTCTCACTGAAATTAAAGAACAGAGCAAGAACAGACAGGATATGATTATAAGAAGTGGCTGGAGGGTGGGTCTCTGAATGACATCCAGGATTAAGTGCCTTTTCTGGGTCACTTTTCTCATGAAGCCATGCAAATACCAATAATAGAAAAAAGTTAATCGAAATGATAAATGGATGAAGAGGGTGAGTCATGATTACCAAGAATAAAAGTGCTGAGTTGATGATGAGGTACAGAAATAATTAGTAACACATTTTAGATTGCTGACACTTCCTAACCACTTTCAGCTGGTTTTTTTGGTATGCACTATAGGGAAGTTGATAATTGAAACTCACTTCATATTAAGTAGGATCCAAAGTATTTTTTGCCCGATCTGATCCTTTCTCCTTTTCTTTAAATTCCTTTGACAGATAAAGAGAAGAAAGGGAGGGAGTGAGCTGTGCAGAGCAAAATCCTTCCCCAATACAGAAAAGGGGGGGGGGAAACCCTTAATATTCAGTGATGTATATTTATTTGTAAGGCAGACTACATTTCTTGCTTAAAAATGATAAAGTTGGTTATCCTTCTTAGACTCATGGCTTTCTCCCCTCTTTTGGCAAAAGAAGCAGGACAGACAAATTCAAAGGTGGATACAGTTTAGAAGACTCCTAGGTTGATAGTAAAGTGAAAAACTGTATAATGCTAAGGAAGAATGTTACAAAATTTGCTAGAACAAAAATTGTTCATCTCTAAGGAAAAAGATACTTCCCACATATATTCTCTTGATTATGTTGCAGATCCTAGGTTCTAAATATGATTTAACAAATATATGAACAATAAGAATTGAAAGACTTGCAATTAATAATTTGTCATAGTTCATTTACATCGTCTAGATGAGTGTGGATCCAGAAATATCATTTCCACTAATTGTGATACTGTGTCTTAATGAACTGATAGACAGATTCAGTAATTTAGACCTTCAAATACATTTTTTTAAGTTTTCTTTTTCTTAGTCTATTGGAAAATAAAATCTCGGTTTCTCCTCAGTGGGTATAGTATTGGATACTCAAGAGATAGAAAAAAGGCCATTTGGAAGGAAATATTTTCCTAATTTCACTTAAGTTCATCCTTTTTTAGCTGTTGCCTGTACTTCTCTGTATTTCTGAGCCACACTGGTTATTCAGACTCAATAAATTAAAGCCATTGTCTTCAGTTATTGGGCATCTTACGTAGAAGTGTGGTTGACATGGGTTTTTGCATGCAAAATCAGAGGTTTAGCTAATTTTCATTTTATAGATAAATTCAGCATTATATGAGAATTCTGATGAGTTCTTAAAACCCATTGTTAATATTTATCGAATCGATGGAGATCTTGTATAAGTAGGGAAATATTATCTCTGAACTGACTCACTGACTTCTGGATTTGTCACTTGGTCCTCTCTGGTGGATATTTGTTGATTTTCACATCTTGTTTCCATTTACCCCACCTCTGGTAACACCTTTTGATGTTTATTTAGTGATCAATTTGTCTCCCATTGTTAATCCTCTCAGTTAGAGGTGACTCCCCCACTGACTCTAGATATGTGGTTTGTGAGTTCAGACTTGATCCAGAGCTGCCGCTTTCCCTCGCCACCATGATTAGCATGAACACATGACCCCATTTGAGACCGTAAGACACAAAGAGAATTTTGTAGATGATTATTGGAAAGTTTCTTCCTGCTGGAATTAAACTGAGAGGATGGAGCCAACAAGATAAAGGCAGAGCTGAGTAGTGTAGAAAAAAATGTAGAAAAATTTTATCTCGATGATACTACTTGAGACCCGAATCCAGATACACCCTATCCAGTGCTCCCCTAGACTTTCCAGTCATAGAAACCAACATATTTACTTTTTATTTAAGCCAAGTTGGGTTAGGCTTTCTGTCACTTGCAACTAAAAGATTTTTAATTGATACAAGTTTTTTTGTTTGTTTTTTTAACTTCTAGAACAAACTGGAACAAATTCGTTTGGTTGATGGACTTGCCTATGCACAGACACAGTGCTTTCACTGAACCCACAGAGACATTGTCTGATTTTTTTCTGTTTACTCAGATAATATTTTTTTACCTGAAGAATTTTGTACATAAAGAAAAGCTTTACAATGGTGTTATGTTTTGAGTTGTGTGCCCCTACCCCAAATATGTGTTGAAGTCTTAACTCCCAGTACCTCAATATGACCCTATATGGAGGTAGGATCTTTATAGAGGTACTCCAGTTAAAATGAGGTCCTTAGGGTATACCCTAATCCAGTATGAGTGGTATTCTTATAAAAAGGGGAAATTTGGAGATAGATACATATATAGGAAGAAAGTCACATAAGAAGCACAGAGAGAAACCGGCCAAGTATAAGCCAAGGAGAGAGGCCTGGAATAGATCTTTCCCTCACCTCCCTCAGAAGGAACCAACCCTGTTGACACCTTAATCTCAGACTTCCAGCCTCCAGAACTGTGAGACAATGCATTTCTGTCATGTAAGCCACTAGTCTGTGGTATTTTGTGATGGCAGCCCTAGGAAACTATGACACTTGGTAAAGGGGACTCATTTTCAATGAAACCTGAGTGAGAGAAACAAAAAGAAGTACACTTTTATTTGCTTAATTTGACATAAAGTGTTGTTAATTTTTACCATAAATTGTTGCTATTTGTAGAGCTAGAAATGGATTAAAAAGCACTTGGACAAATGAAGAATGGCAGAGTTATCAACTATATACAGGAAGAGACACACTATATTTCATATTCGAAGCTGATTTCAGGGAGGGTTGCTTTTGGCAAGAATAAATGGGCCATATTTTTAGCATGTGCGACAATATCTATAAATTAATGTGATGTGACATGGCATTTCATGCTTTCTTAAAAATATTCCAGAACACATATCTTTTGCAAATCCTTCAATAAAAAAAATACAGGAAGTTACCAGATAATCTCAGTGTTTCCACATTTTTATCACTGCCTTCCTTTACAATCTGTCATAAAATAATTAGTGAAAATTAACAAAATTTTCATGAATTGCAGTTTTTTTAAACCATTAAATTTCTTCTATGGAACTACATAGAAAAATCTTAAAACTCCAGGTAAGTTCCTATTTAAAGCCAGACCTCTTTAAGTTTAAATTCTGGACTCCCAACCAAAGATTTGGAGTCAGAGATTGGCTAATTATGTGAAAAAAACCAGAATTCTAGTGAGGGATATCCCTGTCTTTCACATATATATTTGTCTTCACACACATGCAGAGTACTTAGGAGGTCTGTTTTAAAATGAGCATATTTGAAAGGTCAAAAGAAAGAGAAGTATTTCATCGCAGATTGCATATGGCACCTCCAAAGCAAGCGGGTACATTTTTAAGTAGGCTGGTCTATGGGAATAATGTAACAATATAAACTTTTCCTCTCAACTTATTAAATACAATAATTTAATAGATTATGAATTGTTTTCTTAAAACTATGGCACATTTTAGAGTGTCTTGGTGTTGAATAGGGGAACAAAGAGAATGCTGTTCTATAGAAAAGTTTTATTTTTTCTAGTTCCTGACAGATAGAGATAGAGATAAAAATTATTGTCCTTTTGCCCTCCCTCTTCAAATAGCAAAATCCTACCCATAAGCAAAAATTGATTTTTTAAAAATAAGAGAATTTATTGTTTGCCCTTTCTATCTGAACTGCAGGGTCTTGCCATGGTCTCGATTTATACTACATACAATTTATAAGAATATTTCATCTCAGGTCTTTGTGAAAATTCTAGGAAAATGAAGTTAGGCCAACAGGCTATGAAATATTCTATATTTTAAAATTTGCTAATTTAGACAGGAAAATTTTCAGTACGATGTGATTAGTTTTCTCCCTCATCTATTCTGTTTTATGGCTTGAGGTCTCTCATTTTCAAACATTTTGTGTTATTTTTAAAGATCTGTCTTTGAATAAGTCTGAATAGAGAAGGCAGAATTGTTCTATAGAGAAGAATAAGCATAGTGTTAAGCAAAATTTTAATTTTATTTTTAACACGTTGTTGTGTACTTTATTCCTTGCATAATCTTGGCCTAATCACTTTACGTTTTAAACCTGTCTTTTTAAAAGAAAAAATAACAATGGCCTCCCTCCTCTTACACTTTTGTTTTATCCATGGGACTGTATGACTTAATAAAGCATATAGGTAAATGCATGCATGCGTGCGCACACACATAACAACACTTAAAGAAAATTATTCTTTCACTGGAAGTTTCTGAGTCTCATTAAAGGAAAGTTTCTATATAAAATACTAGATACCTCCCCACAATTTTTCCACCTGAATTCTATTTTTTTTTGGTATACCCTATGTGTGTATGTGTACATGTGTATGCGTGTGTGTGTGTGTGTGGGCTGGAAGTGTATTCCCACTGTGAACTTGGGTTACAGAAACAGACATTAAAAGATTAAGCAATTGCCAGTAATTTCTCATTCTGTATTCTTATAATTTTATTTTCTCAAAGATATTATACTACTCTTAATTCTATTGATCTTGATCATTTCCCAGACTTCTTTTTTTCCGATTAGTCAAAGATATGTGAAATTCTGATTCTGTTGTACCCCTCTTCATTTTTGAGATTTTTACTGGTGTAAAGGACATTTTCTCTTATCCAGCTGCAAACTTAAATAAAGCTCTCCATTTCTCTAGGTCACTGATGGCAAATGTTAAACAAATTTACATTTGGGATTTTCTATTCATTTCCCACCCGGTTGACACTGAGCCAATGATAACCACTCATTAACTGTTCAGCTGGATCATTTGTGTGACCCAGACACTATTTTCAGTGTGTTGATGACTCTATCATGCACGGCTGGTTCACAAAGCTAAAAGTTGCTTTCCCTCAGTGTTCTAAGAGCTCCTTCCATTGAAAAATGTAAAGTTTTCATTGCAGTCAATCTAGATATTAAATAAAATTTTTATTGATCACAAATTCTATAAAATGAGACTTGAAGACCCTGTAAAAATAAAACTCATAAACACATTTTTTTTTTTTTTCTGGTCAGTTTGGTTTCATTCTGGCAGCAAATATGTTACTCATGATGCTTCTTGGAATTTTTTGGTGGGACATTCATAGTTTAGTGTTATATATGGCAGGACAGAAATGAGGCAGACAAGCTCCTTCATCCTGGTCCATGAATTTTATTTCTCATCCCATCCTAATAGCATTGTAGATGACTGTGCTTACAATAAATATGAACATCAAATAATCTGAATTTATTTTAAATTTTAAAGATATAAATATTTCCTGAGCATCCAAAGCATGTTCTGATAGTCCACAATAACTCTAGTGATATAAAAATGTACGTAAGCAGATATACATACCTTTGCACCTGGGTCTTTATAAATTAAAGTGGAGGGTAATGAGGGAGACAGATAGGTGACAGAAAACAGAGCATTGATAATGAATGTATTCTCTTCATAGATGTATCAGATAAATATATTATTGTTATTTTCTTTGGAGTGTGGAGAGCATTGTGGGCAGACAGGAGGGTAGATTAATGCCATATGCTTCCTCAATTCTACCACTCAATTCTCATCATCACTAAGCAGAAGGAAGCAATACCAGGATAATGGATGATAATGTCAGTCATTTTTAAAAGTATTTTTTCTTAATTACTAACTAAATAATTAGAGGGGAAAAAAGTTTCCCTTGGTTTCCTCCCACATGTTGAGGCTGGTCACTACGTAGGATGCTGAAGACTGGATGCAGGATATAAAGGCCATCACACTGGACCCAGTTTTACTCTTGACCCTTGGCTACAGTGCTCAAATTTCCACACATTGCCACCCAATAAAAACTGGGGTTGTCATTTGGAAAGCCTATATATGGTCTCTCCATATGACTTAGCTTCCTCATAGGATGACAGCTGCAAGGTAGTTGAACTTCTTGCATCATTGCCCATGGCTCCAAGTGCAAGTGTTCCAAAAGAGTCATATCTACTTCTCTGAGCTAGTCTTGGAAGTCATACGGTGTCACTTCCACTATATTAGTTTCGTTGTGACTCACAAGCCCACCCAGATTCAAGAGGAGGGGACACAGAGTCCACTTTTCAGTCACATTGTATATAAGCAAGTGGGATGGGAAGTATTACAACCATCTTTCAAAAATACAATTTACCACTGCAGCCATCTCTGACATAGCCCATTTCTCTCTTGAAATGTACTTTAATAAACCTTACTTTTCCTAAAAAGAGAAAGAAAGAAAGAAAGAAAGAAAGAAAGAAAGAAAGAAAGAAAGAAAGAAAGAAAGAAAGAAAGAAAGAAAGAAAGAAAGAAAGGAAAAAAGAAAATACAATTACCACAGAGAAAAAGAAAACCTTTTTCTCTTCTTTATAATCACTTGCTTCTGAGGTAATCTCTTGAATTAAATTAAATCTCATAAATTTAATTGTAAACTGATGACTTCCAAATTTATATGTTCAGTCCTGATTTCTACCTTGAACTCTACATAAGTATATTCAACCATCGACTTGACATATTCATTGAGTCAACTTGGCATCTCCCTAGCCCCTGCCTAGTGGATGCCAGTAGCATCCCTTCCCCTCACCACTCCTCTCCTCCACCAATTTGTGATAAACAAAAATGTCTTTAGATATCACTAAATGTTTGGGGAAAAAATTATCCCAGTTAAGAACCATTGATATAAAGTGATTTTGATTGTTTGGTAATAATGTTATATTTGCTAATATTTAAAAAAGTTTTAATAATAGTTCACTTGCTCTGCTTAAAGTGTGTTTCTTTGGTTATTTTAAATCTATAAACACACTTTAATAGAGAACTAATTGCAGAAAGTCCTGTCAGTAATGATTGTTTTTAACGATGGGGGTTGCTAGCATGATTTTCCTGACTAATATAAATAAAGCCACTGGGTAAGAGAAAGAAATACATACACACTGTTATAATTACTGTGTCTGTTTTAGGCTGCATATCAATTTACAGAGCCCTGACCCATGTGCATGGAAAACAAAAGAAAGACTTACTTTAGAAACAAGAATTTAGCAATGAATTAAGATATTTTTTGTCAACGTAAATTAATCTTTCTTTTACCTTAATCCTTTTGTTTCAATTCATTCTCACTGAGCTTTCATAGGAAATATCCTACTTGATTGCATTATCTGTACTATCTTCTTTTATTGAAAATTCTATAAAGTAAAGGGAATCAGTTTTCATGTGGTCTTTCAAAACACTAGATAATATGCTTCAGTATTATTTTTGTTGCTTCTGCTGATGATAATGATGACACCACATAACCACATGCCAGATATAAATAGTGAAGTGACAATTATATTCTGCATACAATAGAATGGGTCACGGGCTGCTGTGGGCTTCATTGAAGCCCTCTGTAGTCAAAGCAGTGTGCACAGAGTGAGCCCTGTGAAACTACTTGCAGAGTTTCTGGAAAGAATTGATATACTTTTCCAAAGGATAAAAACAGGAGAAAGTTTTTTCTCATTATTCATGAAAATGTGCTTCCTCCTTTCATATCAAAGAGAAATAGAATTGAGTATTTTAATTTGATGGTTCTTTCAGTGGTTCATTGGGGGTGAGTTTCCATTTCTTTCTGTAGCTAAAAATTAAAAAAAGCAAGTCTCTTTTGTGTACTTTACATACAAATGTAAATTATATATAGATACACGTGCATATAATATATACAGCTGATATACTATATATATGATATATATGTGTTTTTTCCTTATTAGCTGATTGTGATTTTAGTCAAATTACTTAAACTTTTTTATATCTCAGTTCCTTATCTGTAAAATAGGAATAATAATAGGATTTATCTCATATAGTTGTTTTGAGTATGACATGGATATAATATATACTTAGAATATTACATGCAGTGTGTACACTTAATAAACCTAGATATTAATATTATAGTCTTTTTTCCTCTCTGTCTCAATTTCTTTCTCTCTCTCATGCACACAACTATCATTTTTTTAATTTCTACAAAAAACATTTACCGATTATTACTTACGTGCTAGGATTATACTAAGTGGGCATTAGACAAGTCTGCCTTGGCCCTGCTCTCACAGAGCATACATTCTAATGAGGAAGACAGACAAAAACCAATTTTGTAGACAAATAAAAAGAACTGCAATTCATAATAAGAGCCAAGACGGAAATCAATAGGCAACCAAGCTAGACAACAAGGAGGGGTGTGGATGGAAGTGACCTTAGGCAGAGGGTGAGGGGACGCCTCTGTGGGAAAGCAGGACTGAAGCCGTGATGAGAGAGCTGGTGGGATGTAGCCGGATGACAGTGAGGGAAGAGAACAGGGAAGAGAGATTTGCTTGTCTAAAAGCAGGTGGCATGTCTTCCACTGTCTTGGTTCTCCATATTCGTTTTGTCGAAAGCACTGTGAAACGGAACTTAGAAATGTATGCTGATGCCTTTTTACTGATTGACTTAATTCGAGATTAACTGTAAGTGGCAAACACCTACAGACCACCGACTTTTACCTAGGTTTTGAGTTAGTTTGAGTTAGGGTTCACAGAACTCATTTGGGATATGAAAATGAAATCAGGTATTTGTAATAACAAAACCAGTAATTTAAAAGTATGGTAAGCCTGACAAAATTCTCTCCTTGCTGACAGCTGCAGCTGTCTGGGTCTCTAGAGGCACATTTTATTTACTGAAGGGTGATTTTTAATTTTAAACCAAGAAAAACTAAATAACTTCAATGTATTTGATTTTTTTTGAAAAAGGTTATTTTTTTTAAATAAAAATAAAAATAATTGTATGCACAGAATATGGAAAGTTATGAGAGCTAAAACTAGCCCTCCTTTTCTAGGCCACCACTTCTGTCCCCAGTAATCTCTTTAGCTTCTTATATATTTTTTGTAACAAAATATAATTGCTTTTATCAGCGTAGACTTTATACATGTTCATGCATTTGTACATATATATTTTTTTAAAGTCTTCATGAATGGAATTGTATAATAAACATTAATATATACCTTGCTTTCTGCTTTATCTAATGGCTTAGAGACCTTCTGTTTGAGTTTTATTTTAAAAAATGGCTACATGATATCTTATTTTATAAGGATATCACAATATATTTTACCATACTCATATTAATAAGCCTTTGGATTATTTTCTTGCTTATTCTTACTGTATATAATACCATTAAAAGCATTCTAATCAGTGGAAACTATCTTTTCTGTAGTTAATTCCTAATAGTGAGATTGCCGAGTCAAAGAATGTTTATGCATTGTTGATTTTGATTATTATTACTAAATTGCACTAAAACACATTTACACCAATTAAAATTTCCATCAAAAGGGTCAGAATTCCTCATAACCTGCCTTTGCAGAATTGCATTATCACTGGGTATTATTGACTTTTAAAAATTGTTGTCAGTCTGATAGATGAAAATTTATACGTGATTTGTATTTCTTAAATTAAGTCAAATTGAGTTTTTTTTTTTTTGCAGATTATTGGCCATTTTGTTTCCGTATCTATGAATTGCTTATTTATATTACTTGCTCATTTTTCTACTAGTTTTTTTTTTTTGGTCTTTTTCTTGCCAATTTGTACCAACATTATGTAAATTAGAATGTTAGTTCTTTGACTATTGAAATATGATGCAAAGTTTTTTCTTTCTTTGCCATTGATCTTTTAACTTTGCTTATATTCTTTGGCATTTTCCTTAACAGTTTCTCAGTATTGTGTCACATTTAGGAAGGCCTTTCATATTACAAAATTGAAGAAATATTTCCCCATGTTTTCTCTTAATGGTTTCATTTTGTAATTTGAAATCTTTGATCCATCTGGAATTTATTTTGACATAAGGAGTCATTTTCTTTTCAACATGATGAGGCAGTTGTCACCACACTATTGAATAATATGGAAATGACTCATTATTATTCTAGTAAAGTGTATTGGCTCAGATTTTGGAATCAGAAATAACTAAATTGAAACCTTGGAATAAATGTTCTTTCTTCATCTTTAGTTAGGGATAATACTGCAGGGTCACAGTGTCTGAAGCCATTGTTGCCACATTGTTCCATTAGAGAGTTCAGCACATCCAGGATCTCCACTTTTATCCCTAGGTTGAACCTACTCCTCGTGGGGCTTACATGGTGCTAAGACATGGGGGTTGTCATCTCTTCCTGCTGGCATCTGCTGGAGACAACCATGTTTTATCAAGTTTCTGGTTGTTGATCTACTTAGATCCCTTTTCAAACTTGAATAGTCTTCATTCTCTCTGCTATTCTCAGCTTTCACTTTCTCTGCTACTTTTGAACCTCTCTTCTTGAGTATTTTTGTTTTCCTGAGCCTCTCTGGGTGGGACCACGGGGAACTTTCTGTAGCTAACTCGGATCCCTTTATACAGAACTTCTGTGCAATGATTTTTATTCTGGTGTCCTCTGTGCCACGCTGGAGCCCAAGATCCTCTGTGAGGCTTCTGGACCTCTGACCTCACCCACAGAACCCCACCCTTCTCAGATCCACTAAAACTATCTGGAGGCTTCAGGATTATCGACTTTCCTTTTGTTCACACAGGCAGAGCCGCTCAAACACCATTGTTTCCCGCCGGGGGTGGGGGTGGGGGATCCCTCTCTCTCCTTCCCAGCAACAAACCTCCTCTAGTCTGGGGAGGTGGGTGGGTAGGAAAAACTGGTTCTGACTGAAAGTACTTATCATTCCAGATCTTTTTTGTCCTGTGTCTGGATCTCAGTCTTTGTATCTCTAAAGCCAAGGATTTGATTCTTTTGTTCTCTTTTCCAAAATAACGCCCCTGCCCTAAGGCAATGGATGTTACAAAGTCTTGAATAGGGAAGGGACACAGATTAACAAAGAATCCCTAAGGAGAAAACATTTTAGTTAATATATTAGAATACTATTCCTCTGCGATACGATTGCATTTAAC
>NW_011888786.1:19450113-19479622 GCF_000151845.1 Pteropus vampyrus | reverse complement strand
AGGTTGAACCTACTCCTCGTGGGGCTTACATGGTGCTAAGACATGGGGGTTGTCATCTCTTCCTGCTGGCATCTGCTGGAGACAACCATGTTTTATCAAGTTTCTGGTTGTTGATCTACTTAGATCCCTTTTCAAACTTGAATAGTCTTCATTCTCTCTGCTATTCTCAGCTTTCACTTTCTCTGCTACTTTTGAACTTCTCTTCTTGAGTATTTTTGTTTTCCTGAGCCTCTCTGGGTGGGACCACGGGGAACTTTCTGTAGCTAACTCGGATCCCTTTATACAGAACTTCTGTGCAATGATTTTTATTCTGGTGTCCTCTGTGCCACGCTGGAGCCCAAGATCCTCTGTGAGGCTTCTGGACCTCTGACCTCACCCACAGAACCCCACCCTTCTCAGATCCACTAAAACTATCTGGAGGCTTCAGGATTATCGACTTTCCTTTTGTTCACACAGGCAGAGCCGCTCAAACACCATTGTTTCCCGCCGGGGGTGGGGGTGGGGGATCCCTCTCTCTCCTTCCCAGCAACAAACCTCCTCTAGTCTGGGGAGGTGGGTGGGTAGGAAAAACTGGTTCTGACTGAAAGTACTTATCATTCCAGATCTTTTTTGTCCTGTGTCTGGATCTCAGTCTTTGTATCTCTAAAGCCAAGGATTTGATTCTTTTGTTCTCTTTTCCAAAATAACGCCCCTGCCCTAAGGCAATGGATGTTACAAAGTCTTGAATGGGGAAGGGACACAGATTAACAAAGAATCCCTAAGGAGAAAACATTTTAGTTAATATATTAGAATACTATTCCTCTGCGATACGATTGCATTTAACACTATGGAGAACACCAGCTATTAAGACTTAGAAATAAAATATTAAACGAAGCAATAATAATAAGACTTAGAAATAAAATATTAAACGAACCTGCTTCCAGGTTCAACAAAACAATTTCAGGGGTTTCGTAATCACTAACGTAAAAAAATATCTGCAGAGGAAGTTTGCTGAACTTGACGAACATTAGCCAAATGGTGGATATCATATACACTGCTCAATATGCTGCATTATTAGCTGTTGCCATCACATCTAGCCTCTCAAAGAACTATAAATTCATAACTAGCACTTGGTCCACAGAAAGTCTCTATCACATCTCATCAAAAAGCCCCTAGATACAGCATTTGCGTGATATATTCTCCCTTTGCCAAGAAAATGTATATAAAAATGTTAATATCTGTGTCTAAATTTCTATTAAATTAGAACTAGTTTTCCCTGAACGAATACAAGCAAGCATTCTCACTCTTACCCCCCACCCCACTCCCCATAATTTTATACAACTCTGGAACTCTTCTAACATTTAAAATATCACGGTCACTCATCGTTTAAATTTTTTATTGGGAGGAAGCAGTTGAAGGGCTGCCTTAACTGGATTATTTTTTCTTTTGTATTGTGAAGATTCTAGAATCTGGCAGGAATAAATTTCATAAGAGGCAACATTTCACTGGTTATTAAAATAATTTGCGAGAACAAATGAGGGCTATAAAACTGAATAAAAATATTTACAATTATTTTAAGTTCATCAAAGATTTCCACTTAGAATTATTCTGCACTGTTTGGAAATATCTCATTCACTAAAATTAATGTTCAGTTTAGTTTCCCAAAGCTAAGAAAATGTTAGCATGATATTATTCCACCTACAGTTTTGGAAGTAGGTCTATAGAATTCTGAAATTTAAATATGGATCACTAATTACAGTTATAGCTACTAAATTGTTTCTGAGTGGGTTTATTTAGTGTTCAAATGCTACCCCAGAGGAAGAATCTTATCTATAGAGCTATCGTAGATAAGCAACATAATCAAAACATTCTTCCTGATGAAAATTTATTTTTAACTTAAAAGAACATATCTACTGACCACCCACTCACAGACTGAGAGTTTTGCTGGTACATGAAACCCTCACTACAAAATTAACTAAATTACTTTTGCTAGGAATTCAGGGTAAGATGAGTCCATTTTGGACCTCGTCCAAGGAAATTTATTGAATGTAAATACCAGAAAAGAAGCTCCTTTGAAAACTTTTCATCTATATGTGCTGTCTTATTAGACAGGGTGCCTAAGGACAGTGTCACAGCAAGTTTCCAGTGAGGTAATTTAATTTGTTAAATTAAATAATTAAATTTATCCTTCTCATACCTTAGGGTGGTAAAGAGGACATGGAGACATGGAGAAGAAAGACCATAGTAAGTTCTGTGCTTATTTTAAAGTCTGATTGATGATGCTTTAACCACCAGTCTTAGATTTTTCCAAGGAACTTTGGCAATTCAGGAAAGCTGTCAGAAAGAGAAGACTCATTCTTGCTGCAGATTCATTTGTGTTCTCAAAGAAAAAGACATTGTATGAAGTTTTTATTTGGAGAAACCAGCATCAAAATTACTGACTCAAATCGACAATGCTTACGAATTCACTAAATTTTCCCAGATGGCAAGGAACACACACACACACACACACACACACACACACACACACAC
Organism: Pteropus vampyrus; assembly: GCF_000151845.1. Classification (NCBI taxonomy): domain Eukaryota; kingdom Metazoa; phylum Chordata; class Mammalia; order Chiroptera; family Pteropodidae; genus Pteropus; species Pteropus vampyrus. Next base: position 19,477,111 of record NW_011888786.1, on the reverse strand, counting down.
ACACACACACTTTCCATGACAACCTTAAATTTGATTCTTTGTGTTCCATTTATCCTTGACATGTGGAGTAAATAGGTAAAAATAATGTTACTAAAAGAGGTGAAGAAGTATAAAAGGGAAGTGAAACATGGATTCCTAGATATTTACACCTAGAAAAAAAATATTTAAGCTTAAAAACAAGTTTCACTCTATCAAATGAGAATTACTTAATTTCTATAATTCAGTTAAGAAACTCAGGAAATGGAAAGGCAAGTTGCGTAGTGTTGGTATTTCTGTGGAATTTCTGAGTAATAACTGTGTATATTTTGTTTGAAAATATCAAAAAAACTAATAGTGAAAAATGGATGACTGGATTACAACTTTTTAAATCTTCTATAATATTTTTAGTGAGTTTGTTGTTCAATATATAATAATGTTCAATATAATATAATCTTATAGAGCAAGGAAAATGACAAAATCTTTATAACAGATTTATTATGAGAAAGAACGGTAACCTAACTCTTTAAAATACTAAGTAATTTTGCTGCTTTCAGCTGCGATGATCCCAAAGTGACTACAGAAAGTGTCATATTCCATCAAAGTCACTTTGTTAGCCTCTAAAAATGCTTCTGATTCACGTACCCAAATTCTGATACAAAAATTATAGCAATTAGCAGGTTTGCTAGCTTTTTGTAGAATTTTGAAATTGTGATCAATGTTATTCCTAATTCATCCTCTTTTAAACCACAAAATAATAGCGACTTCATTTATCCTCTACAACATGTTTTTTTGAGAGATTACGGTGTACAGTGTAACTTATTTATCTGTGACTATTATGAAGGGCAAGCAGGAGAAATCATAAAAAAAATTTATTGGAAACAAAGCTGAGGAGACTCAGGGCACATATCTGGGCCCAAGTCACATCTTATGCAATTCACTGTGAGAATTCTCATTAAGTTACATAGGTCATCAATTAGATGCAGAAAAACGGATCAGTGCTTTCTTAAGTTGACATTTTTATAGTCATTTCTTTCACAGCACACACTTTTTAAAAGTAGTTATTTGCAGGTTTACCAGTGATAACGTTAAGTATTTGAATATGTGAAATTAAATATTCAGTTATAGTTGAGTGAATAAAGCTGTCAGGATCTGTCTTGCAGGCACCACCTTTTCTGACTTTCGTAACCATTCAGAAGATTCCTGCTCACTCACCATCTGTAGTTTTGTTTGCCATTTAAAATATAAAACAATCTTCAGATAGAAAAAGTTTAGGAATACAGGTAGGAAGAATTTAAGCAAAGTTGACTTCCCTTTGCTTACTGGAATGAATGAATGAATGAATGAATGAATGAATGAAAGAACTAGTACATCATATTGACTGCCTGGTCTGTGTCCCAGGCCACATGATCTTACCAGCCCTACAGGATCTCACAGCCTCATGAGATACAGCAATGTAAATACTGTATTTTTATGCTATGTGAAAAAAAAGGTATTAATAAAGCACCGTGGAAACATGAAATAGTGAATGATAATTCTGCCTTGGTGATATTTAGGCTTGTTTGGGAAATGAGAAAGTCAGAGCGGGTAACATTTTAGCTCATTTTGAAAGATGAATAGAATTTTTTTTCCAGAAAGAATGTTTGAGGAAGAACATTCTGGAAGAGGGAAGTCTATGAACAAATGGATAGTAGCAGGCAGGTTTACAGTGTATATAGGGCATTCTCATTGTGTGGTCAACTCATTAGAGGATTAAGTGTGAAGTAATGGAGGGAACAAGAAAGGAAAAGGCCACTGAGGAGCAGGCTGATGTAGGGGCCTGAAAGGCAGGCGGAGGCCAGATGAAGAGGTTCTATGCAGGCAAGTTTTGCTTTATCCTCTAGGCTCTTTACCTCTTTTGAATCATGGATCCCTTAGAGCTGTGGTTTGCAAACTTTTGCCTCTTAGAATCACCTAGGGAGATTAAAAAGAATCCAGGAGCCCAGGCCACACCTAACAAAGCCTGTGGGAATGGGACTCAGGTCTCTGTATTTTTATAAAATCTCCAGATGCTTTTAAAGTAAAACAGTGTTTCTCAAACACTGGTCCCAGGATCAGCAGCATGGGTATCAGCTGGATACTTGCTAGGCCTAAATCTAAACCTGCTAAATTCAAAACTATGATGGGGCCTAGCAATCTGTTTCAACAACCTTTCCAGGAGAGGTGGATGTTTGAGAAGCTAGTGAAAGCTGTTAATGTGCTTTCCAGAAAATGCACTGCATGTTTAATTTTGGGTATAATTTTAGGTGGTATATGGAAATCCCCTCTCGTCCCATTCCTTTTCCTCCCCACAAGACTGAAATCCAGGTTACGTAATTTACCTCTAAGTAGTGAGAGACATTGACAATTTTTTGGTAAAAAAGAGACAGAATAAAATTTGGTTATAGCGTGATGGCTATATAAAGAATGACATGGAATGGGGGAAGGCTGGAGTTAACTCGATCACCCAGGAGGTTATCAGATTATAGAATAAAAGGGAACTCAGTAACACATAAGTTGTGTGGGTGATGGAGAGGAAGTGGAAAATGATTCCAAGGTTTCTTACTTGAGCTTGGAGTTAATGAGGGCTTTACCTGGGACAGAAAGTATAAAAAGAGAAGGTTTAGAGGCAAATAATGATGATTATTGGACACATATGGAGAGATATATAAAAAATAGGTCTGGAATTTAGTTGAGGGATGTAGACTGTGGATAATTATATAAGAACCATCAGTCTATAAACAGGTCGGTGTAGATCAAGATCTCTTATCCTCTCAGTATTGACATTGTGGGCTGGCTAATTTTTTGCTTTGGAAGGCTGTCCTGTGTACTACAGGATGTGTACTATAGGATTTTTAGAAGCATTCCTGTCCTCTATCCACTAGGTGACAATAGTAAACATCCCTTGCAGTTACAACAACAAAAAAAGTCTCCAAATATTGCTTAATTCTTCAGACAGCAAAATCGTGACAAATTGAAAAAAAAAAAGTCATGACGAATTGAGAAGCACTAGTGGAGATGGAACCTGCAGAGTGGTTGAAATTGTTCTTGACTGACTGGTGGGGCTGGTGGGGAAGGAGGAGGGCCCAGTGAGAGACTGAGAAAATGTTCACAAAGATCGGGAGAAAGTGGCATCAAAGGAGCCTAGAAAGGCTGAGTTCTCATAAGAAGGTGGTTGGATGCTAAGCATTACCCAAGTGGATGAGAATTGAGGAGTCTATGGATCTGGTGATATGTGGGTCATTGTGAAACAGATTCAATAGAGACCTCCTGAAGACCTGGAAAGTATACTACTGAAGACAATAGTATGTGGAAGAGTAAACAAGCAGAAGCAGAGACTGTCAATCTATATTACTTCTTTAAGGAACTGGATAGGGAAAGATAGAGGAGGCAATAGAGGCAAAAAGGATAAAGAGATGGATTATTTTAGGACAGGAGAGATTTGCAAACATGGTAGATTGATAGAAAAGTGTCAGTAATTCCAAATAAATACAGGACTTCAGACAAGCTCAGAATCTTTATTTCACTAAGAGCTCAAAATATGAATAATGCTAATTATGAAGGAGAGTCTGAGAGCATAAATTATAGCAGCAACACACTGAATAATTGCAACAAGGTGTTTCTTATTTTATAATAACTATATATTAATTTTTACAATACAACATTAGTTAATTGGGGGATGCATTTCATCTGTAATACAATAAAATCCTGTTTATGAGATTTTGCCTCTGGACCAGGTCACCTTAATAGTAGTAATGATCTTCTTTTTTTCTTTGTTGGCTTCCTCCTTTACTGTTTTCTTCTGTTTCTCCATAGCCAGCATGGAGGCAGGAGACCTACAAACCACTAGGAACAAGCTTGTTGGCCTTGTGTCTGGAACTGTTTTTGCAATTAAACATCTTTTTAAGATGAATCAAGAAGAGAAAAAAGCTTTACTATAATGTATCGTTTTATCAGTAACTTTTTTGTTGCACAAGCATTATCTATATATGAAGAAATCTTCTAAACATTTTAACTTATGTGTGTGCATGCACATGTGTGCATGAGTATGTGTGTGTGTGGGTTCCCATCATGGCTGTACAGTTTGGCTTTACAGCTTGGCCTCGGGCATCTTATTTATTCTTTCCGGATTTCAAGTCTGTCATTTGCACAATGAGCAGGTGGGACTCAATAAACTCTAAGGTCGTTTCCGGCTTTAAAATTCTATAATTACTTGATTTACTTTCTGAATTATCTTTGTTTGGTAAGAGCTTGCCTTAATCTGATCCATTCCTGAGCAAAATATCTCAGACTGACTTAAAGCTCCAATTTTTACTCTGTCTTTCACACCTTTTTGTTTATTAGGTCAATAGTAATGAGCTCTGAACATTTAAGAACTTGCCCAAGTTCATGTAGGTAGCTCATCAGTGGTGTAGACAGAGTGAAAAAGAAAATTAAGGCTTTCCAATTTTCCACTGCAGTACTTAAATTCAGAAGAACAAGTCACCTGTGAAAATGTCGAGTCTTCGTATGTCTGTCCTTTCTTTGAAAGATCTCAAAGCATTTTCCAAATGTATGGAATGAATCCTTTCTTTTTGAATCTCATTTGTGAATAACTGGAGTGGTATGTTTTAAGCGCATTAATAGAGACTGATGTGTGAGTTTATTTCTACCAGTAGATACTGTAAATGTGACGAAAGGAATCAACCATTTACAGGGGTAAATGGATTCCCTAGAGACTGCAATGAAATTTATTAGTGAGGTTTGTATTAACGTGCTTAACTTTTAAACACACACTGTTGTGTTTGTTTAGCTCGCAGTTTTGAAGGCTAGATAGTATAATAATAAACCCATCTTGAATTCCCTCACCCCTGTGAGTGATACTCAGTAGGTGGGGAGGATTATCGCAGGGGAGTGACAATGCGTTGCCCTAAATAACATAGTTTTTCTTAGGATTAAGAGTGGACAAAGTTTCACTTCTGTCTTGGAACTTCAATTTAAACGAAGAATTTTTTTCAACTTAAGGTACAAATTGCATTCCTACATCAACCTAGCATATGGTACTGAAAGCACTTACTTATCTTAAGGTAATGATTTACATTCCATGCATGATAGTCTATCCATGGAAATTGAGCAAAATGTTTTTAGTTATAGAAAATTTGTTCCTCATAGCACACTGGCTCTTAGGTATTAGAGTTGTGCAAAATGAGTCCAAAGTATTAGCAGGTGTATGTTCACATGGCCGGTTAGAAGTAAGATTGCTTTGAGATAGGGAAAAAAAAGTTCTGAAACTGTTCTCCACTCCATCCTTTGCATATGAGCGGGCAGGGAAAAGTGGAAGAAAAATAGGAGAGAAGAAATAAAGAGAGGTACTTCGGTGGCTAAGGTGAACTAAAGAGGTGTTTGTACCCGCTGAGAAATAATGATTTAAAAGTGCCAAAGGAGAACTGGAGAAGAGTCTCTATACATCAAACACTTCAAGCAGGACCAGGGCTTGAGCGAACACTACTCCAGGGAGAACTTGTGTTGCCTTCGTTCAGCTCCACTGTTTGGAATTATCGACACTGGCTGGAGTCATAATTTTTGGAGACTTAACTGTTTTGCATTAATGTTTCTACCTTTAAAATCCAGGATATTCTACTATCTGGAGGATGAACCAGTATAACCATGGCTGCCCCCTTCTCTGGGAGTACATTATAGCTGACACACCTTCCTTGGCCTTCTTATTTATCTGTCTTTTTTTCCTCCTGCTTTTTAAAAAGTCTGAAATACTTTTTCTTATCTAAATCCCACATCTTCGAAACACATTTTCAAATTCATGTCCTACATAAAGACTTTGATGACTAAACTGATTACACACATGTCTTGGCCTTATTTTTTACCTCTTTAGCCCTGACATATTCAGTTTGTACCATCAAGCCGTCATTGTCCTCCGAATTGTCTACTTGTGTCACAAAAATATCTTCAGATTCTTCAAGTAGGGACCGATTTGCCTGCTTCTTGCTCATCTCCTATAATATCTAGCACATGCTGGGCCCTGAATACTTCCGGAATGAATCATTACATGCTGGAGTCTGTGAAAAGATAAAAAGAAAATCACCCTGAAGCTCTTCTGGCAAAGGGTCAATTGGAGTTTATTACAAATGTCAGTAGCGGAGAACGAGATATGGGTGTTGTTCCCAGATACGAAGGGGAGATGACACCAGCACAGAGAAATGTGAAGCAATTGTTCTGTCTTCTTAACAGTCCGTATATAATCCTGAGTGATACACACGGGCTGGCCTAGTGTGCTTAGTCTGATTCCAGGGATATCTCTGGCTTATTTAACAATGCTGCCCTTGCAACAACATTAGCATGCTAATCTATATTACTAGCCGCAAACCACATTCCCAAGTATCTTTTAACTAGATGGATTGAGATTATTGCCCTAGAAAACCAGGATAATATTTAGCATGGTGGCCTAGGATTTTAAGAGGGCAGCATCAGAGGGAAAACTCATGAATTTAAATCATTTTTCGTTTTCTAAGGTTCTTACCAACAACACACACAGTGAAAAATCCTCTGAAGTTTAAATATTTTTCCCCCCCGCTTGTGCTGTGTTATCACTCCTGTACACTTCACTGAGCTTGAAAATTGCAAAAGAAAGACCCAGCTTCCCCACTGCCAGCTCCTAAACTACTCTGTTTATAGTCAGTTTGCCTCCCTGGATCTTATGTTTTAACACATGCTGTAGTGTTCAGATTGCAAACACAGCAGAGGGATGTTTAAAGCCTAAAAACAAACTGTTTTCATTGCAATGTGCAAAACAGCATTCCACGAAGACATTTCAATTAATATTAGCTGAGTGAGGGGAGTCCTCTCTCTGTGGCCTGTTCAGTGTTTGGCCTCTCTCTGCTGAGACTGCCAACCAGGGTGCTGCCAATTAATGCCAGCTGTGATCTATTGTTTGCTTCTGACACCTGGGAAGTCCCAGATCATCAGAATCCTGCAAACAGCAGCTGGCTTAGTGGAGGCTGCCAGACTTCAGGGATTCTGAGGTCTCTCAGCGAAGGTAGGGGGCTGCCTTGTTTTAGTTAAGGGAATAGCCTGAATAACCAGTTTAAAATCCAAGATGACTTACATCAAACAACACCCAAATTTGGGGAGGCCTAGCCCTAGCCTATAACCCCCACATCACGCTCTCCGTCTACCCACAGGGCAATCTTCTAAAAAATAAACAAATTTTCCTAATTTTTTCTTATAAAGTCCCAACAAGTCCCTGTTATGCTGTAAAAGTATTTTCAGGACTCCATATATCTCTAGGAGGTTCTCAATTTAGTCCAGTTGTGCTATGATTTATTGAAATTTTATTTACCTATATTGAAAAATGTGTATATTCTCTCTTTGCTTAAAATACTTTATATTATTATGCTCCGTTTGACTATCTTGCAGATAAGACCTAAGAGCCAACATTTATTGAGTGCTTATAATGTGCCAGGCACTAAGCCCTTTACAAGTTTATCATTTCATTTCATTTATGTTTAACAAGCAAGTTTCAGTGTAGAAGTTCCATCAAGTAGATGAAAAGTCAGTCAGGTGCGAGGGTTTCTTTTTTTCACCTTTCCATACTATGGTTCTGAAATGATAATCGCTTTTCATTCTGAACTTGGGTTCACTTTGAGAAAGAACTCGAGCAGGTTGTGATGCATGACGGTGTGACTGCATTTCGCTGTGGTGGGCTTGTTTGGTGAGTTTCCTCATTCTTCTTCCTTTGTTGGGTGGTTTAGGAAGAGTGCTGATATTTCCTCTTAGGCTTCTTGAATTATAAATGTCAGGAGGACAGAAACTGCCTCTCAGTGCCACATTGGTGGCTGTCCAACAATCTGTAAACCTTAATAAAGACCTTGAAGCAATAGCAGATAATACCAGAGACCTCTTCCCCTGGGAGAGACAACATCGAGAGGACTGGTCACTGGCCAGGTAACTCAGACTCTGCAATATGACTAGGTATTTTGTCTCCTGACACTTTCTTTTCATATGAATGCAAAGGTTCTAAATCCATTTCATATGGATGCTCTTCAAAGCTGGCTAGTAGCCCTCCTTCTATTCTGGGCTCCTAGGTCGCCATGCAAGAGCCTGCTGATTGTGTTAAATACACAGTCACTTTCTAGTGTTGATCATAGGAGGCTACATGAAGCCATTTGCACTTGATTTATTCAGTACATGATTCCATGTCTCAAGAAGTGAAAATCCAGTGAAATAAGCCACCACTCTAGCTCTCATTAACAACTTGATCCAAATCCACTCAAAATGCTCACTCTTAAAGTCATCAGGTGATGATTATATGATTTGTTTGTTGAGGTCTGTTAGTTCAATTGGGTAATTATAAATAGAATTTATAAATGGTTTCCAAATCATATGCTATTTCTTATAAATCAATCTAATGTTTCCAAATTTTAAATTTAGTTTACATTAATAAAATACACACATAATATAAAGATGAGAGTACTTCTAGGTTCAATGTGCAAAATTGTAGTCATTGCATACATTTCTTTGAAATAAGGTATGTAAAATCAAGAAAATATAAAAGAAAAATTAAGAAAAAATATTCTAGATTATTTCTTCCAGACAAATTATAATCAGTTTTTAATTTATATGAGATATTTGATACATTTTATTTTGACTAGCTCGTTTAGAGTCAAAGCGTTCTCTGGTTCAGACTCAGTGGACTATCTGAGCGGAAGACTATGTGTTGGCAGTGAACTCCACCACTTTATTCAGCGTTTGATCCAGGGCAGGATTAAAACCATACTTTGTTTTACCCCCTAGACAGTCACTCAGTACTGAAAGTTTGCTTCTATAAACAAATGGCCATCAACACTCTTCCTCTGTTCTGAAGCTGTTTGGAAATCAAGTCAGTTCTCAGAGGCCCTACATATAATTTTTATAGTCTAAAGAACAAATGAGAAGTATCTCTACTCTCCCTACCCACCCCCCTTGACACTATTAGATCTAGAAGATGCCCCAGCTCACATAACGTCCATACTAAACTCTCCTTACATTAACTGTGATTGTTCTAAGTGTCGGTGTTTTTCTCCTGCTCTACCGTGTTACGTAAATGGGAATACTATGATTTTAAGCAAACCAGATAGCTACTGTACTATGGTAAATGTGGGTTGATGCATATTCTCCTGGTGAAAGAGCTATCAGGGGTTAGAATAACATTTTGGGATGCTAGCCAAAGCCAAATCTGAAGACCTTTCTGGTTTTGACCATTGCTGCTAGCTTCTTGAAATAAAGCAAGGGTGTTTTACACCTCATAGAAATTACTGAGCATGTCAAAAGCAAGTTCAAAAAAATATTTTCACTTCAACTTAAAAAAGTTGTACAGGGAACAAAGGTAAACTTAGAATATGGCTATTTTTAACTGAAAATGACCGACTTTCTTTTTGAAGATGCTGATACAACTTCTGACACTGTTGGTGATGAGTGGTGTGTAACAGCCGTCTCAGCTCTGAGGCTATCAAATAGTGAAAAGGAATCTCCTAAGCATCAGTCCCAGGACACTGGAATGGCTCTTAACAGCTCTCCTTTTCCCGAGTAAGCTGGAGATGAACTAAAAGGTCTAGGGAGAAACTACTGCCTAAACAATGAAGAAAGGAGAAAACCCCCAAGGAAGACAATTTAAAGATTAAGTCACACGGTTTGAATTTGATACAATGTGAGGAATTCCAGTTTAATTTTCATTTATAGTAATTTCTTCTAACAGCTTTTCTCTTTTACACAGAGATCAGTTTGGATAAAGGAAACAGCTATGAGAATGCAGTTTCTCAGTTGAGTCTAAAAGGCAAGTTCTGTAATCAAAGAGAGGATGTCAGCAGGGAGGGCTAATCATATGTTCTTAAACCAAACTCCTTTTTTCCTTTTCATTAGGCTTTCTTGAGGCATTCAGCTAATTAATGATAATAAATAGTTATTGAGCACCACTAATGTTCTGAATCCTCCAGTGTCATGCATTTGGAAGTAAAAGGACCAAGAGATAGATTAACTTAGGAAGTGTCTGTGTATATGTGCGTGTATGTGTGTGCACACACGTGTGCAGCACTATGCCTTAAAACTCGGATCATGGTTGTAAACTAGGAATATTTACATAAAAGACGGGATGGCCTAAGTCACAGAGACAGATGAAACCTTCACTCCGTGTGATCGGTAGAGATCTCCTAGTACCTAATAGGTGTAAGAATAATCATTTCCACATTTGTATTTGGACTTTGGTCCCATCCCTTAAATCAGAGTTATAAATCCTGTGAAGCTAGATTAATCTTATTTTATGGATGGTTGTAAAAAAAAAAAAAAAAAAAAGACTGTCCTTCAGCTTTATGTAAGAAAAAACAAGACATCTTTGCAAAATGATGTGAAAAGAGATGTTCAGAGGATATGGACCCCAGGACATCCTGGGTTTGCTCTTGTTATCTAGATTGTAGAATGGAGGTATGTCGTGGAAGCAGGAGGTAACAAAAAGAGCTTAGCCTTTGTGGTCGGGCAACTCTGAATTTGGATTGTGGCTCTGCACTCACTTGCTTTGTGGCTTTGAACATGTTTCTTACCCTTTTATGAGCCCCAGATTTCATTTATAAAAAATGGAGATAATACCCAGATTACAGAATTGTTTTGTGAATTAGGGATGGATATGTAAAGTAAATATACGTAGAACTTGATAACTGGTAGCTGTTATTATCTTTCGGTTGCAAAGATGAATGGGCCTCAGAAACCATAATGAGACAGAAAGCTCACATGAGACCATGATAGGGCACTCTCTTCCGAAAAAGCACAGACTGATTAAAGCCTGTGAGAGGAATCACTAATGAATTTTTTTAAATGGCAGAGGCCTAATTTCTTACTGATTAAACTTTATTTGGTAGCTCTCATTGGTATGTGTTGGTCAAACCTCGATATTCCTCCCTTTTCCAAGAGAGAATCTTAACTCTGGAATAAAAGTTACCCAGATTTATCAAAAAAGCACACGCTTCAAGTTTAATTTGCATCTGATCACTTGCAGAGGTTTTTTGTTTTTTGGTTTTTTTTTGTTTTTCTCTTTGAGATTCTCTCTGGCTTAAGGAGAGAGCTCCCTTTCAGATTCACTCAGATCGTAGGGTAGACTGCCAACTTAAAAGTAACTTCATAACTGAAAGTTTGAGGATCAAATGTATAACATAATGACTATATTTGATAACACTGTATTTTATAATTAAAATTTGCTAAGAGAGAACTTAAATGTTCTCACCAAAGGAGAAAAAAAGGTGAATATGTGAGGTGATGGATGCGTTAACTCAATGGGGGGGTTGCTTTCACTATACATATAGTACACTTAAATATCTTGTAAGATATTTTATTTGGTAATTATACCTCAATAAAGCTGGGAGAAAAGTAAATTTGTGATGAAAAATCTAATGCAAAAGGCATAGCATGTCTGTTATAGAATGTTGGGCATGATAGATTTATATTTGTGTAGTCGTAACATTTTTACATTTTTTTTCCAAGCAGCCTCAAAAAGCATGTTAACAAGACTACTTGAAATTAATACTCTGCTATTAGACTGTATACAGATGGGCTCACTTCCTTCCTTTCCACCGTGCTGGAGTTCCTAGAAGAAAGAAGTACTCCCTTCTTAACAAATTCCATCTCTCTCAGATCAATAAGGATTGGCAAGAGGCCAGGTCGACTTCTCTTGGACTCTGTACAAGACCTTGTCCTGTATTTTCCTTTTATTAGTTCTTACCACTCTAGTTTTTCTCACTGTTATGTTTTTCATTGGTTAAACTCTCAGTAGTCTTGTTTTCTTGCCAACTTAAAATAATAAAAAAGTTAAAACAAGCGAGTGCAGGGGTGGCTTTCCCCCAACTCACAGCATTAATTATATAATCACTACTCAGAACTCAACACAGTAATCCAATTTGTTTTTAAACACAGGCAACTCTTGAGCCTTTGCATTTGGAAATGTCTTTCTGTCCACTTGTTGCATTTAGAACAAACTGCCTATGCAAACGAGGAAGAGCCACTGTGTGTTAGCCTTTCTTCTGCGGCCCATATCCTCAACTGCCTCTCAACAATTCACCCCTACAGTTCTTGTAAAGAAGCCTATTGTGAAAGTTAATGGTTATAAAAAGCATTTATTTACATCTGTTTTAGTGTAGCCATGAAGAGTGCAATTAATTAAGAAGTTTCTGGTGTGGTAAGAATAATCATACATCAGGAATGCAAACACATGATTTCCAAAGAGAATTTTATTCCATATGGAATTTTTCCCCTAACTAAGAATTAATTGCAACTTTAAAGAAGGTTTGATTGTGTCTATGAAAAAACATTTTAACTACTGAGGAATTCTAAATGACTTCAATTTAAAATTTTCTTTCTTTACATTGTTAGAGTTAAGAGAGAAGGGCTTTGATCAAGCTCTGAGTTATAGAATTTATTAGAGTGGAGGGAAGAGGATAACCTTCAGATGTCTTCTGTGGTGAAATGTTGAAGTTAAAAATTTTAAATGTTTGCAGACTAAAGACTTATTCGGCTGTGAGGCCTAAACGGATAAACAAAATGTGACATGTTTTATTTTGTTACTTAACCCTTGTTTAAAAAAGCACAACAAAAAATGTATATAAATCATATTTTTATGCCTTTCTGAAAACATGGACATGGAGTTTTGGTGATTATGCTCCGTGTAGTGGCATCATGCCATATGGTATGAAGTGGTTAGTAGATATGCAATAGCTTTAATTTTGGTATGGCTGTTTCTTAAAGCTGAAAACATTTAAATATATACAACATAAATTCTATGAAGGGATGTCCTTTCTTTCTATTGCCATGTGCTCCTCATTCCAATATTTTACTTCAGCTCAGCAATGAATAATGCAAAGAAATTAAGGGGGAAAAACAAAAACATGCAGCTGAGGGCAAGATTGGTGGAGGGAAGATGCCTAGTGCTGCTTAGGTACAGAATAAGAATGTGACATGTTAGAGAAGAGAAAGGGAAAAAAAAACAAAACCACGACTTGGATGCAGGCAGAGAAACTATTTCGATCAAATGTAGTTACAACAGTTGCTGAGAAAAAAATTTCAATCAATAACAAAGAGCTCTTATCACGTACAACTTTAATTTGATTGGCATGGCATTTCCATTATATGCTAATGAATTACGGATGATGAGAACTGCTGTCGCCTTCTGAGTGCAATTGAACATTCATCAATCAGTTACTTAAATGCCAGACTGTCTGAAATATTAAAGGAAGTTGTTGCTATTTTGGAGATGAAAGTAAACAAACTGGAAATCTTGAATTAATTGAGAAAAGGATACACGTTGATAAGTAGGATTTGGCAAGTTATTACTTCTCTGAGTGGATGTCAGTGCAGGTATCCTGTTCTCAGTGGAATAAATGCGTTCCTGCAAAGCTAACTGAAAAACAAATTCTCTTAAGGAAATCCTGTTTTTCTATTGACCAGTATTATACAATTATTGACTATTACTCTTGGGGAAAAAAAGAAGCCCATCCTTGAATGTAATACGATCACTTACAAGTATGTAACATTTTTGACAATACATGTTTAAAGGAAAATAACCATCTGCAAAAATATTTAAATTGATCCTCAAAATAATAGCGACATTCAAATTACTACAATTGACTAACAGTACTCCAACTATTGCAAAATAAAAATATAAAAGGAAAAGAAACTTAAAACACTTGAAAAAAGTTACTAAGTTTTCATCTTTTGCCCATCAAAAGACAAATTGGAGCTTTAGAATTCTGAGTATGCTTTTCGTCAGTGTTGAAACACCTAAAGATTCTAAGTTTGTTTTTTCATGATCCTTTCCTTTTTTTTTACTTGTTTTTGGCATTTTTCTCCAAACATTTTTTTCCCAATAATTTTAGAATGTTAGCCTAGGGCCTAAAATATTTAATCTTTGTAAAACACAAATTCTGTTCTGATGTTTGCTGAGACATGGTCAGCTTGGGCCCTTAGGTAATGGCAAAGACTATCAATTTGCAAATATTTCTTATGCTATAAAAATTGATTCGTTACTACCACCTCTCATCTATTAGTGTGCTACTATCACAAAAATGGAAAATAACAGATGTTGGTGATGATGTGGAGAAACTGGAAGCTTGCGTACTGCTGGTGGGAGTGTAAAATGGTACAACCTCTGTGGAAAACAGTATGGGAGCTCCTCAAAAAAAATTAAAAATCAAATTACCATACGATACAGAAAATCTACTTCGAGGGATCTACCTAAAAGAGTTGAAAGCAAGGTCTCGAGGAGATATCTGTATAGCCGCGTTCATAGCAGCATTATTTCCAATAGCCAAAAGACATACGCAACCCATATGACTAGCTCTCGAAGGATAAACAAAATGTGGTACCCACATACGACAGAATATTATTCAGCCTTAAGTAGGAAGGAAGTTCTGAAACCTGCTACAACATAGGTGAACCTTGAAGATAGTATGCTAAGTGAAATAAGTCAGTCACAAAAGGACATATGAGTACCTCATTCCACTTATATGAGGTAACCAAAGTAGTCGAAATTGTAGAGTCAGACAGTAAAATGATGGTTGCCAGGTGCTGCAGGGAGAGGAGAATGAGGAGTTGTCTGAATACTAAGTTTTGATTTGGGAAGATGATAGAAATTCTGGAGATGGATGGTGGTGATGGTTGCACAACAATGTTGATACACTTAATGCCACTGAACTGTACACTTAAAATGGTTAAGATGGTAAATTTTATGTTATATGTAGTTTAACACATTAAAAATAAAATTTAAAAGATGTAAAAAAATTGATTTGTTACTATGTTACCTAAGACAAGGTTTACTAAGTAAGGTAATTCCTGCTATTCTGTTTAGGCTGGTATTATTGAATTAACACAGTTTGTTGAGCATTATTAGACTCCTCTAACATCCACAGAGAAAGCGTCAAACAAATTTGGCTTCTTGTGTTGGTACAGAGGTGACACTAAATGCCCAAGTTCTATTGCTGTGGGTGTGCCTCTTCTTAAACCACAGATTTTTATTTATTTATTTATTTTTGGTAGATTTCTTAAGTAAATTCTGCAGAATAACTGAGAGTTAGAACAAAGGCCTGAAGTATTTGAGGAACAGCCAGGAGACTGGTGACTGGAGTAAGGGCAAGAGGGAGAGGTAGGAGAATATAAAACAAGGAGTCAAAGAGTGAACTGGGGACTGACTTCTTTGTGTGCTGTGGTTGAGGGGTCATCTTAGGGAATATCATGCATGTTTAAATGTACACAAACTATACTACGAGGGAGACGAAAATGCAGAAATGGAATTTCAGAGGAGGGTGCAAGATTTCTTTTATTTGGGGGAAATCATGGAATGAAAACCTAAGGCAAAGCTACAGAGGAAGAATAAATCTATTCCTTTTCACATTTGAGCATGCTTGAGAAATCTCTAAGTAGCAAGAACTAAAGAGATTCTCTGCTGGTCACACTCTATACTATTAATTTGTTTATTGTTAGTAAATCAGCCTTCATTTACTGAGCCGTGTGTGAGCCCAGACTATTTCTATTTCAGTACATAAGAGTCTGCAGTGATGCCCCAGAGGTGGATCTTAGCATGGCCTGGGATGTCTAGGCACAAGTTTTTCCTGTAATTTATAAAGCACCTTGAAATTTATCTCAAGAAGAGAGTTTCTCTAAAGAGTTTGAGATAAAATTACTGGCGATATCATTTTATATTTCAACATTTAATTGTTAGAGCAATTAATTTAACAACTGACATTAAAATACTTAGTCTTTCTTTGCTGCTTAGTGGTTTAAGTGTCTTCAAGGAGTTCACCTCCTAAGTTGTCACATAAGAGATGGTGGTTCTACTTTTGAACCTAGGAGCCAGTTTAGGTGACCATTGACGATATACTCAGTCTCTTTCTTGATGGAGCTGAACATAATCGAACAAATGGTGTAACTCATGGCTTGGGCCAAAGATTCTAGAGTTCTTGGAGGAACAAAAAGAATCCTGCTTTAATCTCCTTTATCTGTATTTATAGTTATGCTTTTCTCAAACTCAGCCTGACTATAAAGAGTGAGGGAATAGTATAATGCACCAAATAAAGTCCACACATGCACACACACGGTAAGAATTATGAACAACGAATTCTAAACACACGCCTCAAGTGTGCTAAAAACCATAATATGAGAAAAAAAATCAACTAATTTCAAATTTGAAATGCCTTGTTAATGTTTTTTTTTTCTTTAACCCCCAAATGCTCACATAACTCCTTCTCATATTGGAAATTTAAGTTGCCCCCCAACCCCAACTTGTTTTATTAAAAACAATGCTTCTCTGACCCTCTTTAAGTCTCTATTCCTTGTTATTATTTTAGCATGGATTTTCAGAAGTGAGATTGTTGGGTTATGGAGTATTGCACATCTAAATCTTTCATTACTTTACAACAAAAATCACCAGTTTATACTTCCAGAGAAAGTATGTACATAAGAGTCAAATTTCTGATGCTTTTCACTAATGGATTGTGTCAACTTAAATTTTTTCCAATCTGAAAGGTGAAAAAGTTATTATGGTTTTAACTACTATTTTTTAAACCATAAATGAAGTGAACTACCTTTTCATGTTTATTGGTATATGTATATATATTCTACGAATTACATATTCCTATGCTATGTTGTATTTCATTTGAATTGTTTGTCTGAAATCTAAAATATTAACTCTTTGCTGTAAGTATTGCAGATTACTTCTTTTAGTTCCTTGGTTATCTTTTAACTTTGTTATTGCAGCTTTTGGCATATAAGAGTTTGAATTGTTTATATAGTTAAATTTTTCTTGTGTTGCTTTAAAAAAATATTGTCTCATCAAGCTCGAAGAGGAATTAATACTTACATATATTGTTGTTGGAAATGTCAGGAATAGTAAAAGTGAGCAATGGTAAAATTTAGCAAAAAAAAAAAAATCCCACCAAGTATCTCTGTACAGTAATATTTAATGCAGCATTAGGTGTAAGTATAAAATCACCAAATGTTCATTTCTTCGATATTCAGCAAATATTAATCAAACATTTTTTGGTATACAAAGCACATTTGAAAGATTAAAATTGAATATCCAAATTTCCCCTAATATATTTTTAATATATATCATGTGGTTTGAAAACTAGTATTTTTTTGGAATTTTCATCTTTAATGTATATGTGTTTTCTGGAAGCAACGGAAAACATACCGTAATGTTACTTCTCCCTGCTGTATTGTCGTATTTAGCAATATTGGGATTCAGAGTAGCTTGCTAAAGATTAGAGAGAATGAATATTAAATCTCCATCTCTCTCTTTTTCAATCTCCTACATTTATACATTTGACCTACGAATAGAACTAATTTTATTTAATTCTACTTTTTAGTTTGTGGCAAATTTTTCAATATTAGTTTACCTAAACTAGGTACCTTATTTGTAATTGAAATTTCAACCATAGAAAACAGTATGATACAGATTTATTTTGAGGATGATATAATGATCCAAATTAATATAACAATAGGTTACAGAAGTTTTTCTGAGTTTTCAGCTTGAAAAATGGTATATTACTCCTTAATGATTATAGAGATTGTTGTAGGTTTGGGGTAGTACTTGCTTATCTCTGCTCAGAATCTGACCCATGGGGCCCATATGTAAAAAATCAAATGTGGAAAAAGCAGCATTTTTGAGTATATGTTCACATACTCTCTACTTTGTGATCCAGGACTCTCTTGAAATGCTGGATTTAGGCTTTCCTGCCTTGACCTTTGCATCCACGTGTTCAGGTTTGCCTGTAGAGCTCTTGTAGTCTTCAACACAGACCTTCGAACCATATATTGAGCCAGTTGCATGAAAAAGATTGAAGTTGAAAATTACATGTTCTGTCCAAGCAGAGCAGAAAGGTAAAGGTGTACCCACAAAAGCACATCTTCTTACCCCATAGTGACTAGAGGAATTTGATGGCCCCAGGCCTGAACTCAGGAAGGTAGAGAACAGAGAAGGTCCTCTTCTGAGTGTGCAAGATGTTAAAGAAGAAGCTGTGTCATCCGGGCTCCTGTTCTTGAGTCATAGCAACCCTAATCACAGTCAACGCACCTAGTGAATAGAAGGCTCTTGTCAATAGAATTAGCAACTCATCCTTTGGAATATAGAAATGGATAGGAGTGTAGAGTGGGTCAGAAAGAGAAAGGCTCGAAAAGCCCTCTTCAGTGATTATTCGTGTGGAGAGAGGGTGGAAGATTTATTTTTCCAAGCTGAAGCTGAAACGTATGGAGAAGAGGGGAGATGTTTTCTTTAACAGCATCTGCAAGGCTGTCATGCTTTTACATTCATATTTTACAACTTAACTTAAACGTTGACACAAGTAGCACACAAAATGTTAATCTACGAATATCTCTATGTTGCCGTACTGAAGTTTTACACCTTGCAAATTGTTTACAATTGCCACAATAGTGGGAATGAACTGTGGAAACCCAGACTGTATTATTTTAATTAACTGGCAGTTGTGTATTTGTTACTGCACACAGGTAATTATATGCTAGATGCTGTGGGAACACAAACATGAGTATGACTGGCCTCTGGCTGGATAAAGGCCACAGTTTAATATAATCGTTAAATGTGAGGCTTTCAAGTTATATTGTCTGTTTGAGTACTAGTTCTTCCACTTAATGTCTTTGGCTGTGAAATGGGGATAACAAAGTTATATAACAATTAAATTAGTGTATATAAAGCATTTGCCACAGTGCCTGGAACTAGGTAAGTGCTCAATAAATGTTTACTATTGTTATTATTATGATTGTGACTACTGTACCACTACTGCTACTACTATGGCATGGTGCATGAATTACTCATTGCCTATTAACCTCCAAATCACCATTCTGAAAAATACAGAGTTGTTACTTGATGTAAAAGTGACCATGTGACTCTGCTATCCTGACCACAACTGATTGAACTAGGAATTAATCAATGGCTCTGAACCATTATCTTCATGACATATTGTTGAATAGTAGAGCTTCTGTCAACCTTGAAGAGACTTAAGTCCATTTACAATACTAACATTGGTGACTCGGTTGCCTTCGGCACCATGTGGCTGTCTAATAATTTCTATACTGATCCCACCCATATGCTCATGTATGTCATAGATCTGGCACTGAACCACAGCTAGTCTATATTGTCCTCACAGTAACTTATGTCCAATGTTCCCCCTATCCCACCTACACAGCTCGATGATCTATATCGCAGGCATTGCCTTAATAAATAAACTCCTCAGATTTGTGAGTGATTGAAAGACGTGATGTGGTGGTGAGGGATTATGGCATATCATTTGAGAACTACAGTTTTTGCCTAGGAAAGCCACAGAGAACAAAGGATCCCAATATTTCTGTATGTGCTTGGGGTGTGGAGCAGGGAATAAATGTATCAGAATTACCTCCACTCCCAACAAAATAGTTGACAATATCGCTTAGATAGAAAGCCAGCGAACTACTACTCAATTAAGATTTTTTTATATTCCCCCTTATTAAGATTCAGGATTTCCTCCAACATGGGAAATATAATTGTATGGACATGTAAAGATTTACGAGTCTTTATTATTTGGGAGAAAGCCAGGCTGCTGAAATATAGAGATCCTATAATATAGCGACTAAATAACATGGAATTTTGTTTATTTCTCACATAAGTGTTCCAATATGGCAGGGAAACTTTGCTCTTTGTGTTCGTTTTAAGACTCAGGTTCTCTAAGAGTATTTTTCTGACATCTCCAAGGGCACTGTCATCATCTGCATGGTCTTCATTGTGCTACCACCATGTCTCTGTTTAGGCTGATGACAAGAGAAATAAAAACACGGGAGGGGCAACCTCAATACCTTAAGGGCCAGTTCCAGAAGGGGCACAGAGGGCTTCTCTTCAATTCCATTGGTGAAAACAGCATATGGCTATTTTTAACTACAAAAGAACCTGGGAAATGTAATCTAACTGGGCAGTTATACTTCCAAGATGAAGGGGAATTGGATTTTTGGTAGACAACTGCAGTTTCATCATCAAGTCCTTGTTGAGGAACATTAGGTACACAATTGCCAAGTCAAATATTATCTGTAACTAAAACACTGCTACAAAAAATTAGCTATCATTGAGTGCTTAGATAAGATAAAGTTTATGGCTTATTAAGATTACTCAATTCATTTACATATATGTATGGATAGATATGTCAATGTATGGATATATATGTAAATGAACATATATGTAAATGAACATATATCCATACTCATAAATGTACCTTGATTGAATTCTCAGGATGATACTACAATAGACATATTGTAAGTGTGGAACATGATATGAGAGACTATAACAATTAGTGTAAAACAAGGCATGTGGGTCTCTGATTTGGAATACTGGGGATTTTGTGCCAGCATGGCCATTATCTGCATGACACTGTCCAACGCATTTAACTTTTCCGGCTCTCATTCTCCAAGCTCTCTAATGTTTTAACAGTATAGTCTTATCTGATCAATTTTATCTTCAGAATATATCTCGAAACTATCTACCCTCCTTCTACTGCCACAAGCCTGGTACCATCTCCTTCCAGAGTCCATAAATCCAACTTATTTTCCTTCTCCAGCCTCATATCAGCATGTTTTTGTCAGATTTATACCCAATGATGGTTTTTCAACTTCTCAACCACTCTGAGTTTTTCTTTCTCGAAATCTGTGCATCTATTAGTCTCTCTGTCCTTTGCGTGACCATATCTTCCTCTTCTTTCAGGGCTCAGCTTTGATATCACCTTTTTAGAGAGACTTCTCTGGTCGTTGTATACAATATAGATTTCTTCAAACAGTATCTACCTCAAGCACAGGTACCTTTTTTCAATCATATTTGGTGTGGGTCTCAGGTCTGGCTGTGATCCAGGCTCGCAGCTAGGAATAGGACTCCAGATTTAAAATGTTACATTAATGTAGTAAGGTACCTGCGCCTAACTTATGCAAATATGACTCAGCTTATTGTTTATTATGTATGTGTGGCAGAATGCCACTATTGTTCTCTGACATATATAAAGCCCATGCGGTCCCTTAGCACAGAAGCGCACGCTCCCCACAATAAAGTTGGTCCTTGCTGTTTTATTCTCATGTCGGCTCCTTGTGCATTGAAAAAGTGGGCATCTTACCATCGAAGCCTACTCTTCTTGATCAGCTGGGCGCTGACATTTGGTAATTGTCTTTATTTATTTGTTTGTTTTCTTTCTATTTCCCTCATTGCACCTTTAGACTTCACTGAACAATTAGGTCTGTTAAGGGAAGGGAAATGTCTCACTAGTCATCCTCTTGACTCCATCACCCAGCAGTGTCCTTGACTTTGTAAGTGCTCAATAAATACTGTGGAATAAATTAATATAGGACTTTTCAAATGTATAATTAGTTAATTAAAACATAATTTAATGTAATTAAAATAACAACATACTTTAATTTTTATAAGAAAGGTATTTTAAAGAATATGTCAGTGAGTGAGCCTTATTTTAAGACAAAAAATATATCATAATACAAATTCCTTTTTAAAATTTTGTCTACTTTATTTTATATTTACTATCTTATCTATCTTTAAATATTCCATGATTCTTATAGTTTCTCAACCCAGTTAAGCTGGGAGGTTTTTGGGGAGGGAATTCATTATTCTTAGGCCTTCATTTTGTTTTGTATAATTTTAATCATGACGATCTTTATCAAATCCATGTTTATTTAAATATTTATTTCCTTTCGCATATGTTGAGATTGAATATGTTGTTTTAATTAGCGGCACTGCTTTCTTGTTGCTAGATGTATTGCTTTGGCATTTGACCAAGAGCAAAACAGAATCAACACAGTGTAATCTATGGCAAGGGAACTGAATCTCACTGTATAATGCCATTTCATTAGCCATAGGCTCAGGGACGGCCTATTCAAAAAAGTATGTATTGTAGCAACTACCACTAGGTACTCCATAAGAGTCAGAGTTGCCATTTCTTGTTCTCAGAAGGAACTTTTTTTGTTTGGCCTTGGATCAACTACAACTGAATGACAGTGAAATAAAATAAAGATGGAAGAATAAAAACAACCATTAAAAAAACACATTAACAAGTTTCTCTTCTGGATGTTTTATAAGTGAAAAATCAAATGTCTGAGACTCTGTAATGAGAGTTGATTACATCAATGTACAGAAAGAATCAAATGAATCATGCAGTTGCTGTGTAGAGAAAATGACAAATGCCTTTTTGTGAGAACTGACTTAAGGGTAGTTCGTATGTATTTCTGACTAATTTTAGCATGATAAATTATCATTGTACTTTATTCTTACTATTTAACAATTAAGTGCTGATTTTCCTTTCACAGACTTTATATTTATTGAATTCTTTCTATGCTCTAGTTATAATTGGATTTTTTTCCCGAGGGGTCAATAATCTTAGTTACATTATTGTAAAAGGTACAAATACTATATTATAATCTTTAAAAAGGAAATCCTGGATCTGCAATATAAATAATGTTTTTTAAAAAATCAATCCCATATCTATGAACTGTTTGTCTCTCTCTCTCTCTTAGGATATCCTTTGATATCTTCTGAGTGTTGGTTCCAGCTCTCCGCCCCTAATACTCAAATCAATGGATGCTCAAGTCCCTTATATAAAATGGTATAGAACACTGCAGAGTTGGCCCTCTGCATTTGTGGATTCCCAATCATGAATGGAAAATACTGTTGAATCATGGATGCAGATATGAAGGGCCAACTGTGTATTTATTGAAAAAAATCCACGTATAAGTGGACTTGTGCAGTTCAAACCTGTGTTGTTCAAGGGTTAACTGTATTTGCAAATGTGAAAGTTGTGGATTTAATGAAGATTAATAAAGGGAACTTACTTTAAGTTTTTTATAGGCATAGAGTACTTTTTTCTTCTTAAAAAAAAAAATCTAGGAAAGAAAATAAGGAGATAAATGCCTAGGAAACAAATATCACTTAAGATTCCAGGCTTTAGAAATATAATTGTAGAAACAAAATTATTAAAAATGGCTTGTTGGCAACTCAGCTATGATTTACCACTTGTCTTATGTCATTGTAGTGACATGTTGGTAATTGCAATATTTTTTTCAGATGTAAAAGAATCAAACACTTTGGAGTGTTAGTGTAACTGAAAAAACATTTCAGGACAATATGTTTATTACTTATTATTCATTTATGATAGCAATTACAGCCCAAATTTATAAATGTGTAGCTTGCGAAATGACATTTGGACGTAATATGGTGAATTTAAAAAAATACAAAATTTTTTGCTTTATAACACATTCACAATAATTACCAACCTAAGCTATGGCTAGGTGTATACCAATGTCACCTATATGTAAAAAAAATACTAGATTTGGGGAATCTTTAGGCAATAGATTCAATTTTTATTGAGGTTGGAAATCTTTTTTTGATAAAACATTCATAGTAAAGCAACTATTACTGTAATAGTGATTGTTTTCTTTTAAGTATTGAGCAAAGGGAGAGAATTTGAAGAACTCTGTATTCCTCCTCTCTAGAGATGGCAGTTAATTGTGTAATATTTTGGGGTTCATATTTGTCATGCAATTATATATACACACGCATATTTGTGTAATTATACATATTAATTATAGTGTAATTACATATATTTTAACTTCTCTTTCTCATGTTTATATACATGAAAATATTACAATCACTCTTTTCTTGACTAGACGGTACTTCCAGGCCTCCTAATAAGTGGACAAAGGAGGAATAATCCACCGTAAGTCAGGTGGAATTTTAAGAAATCTTAGCACTCAATACCATCATCATAGAATGTTAATTGTGAAGCTATTGCATGAGATGCATACCTGCATCATGTATAACTTCTAGAATTCTACAGTTGCTCACCAACCTTATCTCCACAGACTGACATAAAGACTATACCTCCTACAGTATAAGGACAGATACAATAAATAAAAGTATATAAAATCCTACATAATAGGATTGAGTATCACTGTCAGGTGGTAACTGAGAGACCATGAAAAGTATTTCATGTTTAGTCAAGGTCAGGCCAAGAGGAACTTGTCATTACCTTTCAATATGTCAAGAAGAGCTTCATGAAGAACTAGACTTTTAAGAAGGGAGTGAAGTCACTAAGTTTGCAGAGAGAGAGAGTATATCAGGTGTAAGGTATGAGGTCATGAAGATGGCTTATTGATATTAGAGTAAGAAGATTAGACGAAGAAGGCAAGAGTAGATTTGTTTCCTAGGAGTGGTGTGCTAATAGAATAATAAGACTTTTCCCTGAACTACTCTGAGCAAAAGAGGCCGTTGAGTGGAAAAATAAGCTCATTAGAGTGTCAAGAATCAAACAGACAAAAGTGTACCTGGTTGGGAGAGAGTCTATTGATACAGTCTAGCTCATAGGATTGAAAGGAGGAGAGATATGAAAAGTGGAGAAATATGGGAAAGGTTTTAGAAAAGACCAGAAGGTGCACTATAGTGGGCTGAATACCAAACAAGTAAGGGAAGAGAAAAAGCTCAAGAGCAAAAGATGCACATTCAAATGCTCCTTATGCAAAGAGTGGATAATTCTATTTTTCATCAGAATGTGCATAAACTGATATGATTTGAGCTTTGAGGAGCTAATTTTAAAAACTGTTAAAATGTTTCCCTTGTGATTCAGTATAGGCCATGGAGAATTGATAATGCCTCCGGAGGCTGTAATTCTCTTAACTGAGTAAGAATGACCTACCCCAGGGCCATAGCCATTGTCACACCTAAAACCCATCTGAGGGCCCACTGGCCATTTGGCCCAGTTCTAGGTATTGTGCAGCCATGCTTTTAGGACACAGTTTTCAAAATCATACCAACATTTTTCTGAGGCATAGCAATCATCTAATCTGCCTGCAGAATTGTGTTACTGTGAAAAGTTATGTCCTAAAATCCATAAATTTGTGAGGTTAGAATGAATCATTTTCGATATCCTTTACAAGCTAAAAAGTACTCAGGCCTGTTGACAAAGCAAAGAAATGGTGTCAAAAATAATTTTAAAACCTTTTGACCTATAAGGTTTAAAAGAATTAGGCACAGATTCTTTGCTTTAAGCCTCTTGGTGACAAGAAATATGGTACTCTGCCAGATTGTTTGATTGACAGTAGCGTTTGTAGTTTCAGCTGCTAATACAGTATGCTTCTTGTATATTCCGAGGGGGTAAATATAGAAGACTATTTGTCACCTGGGTTGATGGATTACAAATAAGTGAGACAATGTGGTTAGGGTTCTGAAGCATAAATAAAAAGTCAAAAACCTTATATTATTTACAATATAGTATTTTTATGATTTAAGTTTTGTGGTTCCTCTTACATGACAGAAATGGTTTGGTTTTAAAATAAGCATATTACTCATTTTTAAACACTTCTTTCCATTACATAGTTATTTGCTACAAGATTGCATCAATTAAGTGTACCAAAACCTGATTAGAATGAAGAACTTATTATATATAGCTGCATTTATTTTTAAATACCATGATTCAAGTATCTTAAAATTTTTCCACTCATAGGACCTATAACTAATGCCATGTTTCTCCACCCAAATAAAACTTGTTGTTTTCGGTACCTAATTAGTATTCGAGCTTGTTCGCACTTATACTTAGAATAGCATTTTTGAATAGTGTTTCTGAAAAATCTTTCTTGGTCAATAGCCCTCTAATAATATTGACTTCTCTTTGTACAACATTTTGCATTTGCTAAAGTGTTACAAGTGGTATAACATAATTTCAAAATGATATCATGAATGGTTCAGTAATTAATATTTTCAAAGAATCGTGCTATTCAAGATGAAAAGATTATTAAGGTGATATTACAGAGTCTTTGGATTGAGAAAAGAAAATTTGCTTTGGAAAGCACATTATCACCTTTCAAGACAAGAAGCAAAATTGGCATTTTTAGCATGCTACTCTTATCTTTATTTGCTGATAAAGAAAGAATCCAGAGTTTTTGAAAACTTTAAATGAAAGGCTATGGCGAGCTTCACATTATCCAATCTTAAAAAAAAGAAAAAAAAAAACCCCAGAAAAACAACAACAAAAACCATAAATGAATGGGAACAAAATAGAAACAATAGCTTTGACATTTTATTTTAGAATTTAAAAAAATTACTATTCTAAACAAAACAAAACATATGAAGTCTATTTGTTTTCATCTATATAATTAATACAGTATTATATTGAAGTACATAAAAATGTATAAGTTCTATGTCTATAGCTTCATGTTACAATGCTATCATTTCAACATGGATAGCTTCTTTTCAAATCAGTTGTTCTTTTCAAATCGGTTGTTCTCTTGTCTATTTTTAAAGATAATTTATATTAAAGGGGAGAGAACACAATTATTATCCAAATCAATTATTGCAACTTGTTGTTTTGTTTAAAGAACTGCGTAGAGGCAAAGCTACCATTTTTCTTGAATCTCCATCATGACATATTTGCTACACAAAACTACTTGCATCTGACTTGTTATTTGCTAACAGATAATGGGAGAATTAGGCTTAAAATTTATAAGTAAATTATAATTCAATACTTTGAAATATGCAGTATTTAAAAAATCAGTACTATATAAATGAGAACTCTATATCAATAATATACACTTGGTAAAATAAAAGTTAAGAATTCTTTAAATGTGATTTTTATCCTCTCTTTGTAAATTATTTTTACGTGCTACAAAAATTCTTTTAGATTCTTGTCTCACAAGCATAGCATCATAATCCAGACAAAAATAGTTAATTTCTACATTACTTGAATATCAGTTTGATTTCTCACCTGTTCAGAGAAATGCTAGATTAATGTACAAGTTTAAGTTGGGTGGCTGACATTAAATATACCATACATCTTGTGAAACTTGAAACCAGAGAGAACGTGTTGTAAGCTGGGATTTCAAGCAAATGGGGCTAACCAATATAGCTAGTGAAACCCAGGTATCAGTTTATTATTCTGTTTTCCAGAAAGAATCGTCATTGAATGTTAAAGTGTTAAATATATTG
>NW_011888786.1:19445123-19449452 GCF_000151845.1 Pteropus vampyrus | reverse complement strand
ATTTTCAGGCAATTTTTGAAAGAATCATTGTATGAAGTTTCCCATGTCCGACATTTAGATTTCTGGTGTAAGAATTATTATATTTTATATTAGATACCTTTAGCAACACAAAAAAGAAAAAAATAAATCATTAATTGAGAAAGCACACAGTGCAGCTCTTTAACAAACACAGAGTCATGTACGACTCAGGAGCCGCCTTAGTATTTGCTCTTGACGCATTTGTGTTACTAAAAGTGGAGGGAGTTATGGGACATTTCCAGCTGCATTGAGGCTTTAATTTTTGAGGAGATTGTAGTAGAAAATATTTTCCATCTTATTTTTGTCGATAGGGGATGCCTTAAGAGGATAAAAATTGACAATGTCTCATATTTATACCAAATGCCTAAATTATTTGAAAGTACTTAAGCATCATTTAATTGAATGGTTTCCAACAATCTGAAACAACTCTTCTAAGAAATAACAGCAGTAGCCTGGCCACTCTGGAGGTGAAAGCCTACAGAATAGGCTTTTCTAATTAAAGTAAAGATTTAACCATCCAGGAATCTAAGAAATGGGGCAGAAGGCCAATTGTTTGAGGCATAAATCAAAGCCTGAGTGCCCAGTTAGGAAAGGCCTGTTGTTACTACCCATTAATATTAGTGTTTCTTGAAACATGGACAGACATCGCTTTATTCATTTTTTTTTTTTTTGCTGAATTAGATGTTAATTATTAAAGTGCTATAAAATGCAAAATATTGTTTTACAAATGTAAATTATTATTACTTTAATATGACACACACAAAAAAGAAGGCATTTTCAGGTATAAAGTCTGAAAAAATGAGAATACATTACATAGAATGTTAATAAAGATAAGAATAAAAATTTAAAAAGTCAATCAAGAGTCTTGATGCTAAATTCATTGAGGCCACTAATACCCATTATCATTTATGGTGACAATCACATTATAAACATTGTTTTTATGTGTGAGGACAACTGTCAGAAACTTTCAGGCAATTTTTGAAAGTACCATATATGAAGTTTCCCGTGTCTGACATTTTAGTTTTTGGTGTGAGAATTTTTTTAAGAGAACAGAGGACAATTTAATTACTGGATTTTTATTCAAACTAATACGTTTAATATTTTTCAAACAAAATCTAAATTCAGAATAATAGATTCATTTTATATCTAATAGGAGCCCAGTAAACAATGTTAAAATTGTGAATAAATCAAAGTTAAAGCAAAAGCAAATCAAAGTAAAACCCAAATTAAGTCCAATTTAAAAAGCATTTATTTATTACTTCTGGTAAGTACAATTAAATGTAATAATTCATGTCAATCAATTGAAGCAATCTGACCTATGAACCACTGGTAAATGTATCTAATTTTATGTGAGAGATTCAGGGTTTTATAGACTATCAAAGTAAGACTTAATAAGAAATACATCATAATTAAATAAGTATAGATATTTTAAATCGCTTCATTTTAAATTAGCATCCCAGTGACCTACATGTAAAGAAGCCTTACCTCTTGATGGGAAAGACTTCTTTCTGGACAGAATCTAGAGATCAATAAGGAGCCTGACAGAGCATCTTAAGAATCATAATTTTGTAGGCTTTTCAGGCCCAGATTTATGCTCATCTTCTTTCTTTTCTGTCTTTATTTGTTTATTTGTTTTTTTGTTTATTTTCAGGAATTTATGGTTTGTGGGCAACAATGGGTAAAGAAGCAGCCTTTGCTCGGAAGAGCTCATGATCTATGGGAAAATATACTTACATTCATGTAAACAGCATTGCCCTTAAGCCCTGGCAAGAGGGGCTCCTGCTCTGGCCTTTATGCTTTAGAAAGTCTCTCTCTGGTCTCTATTATTCTTTGTCTCTTCTCATGGAGCAGGGAGTATGGAGAGCCAAAGAGATAATACAGAGCTTGCCTCCCCTTCC
Organism: Pteropus vampyrus; assembly: GCF_000151845.1. Classification (NCBI taxonomy): domain Eukaryota; kingdom Metazoa; phylum Chordata; class Mammalia; order Chiroptera; family Pteropodidae; genus Pteropus; species Pteropus vampyrus. The sequence continues at coordinate 19,447,536 of NW_011888786.1, read as the reverse complement.
AGACCATGCATTGGACCTGGCTTTCTCTGCACTGCCCTCTTTCCTGAGTCCATTCCCTGGGCCGTCTCACTGTTGTGTACACACCTCAGCCCAAAAGATGGTCTTTGGGTAGTTATTTGCAAGGATAATAGATGTAGCTTAGGCAGGACTGGGGTGTCCACATGTGCACATGTGAAGTTATTGCAATAACTTCAAAGAAAGAAAGTTTGAGGAAGGAGTTGGTTAAGAAGAGACGTCGATGGTCCTGAGGTCGGGGCCAGCTCTCCCAGTGCAGCAAGTTCTGGCTGAAAACTACAAGGAGTTCAAGACTTCTAACCTTGAACCCAACCATCTGAAAGATATATTTCTCAGTCAGGAGGAGAGAATATATTTTATTTCACAGTTTGTCAGTTTGATTGATAACTTTTAAATATTTGGGTATATAACAAGTGGACATCTGCTTGTGCTGTTGCCCTGGGCCCTGCAAATGTTAGGGGAGAAGTGCACTTGGACTTGAGAGAACTCTGAGAAAAGGAGTCACCCAGCATGGGTGAATCAGGTAACACTCGAGCTGGATGTTGAACACTAACTAGAAATTATTTAAACAAGATGAATGAAGAGAGGCTGAGAGGGGAAGGCAGGGCAATGCAAGGCAAGGCATAGAAGGGAAATCCGATGCCTGAGCAAAGGCAAGGAGGCAGCAAACTTCATGGAGGGTGTTTGGGATATAATTTGGCTTGTTAGGACTTCGAGAACCCGTAGAGCAGAATTTACTGGAAAGTTAGTGAGTTTAGCCTTTGGGTTCTCTCCTTTGAAGAGTCAGTCCCTGATGAGTTCTGGGGGTTGCTGGGAGTGGTAAAAGCTTTAAGTGAAACATGGAGGCTAGGTTGCAATTTAAAATGATTTCTTTTTTAAAAAACCCTGTTTAATTCTGTAAGATTTCAAAAGAAAGGACTTGTATTTTTCAGGTTTCAAAGTTCGTTGTGACTTCTTTTTTCATTTGAAATAAATGTTTACTTTTGTAGCTACTTTTGTATCCTTTACTTAAAGATGGTTCCCTTCCCAAATTGTAGGTGCCTTAGGTGCCATCAAAACTAGGTCTGCCCTTGAGTCAAATACGTCTCAGAGAGATGAGCTTAGAGAAGTTGCAGAGAACCAGCCTAGATTCTTTGGAGCCTGTCGGAGCCACATGGGTTTTATTCAGAGAAGTGACTTGGGTATATTCCAAATGATGGACCATTTAGATACAGTGATTAGACAGGAGATTCTTCTCAGTCCCACTGAGTCAGGATGTGTTCCTAGACAAGGGCAATGAAGGAAATAATATTACTTGAAGGAAATTAGCAAGACTTCATGTTTGATTAGGAGGGTGTAGTGGAAAGAATCAAAGATAAGTCTGAAGTTTCTAATTTAGGTGTCTTAATGACTGTAGCAATGATCGAGGAGAAAAAAGTACATCTGATTTTAAAAGGATTGAGTTTATACTTGCATAGAATATGTAGGCACATCTCCAGCTGTCAGTTAAATATGTGATTCTGAAGCTTGGAGAAGACACTGGGCTGGCTGGGGATACCTACAGATATTTGTGTGGTTTGGGGTATGTGTGTACTTACACACCCATTCACACACACAAATACATACACTTAGAAACATTTACATGCACACTATGCATACATGTGTATCTTTGTGAGCACAAATATATGTTTGGGAGTCATCAGCAATATTTAAAAGCACTAGAATGAATGAGGTCAATCAGGGAAAGCATTTAAAATTAGTAACCCAATGAACTGATGACAGAACCCTGAGAAAACAAATGTTTTAGTAATGAGCAGAGGCAAAGGAGGACAAAAATGAGAGAGGAAAATAAGAGGTTACTCAAAAGTTTAGAAATTACAGAAGCACACTTTTTCCAAGTAGAGAATAATTGACAGTGTTGGTAAGCAACGAACTAAAAAGTATCCATTGAAATGGCAACTAAAAAAATTATTGGAGGTTTTTTAGAGTAAGATTTAAGTGGGGATAGAGAGCAGCTTTTGGTGGACTGAGAAGTGAATTGGATATGGGGACTGGAGACTGAACCTTTAAGAGTACAGTTACTCTTAAAAGTTAAGTTGCAAAAATGAGGAGAAATGTGTTTTACTTCACCTTGAAGTGGATTGAGACTCAAGTGAGATCGATCTATCATCTATCTATCTATCTATCTATCTATCTATCTATCTATCTATCTATTTATCTATCATTTATCTATCTAATCATCTGTCTATTATCTATCTATGCGACCTATCTACAGGCTAAGAGAGACTTGCAATTGCTCATGATGGCTCGTGGAGTAGATCTCAGGACACTGAGAGGCATATATGATTTTAGAACCTTAGTGGGACTTGTTATCTGCTGCACCTGAAGGAAGTCAGTTCTGGACATATGTCAGACAGTC
>NW_011888786.1:19438005-19444223 GCF_000151845.1 Pteropus vampyrus | reverse complement strand
TAACTAGAAATTATTTAAACAAGATGAATGAAGAGAGGCTGAGAGGGGAAGGCAGGGCAATGCAAGGCAAGGCATAGAAGGGAAATCCGATGCCTGAGCAAAGGCAAGGAGGCAGCAAACTTCATGGAGGGTGTTTGGGATATAATTTGGCTTGTTAGGACTTCGAGAACCCGTAGAGCAGAATTTACTGGAAAGTTAGTGAGTTTAGCCTTTGGGTTCTCTCCTTTGAAGAGTCAGTCCCTGATGAGTTCTGGGGGTTGCTGGGAGTGGTAAAAGCTTTAAGTGAAACATGGAGGCTAGGTTGCAATTTAAAATGATTTCTTTTTTAAAAAACCCTGTTTAATTCTGTAAGATTTCAAAAGAAAGGACTTGTATTTTTCAGGTTTCAAAGTTCGTTGTGACTTCTTTTTTCATTTGAAATAAATGTTTACTTTTGTAGCTACTTTTGTATCCTTTACTTAAAGATGGTTCCCTTCCCAAATTGTAGGTGCCTTAGGTGCCATCAAAACTAGGTCTGCCCTTGAGTCAAATACGTCTCAGAGAGATGAGCTTAGAGAAGTTGCAGAGAACCAGCCTAGATTCTTTGGAGCCTGTCGGAGCCACATGGGTTTTATTCAGAGAAGTGACTTGGGTATATTCCAAATGATGGACCATTTAGATACAGTGATTAGACAGGAGATTCTTCTCAGTCCCACTGAGTCAGGATGTGTTCCTAGACAAGGGCAATGAAGGAAATAATATTACTTGAAGGAAATTAGCAAGACTTCATGTTTGATTAGGAGGGTGTAGTGGAAAGAATCAAAGATAAGTCTGAAGTTTCTAATTTAGGTGTCTTAATGACTGTAGCAATGATCGAGGAGAAAAAAGTACATCTGATTTTAAAAGGATTGAGTTTATACTTGCATAGAATATGTAGGCACATCTCCAGCTGTCAGTTAAATATGTGATTCTGAAGCTTGGAGAAGACACTGGGCTGGCTGGGGATACCTACAGATATTTGTGTGGTTTGGGGTATGTGTGTACTTACACACCCATTCACACACACAAATACATACACTTAGAAACATTTACATGCACACTATGCATACATGTGTATCTTTGTGAGCACAAATATATGTTTGGGAGTCATCAGCAATATTTAAAAGCACTAGAATGAATGAGGTCAATCAGGGAAAGCATTTAAAATTAGTAACCCAATGAACTGATGACAGAACCCTGAGAAAACAAATGTTTTAGTAATGAGCAGAGGCAAAGGAGGACAAAAATGAGAGAGGAAAATAAGAGGTTACTCAAAAGTTTAGAAATTACAGAAGCACACTTTTTCCAAGTAGAGAATAATTGACAGTGTTGGTAAGCAACGAACTAAAAAGTATCCATTGAAATGGCAACTAAAAAAATTATTGGAGGTTTTTTAGAGTAAGATTTAAGTGGGGATAGAGAGCAGCTTTTGGTGGACTGAGAAGTGAATTGGATATGGGGACTGGAGACTGAACCTTTAAGAGTACAGTTACTCTTAAAAGTTAAGTTGCAAAAATGAGGAGAAATGTGTTTTACTTCACCTTGAAGTGGATTGAGACTCAAGTGAGATCGATCTATCATCTATCTATCTATCTATCTATCTATCTATCTATCTATCTATCTATTTATCTATCATTTATCTATCTAATCATCTGTCTATTATCTATCTATGCGACCTATCTACAGGCTAAGAGAGACTTGCAATTGCTCATGATGGCTCGTGGAGTAGATCTCAGGACACTGAGAGGCATATATGATTTTAGAACCTTAGTGGGACTTGTTATCTGCTGCACCTGAAGGAAGTCAGTTCTGGACATATGTCAGACAGTCTACTAGGTACTCTGCATATGCCATCTACATAATCCGTGCAACAGCCCACTGAAGTGTGTCTACATGTCCCCATTTTATAGATGAGGACATTGAGAAGCAAAGAGGTTAAAGGGGCTAAACTCACTGATTGTTAGGAGAAAAAACTGTGAACTTTGATACCAGGTGGAGCTGAAGAAATTGGAAAGTGAGTTTATGATGAACAAGTAAGTAAGTGTGTGTACAGTCTTATGTTGAGATCATAATTAGTAAATAAGCAATGTCTTTTCAAGTATAGTGACCAGATTTAAATCCTAGTCAGTTGTTTAATACCTGTGTCATCTTAGGCAGGTTACCTAACTACCCTGTACTTGAATTTCGTTACTTATAAAAAAGGAAGTGGGTATACTAGTTCCTTCGAAGAGCTGTTGTGAGAAGGACGTGAAACAGTTATAATATATTTAAGTTAAAACACATAAAGTTAAAACATATCGTTCAGTGTTCCGCTTCTTTTTGTTTATTTGTTTTTAGTGATAAATTTGTACGTATGGTTAAAAAAATCTGGTTCTAAAATTTGTTTTAAACTATTATATACAGTTACTACACTTAACTGTATCAGCAGCCTTATTTTTTTTGATTTTTAGAAAGGAGACCATATATTTGTAAGTTTTTCCGGGGATCCGGAAAACATCTTTAGAAATTTGTCTTCTGGGCCCACAAACCATATATGCTCACCAGGTAGGTGTCAGTTGCTCTAACTGCAAGCAAAGCAGTTACGAGGATGTAAATGTTCTTAGTGGTGTTCAACTTTTCAACTTGCAAATTTAATTTTGAAAAGGACAGTAATAGCATATATTCAAGGTTAACAGGAATCCAAAATATAAACAAATGGAAGCAGTACTGGATTTTAACAAGACCAGGAAAACAAAGCCAGCCACCAGGAGTCTCCTCGGCTGTTACGTTACTGCATCTTGGCACTATGAACAATTTTATGGTTTTTATATCATGCAGTCTTTTGGAATTGTGACTACACTTTTCCACGAAATGCCTTAATTCCCTGGAGAAAGACAGCAGTTGTAAAAAAGCAAATAACATAACATTTTACTGACTGGAAATAAAATAAACAAAAGATTCCTGCTCACTAGAATGAATGAAGTACCATGTGGCTGACAACATTAAATTCATTGTTTAATATTAATGGTAAGCTTAGGTATGTAAAGCAAGACCTTCTATTATTCCTACATGAATGCATTAGCATCAGAGATAAATGAATCTCAAAAGGAGAGGAATTTGGTTCATTTTCCATAAGTACCCAGAAATTCAGATGCTTATTTAAAGCTTATCTGAACTACCTAAACACAGTTAAGTCTGCAGATCTTAGCAGAGCAGGATTACATGTGAGATTGTCAGCATTTATGCTGCCAATTCAGACACAAGTATTGAGAAAGACTTTTGCTGGTGTGCTATGTTATTTATAGATCTTTTATTGTCAAATTTGCAATGAGAAAAATCAAATTCCTTATCCAGTTGAGGATTTGATGGTTAGTTTCTTCCGAGCCCCTCAAGATGATAATTGACTTAATTCATATTGACAATGAATTGTTGCACTTAGATATGTGCTTGAGAAATCTTCAGTGTTTTAAAAGTTAATTGTGCATAAAAACACAAAGGAGCAGAGTCCTAACAGGTTCATGAGTATATGTACCTATCACTTGAGAAGTTAAGTTAGCAAGTTAATTTAGATGACTCTGATTATATTTATACTGGCTTGCCCTTGTCACCTTCCAAGTGTTGTACTTTGCAATGCAAATGACACATCATGACTGACCAAGAGCAAGGAGGCTTAACTATCTAGAATGATTTTGTAAGGTTTGGAAAAGAGTGGCAGACCCCTAAATAAAACTATGAACCATTTCTGGACATATATGATGCTCTCAAAATCCTCTCTCAAACCAGTTCTTAGATGATCAAATCTAATCTCCCCAGGAGCATTATTTTGTTTACTCCGAAGGTGAAGAATCTCTGAAATATGCATGGAACAGTGAAAGGGGAGCATTAACATGAGCTGATTTATTTCAAACTGTAAATGGGGCAGGGCCATGAGACCCTATAGGGGACAGTGAGCAGGCCTCCAATCTTTACAAAGCCCTATTAATTTTTTGATATTTTAAAAAAACAAAACCAAACAAAACAAAACTTCATTTGATCCTAAATAGGAGAAGAAATTGCAAAATTGAGATTAATATTCAATAAAATCTTTGTCCCTCATTAATTTTTAATTTTATTATTTATAAAAGTTCTTACATTTGAAAAAATTTGTAGGTGACTTTTTTCCACCCTTTGGAGGATTCCTGAAATATTCATGGTAATTGCTGAGAAATTATAGCCAGTTGTGACTTAAATGAGTTTTTTTTTTTTTTGGTAGCTAAACAATATTAAAAGGTAGATTATGACAATTAAAAAATATTTATAGAAAAATTATATTTAATGTGATTTAAGCATTATGTTAATATGTTTGATATAATTTGGAGTTAGTTCTCTAAAAATAAGAGGACTAAAGACCTGGATGTTTTGATTTAGAAACAAATTGAAGAATTTGAGGACCAGACACTCTAGATACATGGAAATGTACTGGAAAAGTTTTTTTGGAATGTTTATGTGCTCAGCAGCTACAAGGGTCTGAATTGCTCTAGCTACAAACAACCGTGAGTGCTGGTCAGGGAAGGCAAGTGTAACTCTTTGACTATATCTAATTAGGGCTGGGTTTAAAGTTGTGGTTAATGCATATTTGTTATTTCTTTTCATTTTTTTGTATAATGTTTCCATTCCTTTACTCAGATTTGTATATACTGGTGTAAATAACTCTGCCTTGTTTATGTTATCCAATAACAATTTTTCTTAAAAGGGAACGTATAGAAAGGTACACATCATTTATTTTGAAATGTCTTTAGTACACTGAGTTTTTGCTGTCAGAAAGAGGCATGGATTGGATTAAATCATTAGTGAATCATATCATAAAGTCTGCAAGTTAATTAAGTATGTGGTAGATGACAATGACTTATGGTGATATGTTAAAGCTGTCTTAAATTTGCCTGGTTGTTTGAATCATTTTAGATTTTTGTTAAAAGAAAAAAATTCTCAGATCCCATACTTTATCGACTTAATCTGACTCTTTATGGGAGAAGTCTAGAAATCAAATGCCATCGGGTGATTCTTCTGATCGGGCGTGTTTGATAAACATGGTATTAACCTATGTTTCTCAGAGAACTTTGTTATTTGGTCTGAAACTGGAAATGCTCATTATGATAAAATCTGTTCTGAGCCACTCTCGAATTTGGTCAACTTTGTTGGTTATAGCATGTTGGTTATGTGGTTGAGGGCCAGTCAGTTCCTACTTTAGGTTGTAGATTATATACCTAACCTTGATTTGTCATCTTCCACCGATGTGGAAAAGATAAGAAGGAGGGAATGAAAGACCTAATCAATAAGTATGTGGAGAGAAAACCTCACTAAAGTATAGAAATGCAAAATAACTTTAACTCAAAGCTTGTGCCATCTCACTTCTCAGAGTCATCGTTGTTGTCATCCATGACAATGGCACATTTAAGAATAGAACTTCAAGCCCCAGGAGTAGAGAGCTCATAAATTTATATTATAAAACTGGCACTATTTCTAAGTTCAAAATAAAAAATCTAAAAATTGATTGCTTAAAGGGAAAGAAAAAAATTAAAAAAGTAAAAGTCATCTTCAAACTATGATTGTTATTCTATGGGGCAACATAAGATTATATAATGGAGTCAGGACCTATAATAAAAGAAATAAATGTTGAGAAGAAGGAAGTAAAGGCAAGATGTCAAAATAAGAAAAGAAGTAATAGTTGGCTTAATTTTCCTATTAATCTTTTTACATATAAGATAGCAACATGTTAAGTAGATCTGAGGATGTATTTTCATCTTCTGGGTTCTCTTAGAAATTTATGTAGACCCTTATTCTTACATCTGTCACCTTTGGTATAATTATTTATATATTTTCCTTATCAAGTTACTTGAGCTCCTTAAGACAAGAAACCTGTTTTTTTTATTTGTTTGTTTTTGGATTCTTTTATCCCAAGATACTAATATTAGCTAATATAAAACAATATCACGATAATCTAATAAATGACAGATCAGATGAAAGAAAACATGGTTCTTATCCACAAGGCTACTCAGGATAGACCCAACCAGAATAATTGTTCTGCATTACTAAAGTTAACTCTATTATTTAAGTTGTGGGCAATTAATAGTTCAAGAATAATCATTCCTTTTTCTAAACCAAATTTATTCAATAAGGTGCAGCAATTATTCTAAATATATTAGAAGTCATTGACTATTGGGCTTTTAAACTTAAAAAAAAAA
>NW_011888786.1:19405778-19437955 GCF_000151845.1 Pteropus vampyrus | reverse complement strand
TGTTTTTTTTATTTGTTTGTTTTTGGATTCTTTTATCCCAAGATACTAATATTAGCTAATATAAAACAATATCACGATAATCTAATAAATGACAGATCAGATGAAAGAAAACATGGTTCTTATCCACAAGGCTACTCAGGATAGACCCAACCAGAATAATTGTTCTGCATTACTAAAGTTAACTCTATTATTTAAGTTGTGGGCAATTAATAGTTCAAGAATAATCATTCCTTTTTCTAAACCAAATTTATTCAATAAGGTGCAGCAATTATTCTAAATATATTAGAAGTCATTGACTATTGGGCTTTTAAACTTAAAAAAAAAAAACTGAGTATCATCAGAAGGAATTATGGGATACTGGAGCTGAACAGGTCTTGAAGACACTGTGCCTTGATGATTTTAATATTAGTATCAAGAGGTCTTCCAACTCTCCTCGGAGGCCTCTAGCATTCAGTTCCTTGGTGCCAATTCCGTTGCACTCTTAGAACACTGTATTACAAAAAAAAATCCTGATTTTGGTGGAAATACCTCTTTCTCTAGCTAACAGAAAACTCTGTGGTGATCTACAAAGCAAGTCTAATCCGTCTCCTACATTGATGAGCCCTTATACATGTTTAAAGAAAGTATCCATACACTTGCAAGTTTCTCATTCTCATATTTTCTATATTAGAAAAAACATATTGTTCAAAATCAGATTTGTTTGTACATGCAGCGCTATTTGTTACTGTCACTTTGTACCTGTGAGAACAGACTAAGAAAGCTAGCAAGGATCCAGAAATCATTCAGAGGAGGCTGCCTGTAGCACAGCTAAACAGGTGAAGTTCTTCAGTTTGAAAAAAAAATAGGAGATAAGAGTAAATATTATTCTCACATGCAGGTAGATACAGTTCATATTTCCAAAGCTTTAAAAATAGGAGCTGTTTCTGAATAAGAAAATTTTAAGATAAATCAACAGGAATACTATTTATACAATGATTGCAAAAATTGTGGTAAGAACCTTCTTTTTATTTAAAAATTATTTTACGTGGGTGTGGGAGGAGACTGGGAGTGAGTGGGCTTGGGTGTAAGTGGGTGTTTATAGAGGTCAGTTTGGGGTGTGTCCCGCGGTGGGAGGCGTGTGGATGTGGATTGGGGTCTGTGAGGGTGCCTGGATTATGTGTATGCTCGCTTATGCACGCAGAGGTGAGGGCAGTGATGTGGGTGTGGGTCTGTGGGGTGTGCCAAGAATCTTCTAAGAAGGAGAATTATCAATAGGTTTAGAAATGATTTCGATGCACTTGTTGGTGGCAAGACATATGTTAGTGGTCAAGTGCATGGATTTGTCTATGAATGATAGAAAAGAGTTAACAATATGATCATGGATTTGAAAAGACTTGGGCTAAAATTCCAGCTTCATCATTTATTAGCTGTGTAATATTGAGTAAATTACTTAAGCATTCAAATTTTAATTTTCTTACTTACAAAATAGGAAAGATTATAATACCTATGTCATAGTAGTATTTAAAGAATTAAATGAATACAAATACATATACATGTTAAATATATATTCAATATATATGAAGCTTATCAAGGTTCTTGATGATTGGCACATGTTAGAGACTCACAGATATTGGCTATTGTGGTCACTGTTGCTGTTATTGTTTTGTCCTTACAGCTGCACACAATGACATGATGTAGGAAAAGCAACTTTGCGGGGAGTTTGATTTTAGATGAATATAAAATCTCATTTCTCCTCTGATGTACAGCCACAGTGTCATACTGGAGGACTCTGGGTCTGATGACTAGACACTTGTCATTATTTCAATAACCCTCCTTGCCAGGTCACCTCTTTCAAAATGTTAGGAACCTCAGTTTGTGAAAGAGTCAACTTTACAGAAAATTATCTGGAGTTAATAAGTAAGAAGTATAAGAAATCGCTTTATTGAAGCTCTTCTTCATAAAAGCATTGTCGAAGTTTGAATGAAAAATTAGAGTAACGTTAGATTTTCATCAAGAAAGAACATTTGATTGTTTCCCAGGAACGTTTGGTGTGGTCTTGGTCTGTTCTTTGCCTGGCTGACTCAGAAACTTCATTGACCTAGAGCAGGACAAGTTCAGCGATCTTGATTCATGCTAACAAAGCTTGCAAAAGACTAACACACAAAAGCAGAATGCCAGGGTGTTATTTTACAGTGACTAAAGCTCAGGTGAACTGGTTTTACTGAATAAACTACTCATTCTCTTGTATTCTTCTGGTCATGTTGTCTGAGGGAAAGAAAGCATGGGAGGAAGTTAGTTTTATAATCTTACAATAGACATCTCTACATCTGTGCCTCTTTTTATCCTAGGCTTTAGCGAGTAACCTAACCCTTATTTGACTGACATTTTTTCTCCATTTAGATTTAATACGTCAACAAGGTCGCAATCCAATCCTTTTGGCCATGTCCTCTCCAATTTATTTTATGTTTATTATGTATTCTCTCTCCCAGAATGCAAACTTGTTTCCAAGTTTTTGGAGTGGAGTGGGTGTGGTGGTGTTGGTAGTAGTGACCTCATTGTTAACTCTTTTCTATTATCCATAGACAACTTTGACAAATGTATTAAAGTGCTTCAAATATAATTCAATGTTAAATTAGGTGCATAAGCTCGTATGAGATCAAATGAACAAATCACACAAGAAATGAAAGAAAAGAGAATTGAATAATGCCATCTAATTGTAGTTTCTCTTAGCAAACGCTGTTAGTATAAATCGTCTCAGACTGACCATATTAGGGAATGAAGTACTTTTCACATAGGTTGAATTTTTGGTCTGCCCCAAATCTTTTATGGAATAAGATAATTTATTTTTAAACTACAAAAATACAGTTATTTGAACAGCCTCTGTTAACAACTGCCAAACATACCTTTTCATGTGAATGAAACTAAGGCAGCATCTGGTGCTGGTCAGGTATTCCATTTGGGTTGAACTAGGATGCAAGTACCACAACAAAATTGTTAACAGACTTGGTCATTAAAAGCAGGTCAAAAAAAAAAAAATAATAAAAGCAATTCAAGTTTCCTTTTCACGTTTGGAAAATAAAGAAGGTAATAATTCGTTGAATTACTAAGTGTGTACCATGGCAAATCTGTATGGCATTTTAAGTTGTAAACTCAGGTGATTGCATTTGTGCCATCCTTCAACATACATTTTTCAGTTTTGGTGACTTGAATTCAATTAATAACTATGTTGTGAATGTAATGAGTGCTCTGTACTTAATCACTTCTCATAATAAAAACACTTTAAGTAGGATCAAGGGCCCCGGATTAAGAACAGCCCATTATTAGCAAGTTTTCACACTGCTAAACCATACCTAGAATGTATTCCACTTCTCCCAAGAAAGTTGAGCTATAAAACAGGAGAAATTGTATTGATTGCAGAGGTTGCTGCATTTTGAATGTTAATGCAGTGATTTACCTATTAAATGCACTACATAAAGCAGAATATTGTTTTGCAAATCCCAAATTTTGACACAAAATTTCTTTTGTTTTCTAAACAGATGCTGTTAAAAGCCTGTGAAACTACTTTTGACTTCTTAGTATATTCTTTTCTCTCTTAGAAAATGTATAAACTTTTAATAAATCTAAAAGATAAAAATACTTGTTATTTATGCATGTTATTTATCTCTTTGTTTCATTGAGACTCATAAGAAAACAGATATAACTAGAATCGCAAGACAATTGTAAGTTTTCATCAAGTTCTAGGCTCTCAAAGGCCTTGTCACTTATGTGACATTAAATTTCATCTTTCAAATAATCAAGATGCTTAAGTGGGATAGGTTGACTGAAAAAAAAAAACACTGAAATAACTTTCTTAATCAACAAAGCTTTGTTTGGCTGCTGGTTATATTCACTTGCAGAAATATGTATTTACATTCTCCCTCTCTTTTTTAAATTTGTCAAATGGATAAGTGATGAGAAAGCAGTTAATTTGTTTGTGAAATGAGGGAATATTCTTCTGGAAAAAAATGTGTGTGTATATGTGTGTGTATGTGAGTGTATGTGTGCTGTCACAGCTCTTACAAATCTAAAAAGTGATGGATTCATATTTTAAGAGTAGAAGATGGATACCAGATACTAACACTATAATAATAGCCAATATTTATTGTTTTTTTATTTTCCTCTTTAATAATCTTGTGAAGTTTATTTTATCCTCATTTTACAGATAATGAAACAGCAGTTCAGAGAACCTTCCCTTTTTTATTGCTGTATTAAAATGTTTACACCATTTATTATTTTAAGACTTTATCTCTCATCCACATAACAATTCTACGCTCCCTTTTACCTTAACTCTTGAAGTTCCATTTAGCCCATCAAATATTTGCTATATATTTTTATTAACACTTATCACCCTATAAAATTTGCTTGTATATTTAGTAGTTTGAACATCTAATCTCATTTAAATATAAACTCCATGAAGGCAAGAAATTTGTCAGCTCTGTCCAATGCTGTATTTTAGCCCATGGAGTAGTGCCTGGCATATATGAGATTCTCAATGGATATTATTGATGGAAAGAATAAATGAATGAGCACCACCAGGGAAATGGGGCTATGAGGATGAAAGAGACATGCCTCCTGCTCTCCAAGAACTGACAGCTTAACTTGCAGCATATGATCTTGACTTTTTATTGGGTAGATGGAAGATGCTTTATGTCAGGTCCATATTCCCTCAACTTGTATTTCTTCTCTTTCTGTCCTTCAGTTCTTTTATCTCTGTGCCACATCAAGTCACTTTTGCCTTTAAGGTCCTTATTTTGACAGAAAAGTGTTTTATTTTGTTATGATTTTGATTAGTGCTTTTCTCCAAGTGTCGCACCATCCTTTTACATTTTGAAAAGTAGAAACAGAAACATTTACTACAATTTCAATCATGATTTTAGCATTGGGCAAATAGCCCAGCGTGCTTCCGTCTTGAAGTTGCCCTGCCAAGCTTCACTTAATTATTTCTATGAGTTCAGGATGCCCCAAGCACAAAGTATTATCCATGGTAAAGTTCTTTGTCTCATCATTCTTAGAGAGACACACATCTCTTTCAGATTTATATCTGTCCTAAATTACTGGAATTGAGATTAGGGTGGGGAACCAAGAGGCTAGCGTCTGCTCAATATCAGTTACTTTTAGGTGTGAGATAATTGAGAGGATCAGGCTAAAAATTTCTTTTTTCGCTAAATGAGATTGTATGTTTATATTTTTATGCTTATGTTTATGGAAAACACAATATATTGTCCTAGGTGAATTAGCCAATGGATAATAGAATGAGCTTAAACTTTCTTAATTACAGGTTGCTAATTACGTGCTTTTAGGTGAAATTCTTAGACTCATGGAACCTCTGTTTCTTCATGTGTAACATAGGATATAAGTGCATTTCATATTATTGCTGGGAGGATTAAATAAAGTGATGCATGTGATCAGACATCTCAAAATGCCACTCTAGATCCCCACTCCTGGCTCAGCATTCCACTGTGATCAGTCCCGTGCAGGTGCAGCCACTGGAGGGAGGTCAAATTCACACAGGCAAAACCTGCCTGCACCCCACCCTGTGGTTGTGCCAGGTGCTCTTACTGTCTGTCTTGAGTCTTTTCTCGTGATGCTGAGGAGGTGGGAGCATTGGGACACTGCTCAGGGCCCACCCATGCTCAGCCCAGTGGGGAATTAATGAGCTCTGTGGCAACCTTTGACAGTTGAAAAATGGGGGCTAGGATAATATCTTTCTCTTTTCTCCTTCTGAAAAGACTGCCCGAGATACAGTTATGAAGCTTTTGGGAGGATGACGCAGTGAGGTTAAGCAGTCAGTTATGCTCAGAGGTGACCAGCCTGGAAATGCTTCTTCATGGCTTTCTTTCCTTTCCTGCCTCCTTGCCTTTGCCCCTCGCCGTTCCTCCCTAGGATTGCAAGTCCTCAGTAAAATAGCAGCCCACAAACTTTTGCCTCAGGCTTTGCCTTCTGGAGGCAGTCTAAGACAGAATGTCTAAGACAGGCTGGCTCAAAATAAGTGCTAAATGTGATTATGATTATTCTAAGCTAAGACTAATATATCAGTAATTACTGATGCCAATGAAAATAGGTAAAGGTAAAATTATGTTTAACTAGATAATTTTCACTTTACAAACTCTATGATCACTTTCGGGAGACAATATACAATCTCTAATAACAAAGGGTGTCCTTATTTAATGCTATATACCTAGATAAAATTTATGCCCAATAGGAAATTTTAATGGCATCTTGGAGGTGACATTATTCATCGTGGTCACAGGTTCCTAAAGATGCCACACTAGTAAAACATGTTCTCTCCCTCTAACAAATTAACTTTCTGTATTATAGTGACATGTGCATTCATACATGAACTACCAATGTATGAAACCTAGAAAAATCCTTGTCACTAATGCTAACTAATAAGTCCACAATGGTAAATACTAAGTGAGCACCAATATATCTCCCCTTATGTACTGACTGAGCAGTGTGAAGAATTCCAGCTTGAATTGTATAAACTAAATGGTTTCTTATATTCTGTCCTACTCCCAGATCCTCTCTTTTAAAACTCTTTCAATTTAAGATCTCTTCTGTTAAGGCTCCTAATTTACATGAACAGCCATTTATTTGTTCTGAATATTAATATTAGAGGACTACTCTGGTCTGAGAAATCCATTTGGAAACAAAAATAAGACTCAAGTTCCTACGTGTATCTTCTGAGCCATGGAATTTCTCTCATTGTCATTAGATGTTTACCAAATTTTTCCTCTGTTGAGTATTCTCTCAGTTTAAGAGACATACCCTTTCTCTAAACTGAAATTAATTTCTTCTTTTATGATTATATATTCAGTTGATAGTGTGTCGCTCACTCTCATTAACTGCTTTGTAAATATTCTCCACTTATTTACAGGCATGTGTTTGGAGTTTTCTAACAATGTTCTTTAAATGACAGGGGTCCTATAATTTCTTTGTGTGTGTGTGTTCCACAAACTGCCTAGAGTAGTGTCTATCATAAGCTCAGAGTCATCCGTCTTTATGAAAATCTAACCAAGGCCTTTTGTTTTTCTAAATGCATGAATTGACCCATGTCTTAGTATTTCCCTTATGAATAGGAGATACAGTTAAATGTGTTCCAATGCTAAACATTTTGGAGAGGATAGTGGTCTTTCTTTAGTCATTCTACAAAGTGCAATGACTTTGTCAAGCAGAGTGGTAGGAGCTGTGTTGTCAGTAATTGTAAAGGAATAAAGCCCTGCTGGTGTAGGCATCAGAAAAGCTGCCAAAGCTGAAAAGTACCTGGCTAGGTTTTAAAGGACAGGAATACAATACTCTTACTAAGACACGCTTTACAGAGTACAATTCACAGCCAAGGAAAACAGCTTTTGGAGCTTTTGGGTGTCCATAAACAGCTAGATGAATGTAAGGAAGCCAAAACCAGGGATGAGTGGGGTATTTAAATGCTCAACTTGCTCAGCTGCCACAGTGTCCTCTCTGCACACCAATGCGCTGGCACAGAGAGAACCAAGAAATGCCCTACTTATTTGTGATTTATGGAAAATCTACATGTTGGGGGCAGACAGAGAACACCAATGAAATAGTCTCTTTCTGTGATAAGTTATGAAAAAAATGTGGTTTGTTTTCTTGACGTGATCATAAAACATGATGCTAGAGAGAGAGGAAGGACAGTCTAGTAGTGACCCTTAGATAATATCTTGTGGTCACTCCAGTTCTAGGTGACAATTGTCCGTTGATAAGTCAGTTCTAGCATTTTCTTAGCCAAGACACTTCATAAACTTTGACAAGAGAAAAGGGCATGTGGCAGTAAGTTGTAAAGTGATAAAAAGCAGACATGGGTGGAAAATATTTTATCAAGAAAGATAAAATAAAGAAATTATATGAATATGATAACAGCACAACAAAGAGTATTTTACAGAAAAAATTTTGTAATGTTGCCAACTTCTAAGGCAAAATGAATGAAGAGCAAATGGGTTGTATTTCAAACACATACCATTATACTGAGCAACAGTTACATTTTACTACCCCAGTCACATTTTTTGACTGATGCAATAAAATTTTTAAAATACAAAGAAAAACATAGGATTCATATCATTTTTTTAACTTCAAATTTAAGATAGATTTTATGGTTAACTGTGCCATAAAAAAGTTTTTAAAGTGTTTTGAATCATGCTATATCTCTGAGACAGGGCCACACTATTTATAACCAGGACAGAAATATGAAGTTTCCTATGGTCATTGGATATTCTTAACACTTTTTTAATGAAGAGACTTTATGCTTTAATACTTCCACGATTATTATAATTAATGTTTC
Source organism: Pteropus vampyrus (assembly GCF_000151845.1). Taxonomy (NCBI): domain Eukaryota; kingdom Metazoa; phylum Chordata; class Mammalia; order Chiroptera; family Pteropodidae; genus Pteropus; species Pteropus vampyrus. Next base: position 19,429,641 of record NW_011888786.1, on the reverse strand, counting down.
ATAGTGATTAGAATAGTCTAGTAGGGCATCATGGATTATAAACTGCGAATGCTTTTTATTTATAGAGTTTATTCTACATATGATAAACTCGTTCTACATTTAATTATTTCATTTGATCCAACTTCTGTTGGTAGAACCCCAGATCAAAGATAAAATTCATGAAATCTGAGAAAAAATGATTTTCTCCAAATCTTTTCTGTTTTCTAATATTTCTTGATGCTTTTGTTCCCCAACCAAAATAAACATTCTTTGTAGGGGTATCAGGTAATCGTTATGATCTCAGCTTCTGGAGTCAAAATTCTCGAATTCAAATCCTGTCTTGACTCTCTTGTTGTAAGACCTCGGGCAAGTAATCCTACCCAGTACCAAGCCAAACTTTCTCCTCTCTAAAATGGGGATAATAGTAGAACCCTCTTCTGTTGTTCTGAGAATTTGGGTGATAAATCATGTAAAGTACCTAGCAAAATGCTTAGTGCATAGGAAGCACTCCGTCATTATTAGTGTTCTTTGGAAGAAATGGATCTTAGCAGCACCTTGTGTATCTGTGATATCTCCCAGAGTACCCTGCACTCTCAGGTCCTTGATTCACATTTGTTGGCTATTTATTTTGTTGATATCTTTTCATATGTTTGTTTTCATATGTAACTTCACTTCTCAAGCCATTCTAGTTTGGCTAATCAGGGATCAGGAGGGTAGTGCAAAGAAAAGGGCTTGAATTACATTAGAAGTAAAAATAAAAATAGACTGAGCTTCCACAAGAGGAGTCTGTGGAATGCCTGCCCGTCAAATTCCTTCCAACTGGAAGACGCAATGAGAGGTACATAGTTTCCTCTGAATGGACGTCCAGTCTCTCTGCCCTAGCTAGGATCTCTGCCTTCTCTGACTCCTCACGTGAATGTGAGGTCCTCATTATTGCCTACTTATTCTTTAATTGTTGAGGTTTGTGACCACATTTTGAAATTATTATTCTTGTCATGCGTGATGTTAACCTGGCCATTCCTAAGGCTGGGAATGCTGACCAGGTCACTCCCCATGTAGTAAATAATTCTCATTAATGCATTCTGGCTCTCTATACCTTGGAGTGCATTTCCTCCTTCATTTGGGACACTGTCTTAGCTTTGTGTCAGTCATGATAGGCTAGGGTTTGTTAAAGCATCAAATAACTCCCAAATGCCAGAAGCTTACAACAAAATGGTGCATGTCTTGCACACATTATAGGTCCACCATGGGTCACCTAAGGTCTCTGCCCCATAGCATCACTGCCCTCTCCAAAACACCAGCTTAGAACATAAGCCAGGATAATGGAAGAAGAAAAAAACAACAGTGCTGTATATAGTCTATTAAAACTTCTACCTAGAAGTCACACTATATTGCTTCTGTCCACATTTCACTGGCCAAAGCAAGTCAAGTGGCCAAATTTAACTTCAATATGATAGGGGATTAAAGTCCTCCTGCTGGGAGAGAAGCTAGGTATTGGTGAAGTTGCATTCTACAACTCTGGCTAAAGGATGGCCATTGTTTTTCTCTTTTTTAATCTCCTTCATTACTTGGTAAAGAAACCCAGCCCAGGTAACTAGCCATCAGCTCCAATCTGTCTTCTTTCTGGGCTCCCTACAAAGACTTTTATACATGAATAGCCCTCAGTTGCTCACTTTTGGCTTCCAACTTGACCTATGCTAGCTCCCACGGTCAATGAGCAGAATAGGTTCTTTTGGGGACTCTTGCCATAAACACACTTTTAATTACATGGGATGTATATAACTATGTCCTGTTTCCCTTTTAATTAATAATAACAACAATTTGAATAGCAAACGTTTGTTATGTGCCATGCACTGTTCTAAGTGTTCTACATGAACTAACATATTTAAGCTTCACAACAGTCCTAAGAGGGCAGGAGCTATAATTATCGCCATTTTACAGATGAGGCAATTGAGTCATAGAGAAGTTAAATAAGCTGCTCGAGGTTATTCAGCCAGAAGGTAATAATACCACTGATATTGGAGCCCTGTGGAGTCTGGGTCCAGAGGGTGCATGCCTAACCATTTTGCTATGTTATCTCTTGAACAGAATGGTATAAGTAAAATGCCCAGCACAGCAGCTGGGATATAAGTTCCCAGTACATAATTGCTGTTACCGATGCTCAAATTGGCTAGCTTAACCTTTTCTTTCTTCAAAGGATTGGGACCTATTTTTCATATAACTCTTCAGTCTTTACAGAATTACTATAAGGTAGCTATGTAGCTATGAACGAGACAATGCTACTGCCATTTAATAGACCATAGCTCAAAAATATGATTTGCATGTAGGCTTGTATATCTTTTTTTCTGCTATTGATCCACTGACATTATACCATATCTAAAATGCAGTGGGAACTTTACTCAGAAAGGATATAGTTCAATATGAGTGGGCTTATTTCACTGTGCTATTTCTCTGTCTATACAAAAACACAAAGCTAATTTGTAAGTGATGTTATATTTTCATCTCATGCTTTATATGCAACCTCTATCCATGTTAATGGGAATTTTTTTTGTGCTTACTCTAGGGAAAATTGATTCCAATTATTGAGTATAATTTATTCCAACCCCTTGATGGAATAATTTATACTCTTGAGATACTCTTGAAATGTGTAACCAATAGGGATCTCTATTTATACACAAGTTTTTACACATCTTTCAATTAAATAAGAAATCCAAGTGCAAAACCCATCACTCAAGGAAAGCATATGAGTTTGTAACACTCCCGAGAGGTTTTTTGGTCCATAAACCAATAAATGGATTACACTTACCAGGCAAAATTCTCCTCTCAGGTCCCATGTGAAGCTCCTATTGACTTACCTGTGAGGCAGCTCACAGGGGATGGGAGGTACTTTAGGCTGCAAAGATAGAAATGGTTATTTTTTCATATAATCAATTTTAGGGCTCTAATATCGATTGTTATAAAGAATATATTTATCAGGATACAACCTATTACATGTTTAAATACACATTTATTTTTTTATAAGTCCTACAGACAGTAGATATTTAGCAAAGAAAAGCGAGTACACTTTCTAACATAAAGGACAGCAGATTTATTTATCTTCATTTGTATAAATGAAAGAATAGGATAAGATCTCTAAGTGGATTTTATTATAGTAGTCATATCAGTAAAGTTTACTTACTTGTGAAATCAGAGATATTTTTACCTCAATATTTCTAGAATTACATGAAAAACTAAAATAAAAGTTATATTAAGCATTGCAATTTATATTTTTTACCTAAATTGTATTATTTATAATAAAAATTATCTATGAGAAAAATGATGTTAATATAGACTTTAGTGTATTTAACATTTTTTTTTGATGTGGCTGCCCTATGGAGAAGTGGTTTATAAACCCATTATCACTATGTTTTACAGTAAATTTTTGTTGTTATATTTGTTTGTAGAGAAAAGGAAAACATCTACTTTAAAGTCACCATTTAATAGAGAGATTTAGGAATTATGTAGTCCTCTGACATTCAGAGTAGCCAAGTATTTTTTTGATAGTTTCAAAACCTACAAATAAATTTACAAGTGTGTGAAATTATTATTGAATACCATTTTATTCTGACTGTGATCCAAATATTTCTTATAAGTCTTGGAGGCCCAAAACCACAAGACACCAACTGCCGACGCTTGGTTTCTAAGTTAAAACTGTGGTTTCTAATTGAAGACTTTGCAAAAACAAATGACATTTATAGTATTAATACTTCCAAATTTTAAAAGAATTTGTATTTTGTAGTATAGAAATATTTCCAGAGTCTTTGGGGGGACAGCAATCTTATCTCCTGAATGATAAATATTTAGATAAGCATATATGACATTTTTTTAAATCAGGGTATTTAATATATTAATAACAGTGACTCTAGGTGCTATATAACAAATAAAAATTTTTGTTTCTTGAATATAAAAATAATATGTAAAGCCTACTATGATCTTCCAAGTCATTTTCCAACAGTATTTTTTTTAATTTTTCTCAACATCAGGTAAGCTCTTGGGCAAGTTGACCTGAAAAATTGCTATGGAGATAAAGCAGTACATACAAACACACTCACACAGACATTCCTTTGGTCAATTTAACCTTGTTGAATGCCACCAAACTTCTTGTAATGGTAAGTAAGAAATGCCAGACTATTTTACATCCTTGAAAACAAACTAAGAAAAGATACTCTCTTAATAATACATTTTGGATGTTGACCAGTTGTTTCTTAAATTATGAGAAGCCAAGTGCTACGAATTTTATTGAGTTATAAAGGGTACAGGGTTTACACTTGTGTTAAAAAATCAACTTCTAAAATGATTTTAATATATGGAGAAATAAGACAGTAATTTTAGTTTCATGTTTTTAGGTTCAAGGAAATATTGATCTTAAATAACAACAAAAACATTTTCATTTGAATTTATTTAATAAATAATATCAAAGTGGTAAAACAATAAAACTTCAGGCCAGATTCATTCAGTTTCTTGTCTGAGGTCAGACAAATAGTGTTGAAATCAGGACTTGGGATCCCGATTTTGTTATCCTCAGTTTGGCATTCTTTCCATCCCAGCTTGAAATAAGCTCAAGTGTAGCTAAAAGCTTAGAAACCATCCCCAGAGGCCTGGCACCAACTACTTTATTTTTCAATAATGTGATTTAACCAATATGAGTCAATGACTGTACACAAAAAGGGCTTGCGATAACTAGTTCAGTCACCAAAGTACAGAGAAACGATAGCCCAAGAAAAAGTAGATTTTTAATCAGCTTGTATTGAAGGAGAAAGAATAGCTCAGTTGTTCTTGGTACTGGTCTTGGAATCAGGTAGGTTTCATTGTAAGTCCTGATTTGCTACTTAAGAGTTTTGGGACCTGAGTAAATTACATAATTTCTGCTGAATTTGTTTCTTCATCTGTAAAGTAGGAATAATGATAGTATCTCTCTCATTAAAGTGGTGGGGAAGATTATATGAGATGATGCTTAGAACTGTGTCTAGCTATAGTAAACATTTAATGTATATTGTTGATGTTTTAAATTATTGTTATAATATCAGTTTGCAATTATATTAAAGCAAAAAATAAATGACCCATACAGATATATATTTGAAAGCCATCTTATTAGATATCTATCAGAATAATAAGAGTTGAGGATGCTCATTTTGTTTTAAATGAACATTTATATAGCTTTTACTATGTGCCAAGCACTATTCTAACCACTTTGCAAATATTAACTTATCTTCACAACAACTCTGTGAAGTAGGTGATATTATCTTCTTTATTTCAAGATGAGTAAACTGAGGAAGGGAGAGGCTGATAGGCGAAGATACCATAATTCAAAACCATGTAGTTCGATTCAAGTGTTTGTGTGCTTAACCACTTCTGGCTCTGCCTCGCGGGGAAGAATCAGCTCTCAGTGTGGCACTGTTCTGCTTATCTGTGGGCACATAACATTCCAAAACAAGAAGAACTTGGATTTAAAAGCCAATGTAGAAATAGAACCCTAATTACATAAATATCTTTGAAGCACTAGTATAAATAATCTACTATTTCAAAAGAAAAACAGCACAGTTGAAAATTTGCGTCTATTGAGACAGTGTAAAATAAATCATTAGAAGGAGATTAGAAGTAGTACGTATATGAACATAGTGTATTATCTGTGTATAAATATTTACAAACTTTTCCTATTTCTTGGCTCCACTCTTGCATATATGTATATTTGTAACATCACATGCAAATTTGAGATTATTTAACATTTGGCTAAAACAGCTTTTGAATATTTTTACCTTTAGTCTCTTGTGTGATTTTAACAAAGGACTAATTTCCATATGCAATTATTATGGCAATGTGATGACATAGAATATTTTTTTCTAAACTAAAATACAGGCAAGCATGACAAATGCAGAAATATGTATTATTTGCAGGGCTCCTTACTTTTAATTATACAAAATCTCAGTTACTTTCTATTAAATGTTTTCAGTATTGCTTGGAAATAAAATAGCTTTTTGAGAATAATGATAAAGTTTATACTAAATAATTCAGTTAGAAATCTTTTCATGTCATTAAAACGATCAGTTTGGATTTCCCAGAGTAGAGATCTTTCTCTATATGAATTAGTTGCTTGTTACTTTATGTTATAATTTAGACTAAGTAGAATTAGCTTAGTTTAAAAAATAAAATCTTGTTATCTACGGAAGTACTGAAAAATATCACTGAATTTTTTCTCGCTAAAATTAGTTAGCAATACACATGCAGGCATATATGATGAATCATTACACACACGATTAGTTCTCTTCCTTAATTCTTTTGCTGCTGGAAATGAGTAACTGACAGTTCCCTCTAAGAGCTCAACTTTATTGCAGAAGATTCATTAGCTGTTTACAAATGTCAATAGTTAGGTTGTAAGAAATAAAAAAAGTGCCAATGTCTGCTGAATGAAGACTGATAGCGTTATTCACATTTCCAAGTTTTTATCATTATTTACTATCATTTTTCTCAGAGCAAATGAATCATTTTAAATAGAAGCAAACTGATCCTCCCATTAACAAGTCTAAATCAGTAAGGCAACATCTATTTTCGGAATCTTTGTAGCTATAAAGGGATCTTTACAGTTTGCAACACTTAGCCCTGTCCCAAAATGACAGCATTCTGTTACAAATAGATTGTTTGAGCCCTGGTGCCAGCGTCTCTATTGTGGAACCTTTGGTTGGGACAGCCAACAGCTGGGAGGAGTTCAGTGTTTTGAAGGTTATGATCACAGCAGTTTCATAAGTGCTTTATTTCAGTTCTCTTCTGGCTGCAGAAGGGACAGGTGCCGTCTGGTTCTGATTTCACTGGTCTTAATTTCTTATCTGACCTGGTAGTGAATCAAGGGCATGGGAGAAAGAGAATGAGGGAGAGATAGATGGGTAGGAGAAGGGAGTTAGGCTAAAGCTGCAGGGGTTGGGATGCCTGTGTCTGCGAGAGGCAGTGCGTGCATGCGTGCGTGTGCGTGTGCGCGCACGTGTGTGTGCGTGAGTGTGTGTAGTGCTAAGCATCTGATTTTTCTCATCGAGGAAAGGCAGCTTTGCCTGTTATCCCGCACTTCTGTGTGTACGAATGCTGCCCTGTGCAAAATGGATTTCTGAGTGTTAACCATCATGTTCTTCTTTTCCAAAGGGTCTTCTGTAGGATTTCATTTGCAGAGCACAGAGGGCAATATCTAGGGTAATTCCAGGGCTTAGTGGCTGTGATCTTTTGTCAACTCTCCTTGTGAGAGAAATTAAACTCAGTCAGAGCACCCACGAACGCGGAGAGTGCAGTGCCATTCCTGGCCAATGGGTGGGAAATCATAAACCCAAGTATTTATGAGAGAGAAAATGAGATGTCATAATATAACAAGAATATATTCATTAAATCTTTCAATTTCTCAGAAATGGAGAATTCCCACTTCAGTAAAAGGCTTTGAGTAGATTTATCAAGTCTTCAAGAAAAATATTCTTACTTTTATGAGATTTGACTATGCTAAAATGAGAGATATTTAAAAGGAGAACGGCCATGCAAAAAAGAGGAAAACTACTAAAGAGATGGAGTTAATATAACACTAGCTACTGTTCTTTTGATGGATAGTGGATAATGCCCGTGATATGCAATGAAAAATCTTGAGCGCGACATGAGTACTGAAATAAATTATACCTTTGAATGCATGGAAGAAATGAATATCTGACCTATATCATGTTTTCCGAAACAGTAGCCCAGACAATTTTATAGCCTCTTATAATTGTTGAGCAATTTCATTTTTTTTCAATACAATCAAGCAACAACAGTTTGCACTTAAGGTATTTGCCAGAAATACAGCTTTCATAATTGCAGTGTGTTTACAGACTGATTTTGTACAGGACGCCCTAAGCATGCCGAAGCAGTGCATGCTGGGACATAGACACTGGACTATACTCATCCGTATCACCCTGGCTGTTTTTGACCTCTGAGATCCAAACAGGTGTGTTAAGATAGGGACTGCTCTACTTATAGTTGGTAGTCAAGAAATATTTTTATTCATTCATTCATTCATTCATTCATTCATCTATCTATCTATCTATCTATTTATTTATTTATTTATTTATTTATTTATTTATTTATTTATTTATTTTGTGTGTGTTGTGTTCAGAATTTTTTAAACCTATTCATTGCAGATAAGACCAAGGTGTAATTTGGACAATGTTTTCAGTAGGGCAAGGGGGAAACTGTAACTTCCCTCATTTTGAGTATCTCAGAGTTGAACCAATGTTTGGACGTCCTCCACTGTGGAAAGCATGTTAGAATTACTTTTCACAGTAACATGTTATACTCTTGAACTTTATGATTAACAGACTCTGAGACTAATCTCACATCTTAACTTATAACTGTGATCGTTATCCGACTGGTATTCATGTTGAGATGCTGCATGTTTTCTGAGAAGTCTGTGCTTATCTTTGGGAAAGTACAAGTACTTGGCATGCTTGAGAAAAGGAGACAAATTTGTGGCCTTTAGAGTAAATTCAGATCAAAGAACAAAACTTCAGTGGGCAAAATTCAGTATTAATTCCATGTTCTAAATCATTCACAATATCTACTAGTGTTTGATGATTAGAGTTATTATATAGTAGGCTGATCCCTAACAGTACATCTTAGAATAAAAATACTTAAAATTAATGTTTGTTTTGAATGAGATTTAAAAATTGTTAGTTATGCTCCAAAATCTTGTTTTAGATGACTTAAACATAGCTTTTTGTTTGTAGTCCTACAGGAAAAGCAAGTTACCTATAACAGTGAGAATAGAGACAACTCTATAAAATCAGGGACAATTTGCAGTTAGAGTCCTCTAAAGTAACCCCAAATGTAGTTACTTCAGATAACAATTTAAGTCTATTGCAGAAAGAGTGAAAGAATAAACCATAATTGAGCCTCAAAAATAATTTAGAAAAGTTTGTTCCATGTATACACTTGTTATTTTTAAACTGTAAGCTTCTGTCAGTCCAGTCAGCCAGTGTCTGGTAGACCCTCTACACACTTATATTTTGGGTTTGTTTATCACTAAGTTTTTCATTGTGAAAAGTTTCAAACACATATACGTAGACAGACTAGTATAATGAGTTGTCATGTACACATCACTGAGCTCCAAAGGATTTTCAGCTTATGGCTAATCTTCTTTTGTCATTTATTACCCTTTCTTTTACCCACATATTACTTTGAAGCAAATTCCAGACATCTTTATATTTTATCTGTAAATATCTTACCAATTATCCTTAAGAGATAAATATCTTTTAAAAATATAACCACAATATCATTGTCACACTTAAAATACTAGCAATAGTTCCTTAATATTGTTAAATACTTAGGCATTATTTAAATTTCCAATAGTTTCATTAAAAAAATCATAATTTTTAAGTTTATTTTTGAAATTGGTTAATATTTTCTTTAAGACTCTTTAACTAATTGTCTTTCTCTTTCATCTTATTCTTTTTCCTCTCTATAGTTTGTTTGTTTAAGAAACTACATAGTCCACGGCCATGCTACCCTGAACAAGCCCGATCCCATCTGATCTCAGAAGCTAAGTAGGGTTGGGCCTGGTTAGTACTTGGATGGGAGACCACCTAGGAAGACCAAGTACTGCAGGTGTAAAAAACAAAAAAAAATAAGGGATTGTAAGCCAACAGGTCCTTGCAATCTGTGAGGTCAACCAAGGGTTGCCTTGCCTTAAAAAAAAAAAAAGAAACTATGTATATTTACTATAGAGTTTGAATGTTGCCGATTACATCCCTATTGTGTCTTTGAACTGTTATTTTCCTTCCACATGCTTTAATAAACTGATAGTTGAATTAGATTAAAATTTTGTCCTTAAATTACTTCACTTGTTTGTATTATATTCTTATTAATAAATATAGTGCACCAATATAATTTTTTAAGTGGACCATGTAAGATACTTTAAAATGCTTAATCCCTTGTTATTACACCAGTGGTTCTCAAAGTGTGGTCCCCAGACCAGAATCAGTGGCATCACCAGAGAACTTTTATACTTGCAGATTATCAGGCCCTGCCCTAGACCTACCAACTAAGAAACTTTGGGCATGGGACCCAGTAATCTGTTTTAAGAAACCATCTAGGTGATTATGATACATATTATATTATAGATCACTGGTTGATCATTGGTTGATCTACTCAGTGGTTGCCAAATTGTATTTTTTTAAAATTCAAAAATTTTGGCACTTATAAAGAAACAATTGCGTAAACTATTTCTTGCATATATTGCTAAATAAATTAGTTTAATAATTACACTACTGTTGTCTTGCTAAATAAAGTATGTTTCTTCTAAATTTTTCTTCTTTAACCCAATGCATGGCTCTAATTCTTCTATCAATTACTGCAGTGAAAAGAAGACAAGAAATCCAGTAAATAGAGGTCTAATGCACAATATAATGAACATAGAGAATAACATTGTATGATAATTACGTAATGTGATAAGTAGCGCTACCATGGCAGTCATATTATAGTACATAAATATATCAAAGTAACAGTCTGTGCACCTTAAATTTAAACCATGCTACATGCAAAATTTATTCAATTAAAGATTAAAAGAAATCTGGTAAAGAATTGTTATTATTAATTTTCCAGCATTCTGTTAAATTTGCCAGCACCCTATTTAATCTGACTGCTACTGTTAACTCTCCCTGCTGCTCCTTTTTACTGTTTTGACCCAGCTGAACACATAACTTCCCATTATCCCTGGAGCAATCCAAGATTCTTGCTCCGACCTTCAAAGACCTTGTGCCTCAGTTCCATTCATGCTTACATGTAGCAGTTTAACCTTTCTGTTCTACTTAACTTTTATTGGCTTCCCCTTAGAATAGCTCTGTATTCTTAAAAAAGTTTCTATTGCCCAAGTACCCAAGAATTTATATAACTCATTATATTCCACATCTGGTCTTTTTAAAAGTCTTCCTAGATTAACCATGTAATCTGAAAGTAGAACTCATTCTTGGCTACTGTAGTATTTTTCCAGAAGTCTCATATTCCTAGATGTACACTAGTGTCATTGAATGAGTTCAGAGACAAGAAGCAGTAGTGTAAAGATCAGAAGCATGGACCTGGGGATTTGCATCTTCTTCTTGCTACTTACTATCTTTTAGCCTTGATTTCTTCATTTATAACATAGCAAAAATAATAGTACCAACCTCATTGTGCTGTTGTGAAGATTAAATAATTTACTATATGTAATACGTTGTGAAGAGTGCTTAGAATGTACTTATCCATAATTCTCTTATTATTTTATTTGATTACATAATTCCTAGAAAATCTTTCAGGTTAGGAATTACACCATTAGATTGCTATTAACATAATATTTTTTAAATTTAGTGCCATTTGCAACCAGGTGCTTATATTCTTGAAATGTAATCACAGAAAAATAAAATTCAGAGCAATGGACAGGATCTAAATAAAAATTTTGTAATCATGTATCAAAGAAAAAAAACCTTGAAGTTAGCATATATAGTATAATGTAATGTAATATAACATAGGCTTTTACTAGCCTCTTATGTACCATGAAAGTGGGTAGTTTATAAAAATGCACCTTCCTTCTTTAGTAAAGCTGCTTTGGGTAACTGAGGAAATCAGTGACCTATTCTATCATCACTTGCAAATCGTAATAATTACTTGTGTTGAAAGGTCTCTAAGTCTAACTAGTAGTTAACAAAGAAAGCTTGAAAACAGAGACAAAGTGTTAATGGTCATGTGAAGGTAAATCTAAAAGACATATTGACAGTTACAGTTATTCTGGCAACATGGTATTAGTGAGTCAGATACTGTAATTCCTTTCAGTCCTTAGTGCTTACTACACTATGACACAAATCAAACTAATTATTAAATGCATGTTATTTATAATATATACATAACATTATTCTCCAAATGACTCCGATATTTGTCAATATTAAATCACACTATCAAACATGCCAATAGACTAGTGCTTTGGTTAGCACTATCGTAATTTACAGATTCCTGGTTTTCAGATAAAATATTTCCTTTTTTGAAAGATTTTATAATTTTCATTTTCTGAATGCTTGTCACTCTCAACTCCCTAAATACTGCTATCTATATACACGTGGATTATTTGCCTGGCTGCTCTAGAGATCCCCCTAGTTCTCTCCTGATGCTAGGTTGGCACCTGACTTTCCCATTTGGGAGGTGATATCAGCACCTAGGACCACAATCCACAACCCATAGGCAGATTCTGTGACTTCAGTTGCCCCCCAAAGACCTCTTTGATGGAAGAAATTAAAGGGACACAGGTTAGCTATCTTCTTAGTGGTCCACGGTCCACAAAGTTGTGGGGAGGAGAAGAGTATTTCTGAAATACTTGTTTTGGAAATAATTAAAAGAAAATGAAGACTTTTTTTTTTTTTTTTTTTAGATTAACTGAGAATCTTTGTCAGAAAGAAAGATTAAGGTTAAGGTAGATAAAACGGGGGAATTATAATTTGTCATAAGGTTGTTCATGAGGATAAAATATTAGTATTTCTAAAGGTTTTGCATAGTGCCTGGCAGACAGTAAGTGCACTCGAAGAGTTAGTTACATAATTATCATAATTTTTTTGCTACCTTTATTATCAGTTGGTTAGGAGGTTGCTTAGAAAAGGTATTTGAAGATAGGGTGGGGTTGGTGAATATGCACCCTTCTTTCCTTTTAGACTCCCATTTCTCTTTGCCCTTCTTTTAATTCCCCAACTGTTCTCAGATCTGTGACTTGATGCCCATAGATCCTAGGTAGTGGAGTCTGTGTGCATTTGAGAGCTATTACATAGTAGTCCAATGATATATTTTTCTGAGTTTCAGGGACACAAATTACAAGATTTTATAAAAATCTTATAATTTTGAATAGATATATAATCAATCCAGGAATTAAAGCATAGACTGAAAATGAGAATTAAATCACTTTGACATACATGCATACACGCATGTATGTATATATACACATTTGCACACATATGCATATACATATATACATATATACTTACATACAAGATGTGGAAGAGATGTTGAGATGAAAACGAACCATTGTTCAAGCAGGTGATCATGGGGCAAAACCATTAATTTATAAGATGAGGAAAAGGAAATGAGGGTATAACACTATGCTATTACTCTATATTTAATTTCAATTGTAGGTGCAGAAGCCTTGTAGCACAGAGAGAGCAATATACATTTCAAAATTTCATGTCAATAATAAAAGAGATATTTTTCATGCATTAAAATCTGTAAAGCGTATTGTATTTACAGGAGCAGGTCACATTCTAAGGGGAAATCCTACTTCCTACAGTTGTATTTGTGTATCACCCAAAATACTTGTGAGAACCAATTAGTGTCCACAACTTGCCATGTTCCTGTTAAGTGAACCTGGCACAGACACACTTAGCTAATCCTTTGGCAGCCTTGTGTGAAGTACTTCAGAAACTTGGTATGTCCTTGCTCCAATCTTTTGACATTTGAGCCAACTCTGGCCACTGGCTATTGGCCCTTTATTGTGCACTGGTGAATTTCTGGCACAAAATGAGTTGTGGAGATTACTGAACAAGGAGTCCACGGTGATTTTGCGAGCTTTCTTTCAAGGCCTGATCTTTAGACCTTCAGAAAAATTATCCTCAACCTTATAAACATACGACAGGGAGGTCATTTCAAACATGAAGTCTTTAATTGTATCAAGTGCAAAAATGAGTCAGTATAATTTATTTCAACTAGAAATAAATATTCTCAAACAAGATCAGAATACTGGAAGCAAACTGCCTGATTTGGAACCATTTGAGAAATCCCTTAGTCTGCGTCTCCCTGTGCCTACATATCATGTTCACCATCTTGGGGGTGCCTGGGAATCCTGGAATGCCTTCTTATGGCCTTTGGGCTTAGAGTTGTGGGACTCCCAACTGGGATAACAGGGGATCTGACCATCCTTAAATAGTCATGTCATTAAAAAAGTGAGAATGGAGCAGGTGGTATAAAGGGTGCACTCCAGAAAAACAGACGCATAGATGGCTACCCCTTTCCTAACTGGGAGGAAAAGGGCAGGACAGCCCTGTAGGAACCAACCTCCCCACTGACTCTTAATCAAATTACTTGACCTTTCTTATCTCAGTTTTCTCATCTGTGAAATGATGATAATAACAGCACTCACTTCAGAGGGCCGTTATGAGGATTAAAGGAGATAATAAATGTACAGCATTTAGTACACTGCCTGGCTCATACATGATAAACCTTAATACATGTTTGCTAATAAATACTCTTTTGCTCCTTGCCGCTATCCTGGAAGTATAGATGCTACCAATTGCTCTTTGTAAGAGGTTTGTTTCATAAAAAAAAAAAAAAAAAAAAGAAACACATTGAGTGAATTTAGAAGAGGCAATATTCCCTGAGACTAGAAGAAAGTCATAGTTCTTGAGTGTGTGAAATTTGACTTTGTTTCCTAAAATCTTTTGATGAATAACAGATGATATTGTAATAAATGATACATTAATACTTATAAATTCACCTTTATTAGACTTGCCTGGTAAATACAAGACACAGCTAAATTTAAATTTTAGATAAGCAATGGGCAATCTTTTAGCATAAGTATGTCCCAAATTTTATCATGCTACAAATGATAAATTTTTTATCTGAAATTCAAATTTAACTGGGTGCCCTGCATTTTTATTTGCTAAACCTGGAAATTCTAACCTTTATATTCACTTTTTTTCTGATGTGATATTTAGTTTTGTACTTTTCCTTATAGATATTTTTCTCGTAATTAGTAATTTATCTTCTTATACTTCAATTAAGTTATTGTATATAAAATATTAACATAATTTAAAATTTTATGAGATGAAAAGAATTTGAGATGCAAATTAAAAAGAAAAACTAAATAAATCCAAATTTCAATTACATAATACCTTTCATATTTCAGATAAACTAATCTGATGTAACAGTACAGCAGTCAGTGATGAGGATAAATAAGCATCTAGGAGAAATATGAATTCTTGCCGTACATAATAGTTTTGATATGTTAAGAGCAGAAACCCAGAAAAATATGAATTTTCTAGGTTTCACATTTGTATTATTTTCTCTGTGAAATGTTATTCATATTTTTTGGGGGGCATACTTGTAACTATTAGCATTACCATGTTAATGATTTAAAAATCTCTATTAATATTTTTATTATTCAAATAGTATCTGAAATTTACCCTGAACACAAAGATCTCAAGGCAAGGAACGTCATTAAATTAAGGAGTTTTAGGTCATTGTTATTTTGAAACCAATGTGTTATAAACTAATATTTTTAAGTAGAAAAAATGTATAGAGAAACATACATATACTTAAACATATATGTCAATTTTTATTTTAAAAATAAATCTGCTTTATAATTTCACAGATCTAAAAGCAACATAGTACTAGTGTGATTTATATCCCATTGAAAATGCTACAGATAAATCAGAAATCCTATTTTCAGATGGTTACATCTTAAACTTATTTGAAACAAAAGCTTTGAGCCTACAGAGACTTACTGAGCCTACAGAGACTTACTGAAGATAGCTGAACAATTTTGGATTTCTGCCTTTTTTCCCCTCTGTGTTTTAGACTCTAAATGGATCCTCTAAAATACCCAACTGTTTTTTACAGTTCTTTTTAGAGCGATATGTCACCCAATTGCTCTACTGCTCTTTCAGTTTCCTTTTATTTTTTCAGAACTTCTTTACTTCCTGTAGGTAACGTAAGATCTAAATTGGGATAAAACCAAATAGGTCTCATATAAGGAAAAAATAAAATGCTTCTTTCACATGCCTGATAAATTGCTCTATTGGTTTTCCTGAATGTGTAAGATTATTTGAACTGAAGGTGCTACCATTTTTGTGATATCATTTTGTGGATGTTGCCATTATAAAACAAAACTATGATAGAAGCACTTGGAATTTTATGTATTTCTGTGTTAAGCTCCATAGGAAAAGATGAGTAGCACCCGAAAAAATTTTAGCACTGTTTTCATATCCTGATAATATTATGTACTTTATTTTTATAGTAGAAAATAGTTGAATATATTCACATATTTCTTACAATTATAATTGAATTCCCCATCAAGTCACCTTTAATCCCCATTGTCAATGGTTTCTCTAAAGTTCATGTTTTATGTCATAGGTGAATTTTGATAACAAACTAAGGAAAATGTGAAAGTTCAAAAATAGGTATACCTTAAAAAAAGACAACTTCAATGTTAAAATATTATTTGAAAATCAGGAAGTTTAAAGTAGTTGTAATAAAAAAGCAAATACCATCTTAAATTATTACTTATAACATGTTCACTCTGAAGAATATTTTCTAATATTTACATTAAAAATACGTTTATGAAAAGAGTCATACTATTTTTAAAGGCCAGTCAAAATTTTAACTTTTTACTATAATGACCCCTTTTTTAACATAAGCACATGGCTAGCATTACAATGGTTTTTTTTGTTTGAAGATCAAGTATATATAAATCATGGAGAGCGATAAAGAAGAGCATGGTATAAAACTTCATTAACATATGGAAGGATCCAGGTGGTTCCGAAATCAGGGTTTCTGCCAAGGCTTTTAGCACACTTCACTTTCCATCTTGTAAAGTGGTGATTTCTTAGGGATCTGGATCTTTATGATCTTATTGTTCTGGAACTAGATAGTTAAGGTAAGAAGGATCATTTATTTTAATACAATGGCTTACTTTTGATGTGAGTAAAGACACTGTTTTGGGAGAAAACTATGCCTCCAGTCTTAATGTTTCCTCCCCACACAAAGATACCCTGAGTATAAACTTCAGAAAAGCAGAGACTTATTCTGTTCTGTTTACTGCAGGATCTGCAGTGCCTAAAAACAAGGACTGGAACAGAGGAGGTTACCCAGTAAATAACTGCTGAAGAATGAAGAAATGTGGGTTGATTGTATCAAACTGGAGATGTGGAGAGCTTCCCTTCATTTGGAAATTCCTAAAATTAGTGGCCTCCAGCATAAGAAAGCCTAAGGCTCTGCCTCTTGCTTTTGATCCAAAAGAGATAGACCCCCAAGTGCCCTGGTGCTGGACTTTTACTTACCTGGAGATGCTTATCTTCTGCTGTGAAATGATGATAGACCAATGCCCATTTGTGTAATTCTTTGTGGTTTATAAAGCAAAAACTTTATTTGTACTAAGATCTGATTCTTGAAATTGAGACCCCTGTTTTCTTTTGCCTGCCTTAGTTTTGTAAATTGCCACAATCTATAACTCTTTGAAATTAGAGAAAAGCTCTGAATTCCTGACAGAAAATTATATTCTTTGAACATAGAAATAGTTCAAACAATACAGTTTTATATTGTTTGAACAATATAAAGGTAGGTACGGTTGTAGGGCTTGCATGGCAATTTCAAAGAAGATGACATCAAAGATCACTGCAAAAAAATCTGAGCTTTTATTTTTAGTTTATTTTAGAAAATATATATTAAAAATCAGAATCTTGCGGTCTAGTAGGCGTGAAGGACATATACAGAAAAGATGATCACATTGGTAAGTAAGTGCTAGTATTTTTAAACGTTAAGGGAGGAGACGTTAGCTATGCTGAGAAATGTCAGCGAGGGCTACGCACAGAGCGTAGTGGGTGAACAAACCATTTATTGACAGAGAAGTAGAAATTTCTCAAACTGAACTGCAGTGTGTTGGGGAAACAGAGGAAAAGGAAGCCTTATGGGAAGGAGTAAGAGCATATGCCAAAGCATGAAAGCTTGAAATTATAGAGTTCATTTGGGAAATTGTAAATTAGCTGGCAAGGCTGGAATATAGATTGTATGAAAGAAAATGATAGGCAAGAAAATTGAAATGGGCATTTAAAAGGACCTTTTTATGCTATGCAAAGAAGGAAGTGATAGGGAACATTGATGAATTTTGAGCAGGAGTGTGACATAATATTTGCAATTTAGATGGAAACTGGTGGTTTTGTCAAAATAGTAGGGCAGTGGGAGATGCTGAGTGTGAAACTTGGAGGTTTTATTTTATTTTATATTTTAAGAAATTCAATATGTTCTGGCTAAGTTGACAGTAATAAAAATAATGCTATTAGTAATAACAAGTTTAATTCCATTTTTTAAGATGTGTTTTTTTTTTTAAATAATCTTATTGTGCCAGATAGTGCTTTAGCTTTGTTTTTTAATTTGAGATATAATTGACATACAACATCGTATGTATTTGGGCTTTAGTTTTTTAATATATACAATGTCACTAATCCCTGCAGCAACCCTGTGACTCACAATTATTATTATTCCCGTTTACAGATGAGCAAACTTAGGTCTGGAGATGTTAACGAACTTGTCCTAGGTCACACAACTACTGAAGGCATGAGTCCAAGCAATGTGATTCCAGAGCATGAACTCCTGACCAGTGTACTATAGCCAGTTCCTCACTCGATTATTGTCACCCCAAGATGCCTTATGCCACATCTGCCTATGGGTATGCATGGGCCCTTACTGCTAATGTCTCACAATATGTTGTTGTGTTCCTTGCCTGCTGCACAAAGACCTTATGCTCCTCCCTTAAATCACACTTGGTTATTTATGGTCATCCCCAGAGATGGTCTCATGTACAACCCGGAACTATCTGCTCATGTCCTCTCTGGAAATTTATCTGTAGGCCACACAGCTCTAAACTTGTCTGTATCACAATTTAGGCTATCTCTGGAATCATCACCATATTAGTACATATAACAACTCCGAAGGGAAACTTGTCAGCCTTTGAATGGATAGTCTGCTCTGCTTGCTAAATCTATTGTGTTTTATATGTTTAGCTGTAGTTATTATTAAGTTATTATTATGTTTATATTAAGATATAGTTATTAGTTTATAGATTTAAAAAATAGAATTGAAATAATTTTTTCTCCACATTTCTTCTACTGCCTTCCTATCTTCTCACCATTGCGAAAAAAGAGAGAAAAAGTAGCAGTTAGAATCATAGAAGGAGGTATTAGGAAGAAGTAAGGAATATTTCTCACTAACATGGAAATTCAAATCTTAAAAAAGGGACTCTGAACAAGTTATCAATTGTTTTATCTCAGACCCAAGAGGAGAAATATAAATTTCAAATTATTGTCATACTTTAGCTCTTAGACAAAACATTATTTCATCAGAAAAGCCCTTACTTTGGTCAGTACTTTAGGCTTTAGCTCTCATTTTTCCTTTATAGAACCCATGTGCCTGAAATTAAATACCAAAATTGCCTAGTATATAGTTCATTGCTTATCTCTTCTGATAAAATGATAGCTTTTAAAAGACACAAACATTCTTTTGTTTGTTTGTTTCAGATACACTGTCGCATCAACCCTGAGTACAGTGCCTTACTCTGGCAGACTCTCAATAAATATTTATTGCACACAAGGAAGAGCGAGTGATCAAACAAACTGATAGTAGTAGTATCTGGCATTCACACATTGTAGATGCTTGATGGGTAAGGGTGATGATGATCTCTGGTATAACATTTCAGAAGGAGGGTGTTATATTCAGAAAGCTATGGGCTGCATCAGGTGTGATTATGTATCATGATAGAATGTCTCATGTTATCTAACCTGAAATGAGGCTTAAATCGATGTTTCTCTATTTTCTAAATTCCTTGGATCAATAGCCGCAGCAGGGAAGGGGATTTCTTTCCTTTGGAAAGAAGCTTCTATTAATGTGCTTCTTTGCTTAATTGTTTCTAAAAGACGGTTTCAACAAGTTCTGTACCAATGCTTGCTTGTGAGTGATTTGTAGAAAGAAGGCTCGTACCTTATCCTTAGTGATAACTCCAAATAGCTTTCTAATACCCAGACTCTCACAGTTCTTAAAGAGCACGGTCCAGACTTTACAGCCCCACAATTTGAAAATCCTTTAAATAACTGCATATGGTTTAAATATTATTTCTGGCATATTTGATGACTTTTATTTCTACTCTGAATCACCAATAACCTCATTTGGTAGAATTGTAGATTTTAAAAGCAGAGCCCTTAAGAATCCCTGGGTACTATGAATTCCCTCTAGAGGAATTTGAAATTCTTTTTGTCACGGAGATCGAAACTTTTTGAAATGAATAAACACACATTCTAGAAAATAGTATTGAGGACCTGCTCTGTGTCTATGCTCTGGACTATCTAAAGATGAGTAGATATGATTTTTAACCGTGAGGTTATTACAATCTGTACATTTCAACCTGAAATGTAAAAGTACCTTCTGCTATATTTACACAATGTTCCTGGGTAGCTCTTTGCTGTCATACAACAGCTGATATTTAAGAAGCCATGAAACACTTAGCACACTTGACAAGACACCTAAAGAAATATTATGGACACTTATAGTAGAACCTCAAGAACTAACTTGTCTAAGGTTTACTAAAAGGTCAAAAGGAAATCTAGAAGAAGAACAAATGACATCTTTACTAGCACATCATCATTACAATTCGTTGTGCATTAAAAGTACTTCTTCCAATGTATCATGCTTTAGTCACACACACACACAGACACACACACACACACACACTTTTATTTCAGACATTTGTAAGAATGATACGGTGTCTTTTCATTTCATGGAGTATCAGTCCTCGCATAGGAAGTGGGTAGGATCACTAAAGAAGTGAAATTAAAGTTAATCCACCATTTGGTTGCTTGCTTATCCTCAGTCTGATGAGTGCTTTCACCCTTACCTGAATTTTGTCATCAGCCTTTTCTATGTGAAGAAGGAGAAATGGAGATTACAGTTTAACTGACTCCACCTGGGTCAAACTATATTTTCTTCTATGCCTCCCTTCTCCACTGAAAGGCAGAGCAGAAAATGAAGCGTTGTGGTTCAAAGAACGTAACCACTGTTTTACTAAAGTTGTGGGACAACTAGGATTTTTCAGTCACTGAGAGGGAAATGTTGCTGACAGCACACTAATATTGGAAACAGTAGCTCTGGAGTTATAGCTACCTCTTGTTTTGTTGTGTTGGATCAAGAGAGAACATGATGTTGATTTTGTTTGTAAAAGAAGTCGCCTTTGCCTCTGCTGGGATCATTCCAAGAGCAGAGATAGAATGAAAGCACTAAAAGGAAGTGACAGTGATGACTACAGCTTCAGCTGGCACAACTTCAAAACATTTCAAAGGATAGTGTTCTAAAGATATATTGCAGTGCAGCTCCAGTAAGTGCTATACAAATAGATTTAGTGCTGCTCTACAGGAGGTAAAATAAGTTGAAAGAATAGAAAATGAACAAAATGACAATGCCAACGACAAAACTCTCTGGTAAATAAGTTATTGTATCACACAGCTAAACTACAGAATTGTAAACCAACAAAATCTTCCAAATATGATAAAACCAATTCCGGAAGGGATCACAGAGGCTGACAGATGGCTAATTAGCTTCCCCTGGACACATATCCGATGAGTGAGGGCTCCTTTTATTGTGAGGCTGCCAATTGAATTCTTGAATTATTTTTAATTTGGTAAATAATTTTTCTTTCTATTGAAGAAAATTTCCCTTTCTGTGTTTTCTTAATGATTCTTAATTCTGTTCTTTGGAGAAACAGGTACACCAGTCTCTATGTACCAGTCCTTCACATTTTAGAAATTGGCATTATGTCTTTCCTTAGTCTTCTCTGTACCAAGATAAACATCACCTGCTTCATCTTTTCTTATATTGCTTTGCATTCAGATCTCTCTGTTAATATCTCTCTGAAAAAGTTGTTTTCAGACAGTGAATAGATGTGATTTTACAATGTATGATAACCGATCCTGAAGGATGATACTATGCTTGTATCGTTAGTCTAAGGTTTCACTACTTAAAAAATATCTATCATCAGAATTTTGGATAAAGTTGAGCTCAGAGTCAAGCGATCTTCATAGTCTTTGTCCACATAAACTATCTCCAAATGAAAATATAGCAGAATATGCTTAGAAATTGATATTTTAAAACTAAATAGAAGCTCTCATGTTTATTTTTGTTAAATTTCTTTTTCTCTCATTTCTGTTATGGAAATTTTGATTTTGAATGTTAAAGAAATGCTACAAAAAAGTCTGCTATATTTTGATTCCCTTCTATATGCTAAATGCTGTGCTGTAAGACTCAAAAAAAAAGTAATATAAGATTGACAAGCAAATAAAGAGGTCTAATAACATTTTTGACAAGTAGAAGGACACTTGTGTGTTCTGGTAACACCAGAGGAAGTAGTCCATGAAATTTCTAAAATGAGTTAATAATGATACTTGAATTGAGTCCTAAAGTATGACTGGAAGTTTTCAGGAAGACAAAGGGTTGAGGCAGATCTCTATATGTGAAAGAGAAGGGTCAAGTGAAATAAACACTGAAAAGTGTTCCTTGGAGTTTATAAGTTTATTGGTAACTTTAAAAACAGTTTCATTGGAGTGGTGGCTGCAAAAGTCAGATTTCAATGTTGGATTTGAACAGCAAGTAAGGAAAAGAGTCAACTCTTTGAAAAAGTTTGGTGATGAGGTAGCCTGCACATGGGATTGAGGGAGGTGGTTTAAAATGGCAGCAATGTCAGTGTGTTTGTATACTGATGAAAAGGAGGCAGTGAGGAAGGAGGAATATATAGGAGTCAGAAGAGACATGTGATTAAGCAAGTATCAGTTAACTTTTGCTGCATCACGAATCACTCCCATAGTTTGTGGCTTAAATCGTTTATTATTTTTTACAAATCTGTGGGTTGGCCCACCAGTTCTTTAGGTCTGGGCTGGCTGAGATGATCTCTGAGGTCAGCAGGTGGTTTGCCTGGGTTAAAAGGTTTAGGATGGCCTCTTAGATTGGGCAGTTGGCTCAGAGTCAGCTGCGGCACTGACGAGGCCATGAATCTCTCATCCGCCTATAGGCTAGCCTGGGATTATTCTCACAGTGGTGGTCCTAGGATTCCTAAGAGCAGCAAGAAAAGACAAACTTTAATGTGTGAGCTCTTTCCAAAGCTCAGTTTACATCGCGTTTGCTCTTAGCTCCAGCATGTCACATAGCCAAGCCCAGGGCCAATGTATGGTTACTGGGAACTGTTAGAGGATATTGCTACAGCTATCTACTAAAGCAGAGATGAGATGTAGGTCTCATGAGAGGCCTAGGCTTGGAGAAAAGGAAGAGCATAATGCAAGGATGGTTCTTGAGGTAGTTAACTTTGTAGGGAGGAGGGCACTGGGTCAAGGGAGTTTACTGCTGATGGATTCTTTTTCCTCTTTGAAGTGGGGGCTCTGTCATCTCCTGGTTATAATGGGAGTAAAGGTGTGAAAGGGCATTTATGGAGAGTTATAAACTTTTAAAATGCTAGAGAAATGCGAAGGAGGTGACCAGAGACATGTAAAAAAACGATTGGCATTAAAAATTGAAAGTTGTTTTTAAGATTTAAAACCATAGAGTTGTAGTAGTATCCATCTACAGGTTGTTTTGATTTTATTTTTTTCCAGCTGCACTCAATAACTTGATTATCGAAATAGAGAAAGTATAGGTTGGATGGACCAAGGTTAGAATTTTATGAGATAGGTGAGAGCTGTTGAGACGAGGAACTATGGCGTCTTGGTATAAGAGGCCATAAATTAAGTATGAATAAAGTTAAGAGGTTTTTGGTCCTGGTACGTTCAAGATGCAAGTGATAGGGGACAAAAGGAACTAGAAGAGGAAAATCTATGGTCAAAATGGGCTATTGGAGTTTATGCTTTCAGAGATGAAGGAACTTTGAATTAGCCCCAGAGTGGGTTTTACTGAAGGGAGGTACAGAAGGTCATTAATGAAAAAGCAAATGGAGTGGGAAGGTTATTGTGTATCTAACATCCATGTGGATATTGGCGTTTCTCAAGAACAGGAGGAAGACTAAGAACCACTGATTATAAAACGTATCTCCTTTTCTAGA
>NW_011888786.1:19402237-19405181 GCF_000151845.1 Pteropus vampyrus | reverse complement strand
TTTTTTCTTTAAACTGATGCATGGAAATATTATTGCAAGCATTACTACTACATTCGAAAGGATATATATTTGCTACGTGGAATGATAGGAAATACCTGGAAGATGTACTAGCTAAAATGTCTTCAAGAGATTGCCACATTTTCTGAAATTTTCTGCGCTTATTGAAGTTTAGGCTTTGTCTACTGAAAACTACCGTTAAAGTCTAATACATTATTATTTAGGGGTAATATTATGCATTATCAGAAATTTGATTATAATGCTTTAACAAAGGGCAAGTTTCTAAAAGGAGATGTGACATTAGACAGGTATATTTTTGATGAGGAAATAAGCAAAGGAAAGTCAGGAGTATTTGACTGTGTAAGTAGAAGGTATAATATCTGAATATTATCTGTA
Organism: Pteropus vampyrus; assembly: GCF_000151845.1. Taxonomy (NCBI): domain Eukaryota; kingdom Metazoa; phylum Chordata; class Mammalia; order Chiroptera; family Pteropodidae; genus Pteropus; species Pteropus vampyrus. The sequence continues at coordinate 19,404,788 of NW_011888786.1, read as the reverse complement.
TTTCTTACTAGAACTTCAAGAAGACTTAGAATTTCTAACATATGCAGTTTTGAGGGGAAAGAAATAGAGTGCACTCTGGCAAATTATCAGTGGTCCCAACCCTGCTCTCAGGCGAACAGGTAAGACTTCCTCTCTGCTGCCACTGAGGTCTCTGTGATGTCCATTTCCAGCTCATGTGTCAGCATTTTTGCTTCTTGTTATATAGAGACACAGAAGCTTTTCTCTTATATTGTGCATGAAGGTGATTTATGAGGGAGGATACGTAAGTTTGAAGAAGGCATTTTCTTCCTTTCATTTCTTTGGTAAAGTTATCCTTATTAATGCTTCTAAGATTATTTTAGATAGCTGTCATTTTATGCTGTCAATTGGCTTACGATAATAGTATTTTAAATTATGTACCTAATCATTAAAAATATACATCAATTATCTATTCTAAGATCGCCTAAAATTTCAAATTATTAAATGTCTTTGGTCTCACTTTTCTCCCCTTCATATCTAAATGTTTAAGCCGTTATTTATCCATTAAATGGAGGTTAGAGAAAACCTTACTTTAATAATCAAATATTTGTTTCTGCTGATTTTCCTTTGAAAATAGAATATGTGATTAAAGATCTTTAGATAATAAAATTGTGTCTTTACACGAGGATCATTAGACAATCTTGATTTTGGTTGAAACGAAATGTAGAATTCTTTTTTTTTTAAAAAAAGAATTTATTTTATGTGACATCGGTTAATGAAATCCAATAAATTTCAGCTGTACACTGTTAAAGTTTACACTGTGTGTTCACCTCTCATAGTTAGATTTTTTTCTGTCATATTTGACCCCCTTTACGCATTGAATTCAGACTTCACTTACAATATCTCACATTTAATCTTTTTAATATCTCTAGAATAATTATTTTCATTCAGTCACAAGGATATACTGAAAGAATTCAGAGAACATGTATGAGTTGAGATAAGTTTCATCTGTAGTAAAGGGAGGTAATAATAATTACGGTTAAAAAAAGAGAGACATTTGTTTTCCTTCTGATACAGCAGTCTGAGGTGAGCATACTCAAGGCGGTGTGCTGCTTTGGCCCATGGGGTCATTCAGGAATCTGTGTTTTCACATCATGTTTCTCTGTCATCTCCTAGTGCCCTGTCATCTTCCCCATTTGAGGCTGGATCATAATGAGTTCCAATTGTGGAAAGAAAAGAGAAAATGCATGGTCTTAAGGTCTTCTCCCAGATGTGGCAAACATCATTTCCTCTCACTTCCCTTGTGCGGGAACTTAGTCATGTGATCACATTTATTTGGAGAGAGGATGGGAAATATGGAAACGGAAAGGTGTCTTAGTCTGTTTGGGCTGCTATAACAAAATACTATAGCCTGGGAAGCTTAGAAACAACAGAAATTCATTCTTACAGTTCTGGAGGCTGAGAAGTCCAGGATCTTGGCACCAGCAGGTTGAGTGTTTGGTGAGGGCTTCCTGGTTCATAGACAGGATTTTTTATTGTGTTCACACATGGTGGAGGGGGCAAGGGATCTCTCTGGGGATTTCTTTTATAAAGGTGCTAATCCTATTCATGAGGGCTCTGCCCTGGTGACCCAATCACTTCTCAAAGGTCCCACAGCCTAATACCATCACCTGAGGTTAGGTTTTCAATATATGAATTCGAGGGATACAAATATTCAGACCATAACAAAAGCCTTGTTCAGCTACAATTCCATAAGTTATATATATCAAAGAAGGACAGATTTTAGGAAATAATTGGTAGTCTCTACCATAGAATCTATTACTAATCCTACAATTTTCAAACATGTGTCCTATTTCTAAACTATACCATCTATATCACACTATGTATATATATATTTTAAATCCTATGAATTATTTTATAAATAGCACAATTATATTTTAGTGTTGTTTGTGTGCATGTTAAAAGTAAAAATTTGTGCAGTTGAATGTTTAGAATATATCTTAATTTTTATAACCTTAGTTTGGGATTTATTTACTTTTATAAGCTGGGGAATTTAAAAATGGACATGGCTCAGCTCTCTCTCAAGTTCTGAAAGAACTTCTTACTTTAAAGATAAAAGTAATGACTAAACATCCTCTCACCTATGAAGCAACTCACGAATGTAGGGTTTTCCTATTATTTACCACTTGTTCCCGGTGTTTGATAGGTTCAAATCTTATACAAATATCTCAAGCACTTTGCTTAGGGGTATGCCATGGAGGGGGGTCTCCAAATGGTCAGACGTATACTGCTGAGGGCAGACAAGAGAGTGGGGATAGTTTCAAGAAAGAGCACTTAGCCCATTTCATAATTACTCTTTGAATACTGACCTTGTTTGTTAGTCCCTGAAATTTCAAAATAAAATGACAGGAAATAATCATTTTATAGGAAACCGATTCATTCTAGGATTTTCACATCTCAACTGTCAATTTAGAAAGGATGAATCAGGAACAAACCATTGCAGTAAAAATTATTAAGAGTGAGAAGGAATAGGATCCCAGAGCAGAATCAGTTGTTAAGGGCTTAGTCAGAGAATATGGACCTGAATCTTGGC
>NW_011888786.1:19394599-19400982 GCF_000151845.1 Pteropus vampyrus | reverse complement strand
TTCACTAAAAAGCAGAGGGTGGTGCATCATTGTGCTTTTTACACTAACAAGTACTGAGATGCAGGGAAGATTTCCTCTTCTGGTTTTTCACTATGACACCCACTGTTCTACACCTGGCACTCTATCATATGCATGTGTTGTAGATTATAACTGATGAAAGGTCCTGTATTGTCAGCCCAGCCCATACTTTTCTGTGTCAACCTGTTGGCAAATTATAGCTGTTTCTCCTGCTTAATTAGTCAGTTCAGATGGAATCAGTTTGAGATGATGTGTGCTTTTTGTTGTAAGAATACAGTTTAGGGAAGTGACGTGATTGTCATACATTGTAGCCAGTAGAGTGGAGGCATAGGAAGAGAAAGACAGGAGAGATAATTTTTATTGTATCAAAATATCAAATGTTTTAATTTTATCGATATATTATTTTATCAAAATATGAGAGTTATTACTTGGCTTAACACAAAAGGAAACAAAGCAAACACTGAATACTTCTAAAAGGGACAAGTCAGGTCTTCTTTATATGCGTATCTATGTGCATCTATGTGTCCTCTGATTCTACCTCTATCACTCCCAAATGAAACTAATTCTATGATCTGAAACCAGCGGTTAATAGTGAAATCATATGAAATGACTTAAAATAAAGAGTTACTACAAATAAATCAGAAAATAAAATAAAATGTAAATAGAAAGATAATTTGAAAGCATATGATTTATTTATACTTTTATTCAATAATCGCTTATGGAATGAGCATTATGCTATATTCTGATGATCAATGATAAAAGATAAGCCTTGACCCTGAGGATTTCTTAGTTTTGTAGAGGACAAAGATAAAATTATACTATAGTAACAATAAAATATTATAAAGCTATCTGAAACGTTTTGTGAATATAAAGACAGTTATTTTTATTGTGTAGATTATATATCCAATGTCGAAGAGTTTAGAATTTTGTTTTCTTTTTATTGTTGGATGTTGAATTGAAAGGTTTTGAGAAACATCATAATTTTAATTAATAAGTTAATGAGTAGTTAAGGCACAAATAACTATGTGAATGACATGTACCATTTACAATTTTTAAATAATGTCTTATTTGCAAAAGCTATTAAATTAACTTTGATGATTATTTGATTGTCACAGTTATTTTTATTAGAATAGAAAATCTAAGATTATTCTGATCTTGGAAATTAAGGATGAGGATGGCATTTGTTATTGAACCCCAGTACTTACCTTGGAGTCTGGCGCATAGTATTTATATCCCTAATCAATTATGTCGAACACTATCATTTTCCCAGCTTCTTCCTGGCTACAGGTACCCTGATTTTGTTGAGATGTCAGGTAATGGGACACTCAGAGATGAGCCCGGCCTCGTGAGGGAGATCACAGTTGGTCTAAATTATCATAATAACCCCATTTCCTTTTCATAGTGGCTGGTCAAACGGTGATTGTGCTGTCTCTTTCCCAATAATGAGATGTAAGGGAAAGTTTGTGGAGGTTTTCCAGGAAAAAATTTGTACCCTGAATAGAAGAGACATGCGAAAAACCCCTTTCTTTCCTTCTTGAACTTGTTGTGAGTTCTACAACATTATTAAAATAATGCCAATATTTTAATTTAATCTGAATTTATTTTATTTTTGAGATTAATTATGATTTTAATAAATTATCATGAACATCTTTTCCTTATTTAATAGTTAAAACACAGCATCAAGACTCCAGAAGTAGATTCTAAGCTTTTGGTTTCTGGGGTAAATAAACTAAATAAACTTTTTTTTAAATCAATAAACTGGGAAGAATAGTTTTCTTGGTATTCTACAGTGAAGTTTTGTGAAACAAATATGAAAATATTGTTCAAGTAAAAAGGATGTAAAATTTACAAATACTGCTAGAGTGCCATATTTGTTCCTTCTTTTTCCTAAAATGAAATGGGTGATTCAACAGTGTTTCCTGACTTGCTTCGCATATGGCTGTGACATGGGTGCTGTTGGTAAATTCTCGCTCCCTGGTTGTCATGGTTCTATGGTGCTTTATATATATCCACTCACTTAATCCTCACAATAAAGTTATGGGGTAGGTACTAACATAATACACAGAGGTGTTAAGCAACTTGTCCAGGGTTAAACAGCTGAAAAGGGTAAAGTCAGAATTTGAACCCAAGCAGCCAGTCTTCAAAGTTTGTGCTTTCATCTAATATGATTCTGCCTTTCACAGGATCTTGACTTTCAGAGGCCATTTCACCCTCCCAGCCCCTCATGTAATCTGTCATGCATCAATATCAGCCTCACGGAAAAAAATCTTGCTAAAGCTATCAGCAACTTCACATTCACCAAACCCTGGAGGCTTTTTATTTTTTATTTATTTTTATTTTTTAAGTCAATTTTCCTCTTTTTTGTAACATAGTTTAAATCTTCCTGTCCCACCTTTCCTCACAATATATTTTCCTGGATCTTTCCCCATTTCATACAATGTTGGTACACTTTTTTTCCCCTTTACTGTAAAAGTTCTCTTTGATGGATAATCAGCTTTCTGCACTAGCTGGTAAGTTTATAAAGAAGGGCGGTGTTTTCTGCCTCTCCATAACCGGAACCCTTGGCCTGGGCTCTCGGCTGCTGTTTCCACCGGGTCTGCGGAGCACTGCTGAGGAAGCCCGTCTCTGCAGTGTCGGTCTCAACCACATACTCGGGCTTCCTGGCAGTCTCCATCTCATTCTCTGCTGTAGTCTATCTAAACTTCTCCCAGTATCCTCACACCTACCTGTACCAGCTGTGCACTCATTCTCGACAGATGATCAATTGTAACAGGAAAAGGTAAGTTTTGAGTTTCTGTTGCCCCATCCACACTGCTATCTGACCCACACTCTTCTTTTCACCCGGCCATCTTCCTGAATAAGGCTAGTTCTGTGTCCGTGCTTTGTGTATTGCCTTAACTTTTTCCTTTATTGCATCCCAAATCTGTATATACATATGTAATACCTGACACATAATGGAAATGCCAAATACCACATCTTGTGGCTTTTACCTAACATCTTTCAAATATTTTTGCTTTTCTCTATCTTTACTGTCATCACTGGGATCAAGCCGTCACTATCTTTCACCTGGATTTTAGCAATAGCCTAATTTATCTTAATTCTATGAGTTTTTCTCCCTCTACTTTATTTTCCATGCTACGCACAGTGCTATTTTTTCCAAAAGTCATATCTAAATGTCATCCTCCCTTAAAATTTTAGTAAATTCTCAAGGCCTTTACAAAAAGCCCAACATTCTCAATAAGACATCTATTCCTTCAATATCTGGCTTCCTTTCCCCTCTACACACACACACACACACACACACACACACACACACACACACACACACACACACACACTGTCTCTCTCATTTGCTTTCTCATTCCGCTCGACACATGACTTTCTAGGGTTCAACACAAATGCTATGCTGTATTCCAGTGTACAAACCTGTGCAAATATTATTCTGATTGCTTAGACGTTGATTTTGCAGAGAAGAAACACAGAGTTATTCTTTTCCTGGAGTTCCCTATCAGAGCACTTTTCACATTGTTTTAAACATTTCTATTTTTCCTGCCTTTAATTACTAAATTCTAAGCTTCCTTTTACATTGTTTCTATCCTTAACATGTGGTGTAATGCCTGACACGTTACAGAAATGCCAATATTATTTGTTCATTGGAGATGTTTTTCTGTTGATAGATGCTTAATAAATGCTTTAGTATGATGACAAAAAGACAAACATTACAACGTAACTAAGCTAGGTGCTTAATAATTGTCATCAGAGTACAGAGGAGAGTGAGATAGTTAGGGATTGTGGGCGATATTTTTTTGATTCTCTGCCAGCACCCAGCCTGCAGGCAGTAGATGATCATTCAACTTTGGGTGCACATCACTGAAGGAGAGTATCTTGAGCTAGAACTCGGAGGAAGGGGTGTATTTTTATAATCAGAAAATAGAGTTAAATTTAATCTGTGGAATGAAGTCAGCAGTTTCATAGTTAGGAACTGCACATGGTATTAATGGTTTTGGTTGAGACGTGTAGCTTATTATAGATATTGGTGCCTATAATCCTAGATCAAGGAATTTAGACATTCTTATAAAGATCAGTAGTTGCCAACAATTTCCACTACATGGTGCATGTAGAATATGAAAATATTTAAAAGGTATTTTGGAGTTAAAGAAGATAAGATTTGTAACCATTGGAGGTTGTGGCAAGTGTAAAAGTGGTGAGTGGTGGAGGTGGCTCTCCAGCTGTCTCAGGCTCAGCTGTCCCAGTCCAGGCCGGATGACCTGATGGCTTAGGAAATCGATACACTAGCACACCTGTAATCCATTCAGAGCCCACGCCAATTGAAAAGCTCTGCCACTGACAATGGGAAACAATCAAAGTTTACAAAATGGTATTTGAGGGAGATTAATCTGACAGTAATATGTACATAGGAAGAATGTTTGGGGCAGGAAGATAAAATGAGTACTTACCAAGGTCCAGGTGTGAAGTAATGAATACTTGCAAAGACATGGCACAGTAAAAATGAAAAAGGGGAGTAAAGAAACATATGACTTGATAGGAGACAGCGGAAGAAAGACAATATCCTAGTACTGAACCTGGATGACTGGGAAAATAAAGAGAAAAAATCCAAAGCAGGAAAGAGAAAATCCAGAGGGAGAACTGGATTTTGAAGAAAGATGATAAGCTAGGCTGTCCTTAGTAAGTTTGATGTAATGGGGAGCAGCCAGGTGAAAACGAAAGGATGTGAGAATGAAGTTCGATGGAGGGCTTAGTAGTGGAGATAGCAGTTTAAGAGTTACCTGCAAGAGGTAAGAGTTAAAATTATCAGAGTAGATGAAATTTCTGAATAAGAGAATAGAAGAGAATAGAAGATAGGACTAAGCCTTAGGGCAGTGGCTTTCAAAGTAAGATTTCCTGACCAGCACTGGCATCACCTGGGGACTTGTTAGAAATGTGAATTATCAGGCTCCCCCTAGATATGTTGAATTGGGGGGAGATTGGGCCCCGGCATGAGTTGTTTTTACAAGGCTTTCCTATTTAGAGGCACAGTCGTTTGCAACGCATTGCCTCAGGGTCACAGGACAGGAAACAGAGGGGATCAAGAAAGATCGCCCAGGAGGTAGAAGATACAGTGTATGTAGAACAATGAAAGCAAAGGCAAGTGAGTTGCACGAAGAATATTCAAGGATAGGGAATGTTCAAGTGACCAAAAAGTCAAAAGAATGATTAGTTGTTGGATTTACAGGAAGAAGCAGAGTCATTAGTATGTTATGTGTGGGCACTCAGTTTTATGGAGATTAAAGAGTGAGTGGTGAGTGAAAAACCAACTGTACTGTTATAAACTTTCTTAATACTAATAAGGATATTAAAAGAATAACAGCACAAAAGGAAAACATATTTAAAGGGAATGTTTTTCCCATTGAGATAGAGGCTTGAGCACATGAATTACTGGGGGGTAGGGGAGTTAGGGCACCAGTGTAAGGCAGTTCCTGCTTTATTTACTCTTTCTGCCTTTTATATTTGCAAATACCTATATTTATATACATTCATAATTATAAGATATTTGTTACGTGCTTATGATGACCATATTTATGATGTTGAGTGTATACCATGCAGAGATTGAATTCTCCAGGACAAGAATCACATAAGAGTCAGAATAGCCAAAGGAAATACCTTATTATGACTAGTTGATGAAGTTAATATCTGTCATGATATTTTCTGAGAAAGCCACTATCCTAAACACTTTCTGCCTAGAAAATACAAAAGTGCTCTTCAGGATCAATACTTACCTGAGTTGCATAAACCCTTGAAAACATCTTTAGTTTTATTTTTTCTCCAGGGCAAGGTGGTTCAGGCAGGATTTAAACAGACTCATTGCAACAATAATCTGCTCTACAAAACTTTCCCTCTTCCATTGTCCTATATTTCCACAGAAACATCCAATATGTATTTATATATGTAGTTTTTTCTTACTAGAAACTTTGGCATTTTATTTCTTTCAAAAGCTTTTTGAGTTTTTTTTTTTTAAATAAAACATTGTAGTAGATAAGGTAGTATTCTGTTTATGCTCCTATCTGCTGTTCTTTCTAATCTGTTAATGTTATAATGCTCATATAACTTTTTATTACTTTGAAGTTATTCTCAATAATTTAAATTAATTCTCAAATGTGTAGTCCTTGACGAGTTATCCAACATCTTTGTAAGCCAACTCTCTCACCAGAAAAATGGGTTTACAATATGAATCCACTTCAAAGCATTTCAGGGTAGTAGTAAAAATAACATTTAAAAAATATAATGACAATTATAACTCAATTAGGTAATTTTCTAAGTAGTCAGTACATAAAAATAACATCTTTCATCTGGATTTATAATTGGGG
>NW_011888786.1:19378434-19393299 GCF_000151845.1 Pteropus vampyrus | reverse complement strand
CCAGCAGTTCATGTACAAATGGTTAAAACATTATCTTCTCTTTCAACAAGTTTTCCCTATTATTTCAAGTCTCTCTAATAGTCTCAGTTATACCATGTGAGATCAGTTTTACATGTTCCAATGAATAATATTTATTTTCAAAATAAGCTTAGACATTATTGCTTTATATTATAATTCATCATTATAACATTGCATATGCAAACAGAGGTGGTTCAGTCCTTTCTAACTATGTATTCCTCTCTGCAAGCTGAACTCTGCCCACGGACATGCATGCTTACTTACTTCAGACTCATGTTAACCAAAATTTGAAAAATCATCAAGTAGAAATTTTCTATCATCAAAAATTTGATTTCAGATAAAAATAATAGACTTGTTTGTCATTATTTCCTCCACTTTTTTGTTTTTTATATATATAAGAATTTTTCAAAATCTAACTGTGGATAGAGGACAGAATTTCATTTTACACTCCTTGACTATTCTATTCGGTCTTTAATTATTAGGCGCAATTATTTTTTTCTTCAGATTAGAAAATATATTAATATGCTTCATGTGCTGGTTTTTCTAACATATTTTATCCTCATCACTCTGGTTATGTCTGCAGAGAATGTATCATTCGTCATTTGCACCCTTGTTTAGTATAGATGTTCTGATCTTTCTGCTCAGTGTTTATTAAAGAATTATTTAACTTGTCATCTCAGTGCTGCTAGAAGCGTTGACTTGTTAGTCCTCAGCTTTTTAAACCTTACTTTGTGTTTTTTTGTTATAATTTTATTTCTTACACAAAGTCATTAATGTATTTCCCTTCCTCCCCTAACTGCCCCCACCCTCCCACCATTTCCCCAATGCTCCCACCACCACGATCTCCCAGCTATGCTTCCTCTTGGAAGGAAGTGCAGTCACACACTGCTTTAACCACTTCTAGGACTGCAATTTCTTGTGACACATAAGATAAAGTGTTTAGTATCTTTTAATTTTTTTTCTAACAGATGTGTTTCACTATAATTTATTTCAGGTATACATAGCTCTGGGTTTGTTCCTATATAGATATTTTGGATGTAGTTAGCATATACTTATGACATCATCAAAAAAAAGTAATATCAATCTACTTTCCATGGCCATTGATGGAATTTTGGGTATAATTTTATAGTTTTCCAGGGTATTTTTTGGGAGGATTCTCTGAGAGATTATTATCTTAATTGTTTTTATAGTAACAATATTTTCTCCTGCTGAAATTGGCATGATGAAAATTCAATACAGTATGAATGAATACAATGAGAAAGAGCTGATACTGAGTCACCTTTGTAAGTGGCAGATAGTAAAACAAGGTGATTCAGTTCTTTTTTATTATAAAATATGTCATACACACAAAAGAGTATATAGAATGTATACTTATGTTTAAAAAAGAAATATAGAATGCTCAAGAATTTTTCTATAATTCTTGCATAGGACCATGTTAACATTTTGTTCCCTTTCTGTTTTAGAGTGGGGCCCCTGATTCATTTCTTTAAGGAGATCTTCAGCTATACTGGTTTCCAAAGAACCTTAGCATCTCTTTCTACTTTCTTGCTCTCAGGGGTTCTAACTAATTTATCTGATTAAGGCCTGGACATCAGAATTTCTGAAAATTCTCCGAGTGTTTCTTATGTGTAGAGATTTTGGAGAATTGCAATAGTCTGGTGTGTCTTGCTATTCTTGCTTCCATCTCTTTACGTGTGCTAATTCTACCGCTGGTTCCTTTTTGCCCCTTGACCAGCTCACTCATCCACCACAGCCCTGTCTTTTCCTCTCTTCTCCCTTTTAGATGCCCCTGACATTTTAAGGACAGTTGAGCATCCCTTACTTTGTGTATTTTCTTTAAATCTCCCTTAATTCCCTCTCATGCCATTTTGCATTTATTTGTTTATGTAATATTATTTTCCATGCAGGGATCCTGCCATTCAGTTTTGCATTATCAAAAGGCGCATCAGAGCCTGGCCCATTGTAGATATTCGTTGCATGTTTGCTGAGCAATTTCCAGATCAATCACATTTTTCCTAAAATATCATGCTTTTCTTTCTCCTATTATAAATAACAGTAAGAGGTCCAAGTTTCTAGTTAGTGTTAATTAGAAAATGCCTTTTGAATAGATTTTAAATTTGAATCCTTTATAAAATAATAAATTTTCCTTATTAGTCTTTAATAAAGAATTTTTTCAATGATCCCTGATCAGCATAAGTGATAAAAAGTGGTAAAAAAAAAAAAAAGTGCCTCCATTAGTTTTAGTTTGAATTTCTAAACTGTGCTTTCTGTTTCACTCATCTCTCTCACTCTTGCTTTCAGGGAGTGGTGCTGTGTGGGAGAAATTGCCTCAGGCCTTGTACTTGCACAGATAGCTATCGGAATCCTGGACGGCCACTTAACAAGCTCTGTGACCTTGGTCAAGTTTCTTAACTTCTCTGACCCTCAGGATATTCCTTTGATTGAAGGCACTAATATCCACTATAGAGGGCTGATGTAAGGAGTAAATGAAATAAACATATAAAACACTTGAAATAACCAAGTACTAGCTATAATTTAGATGCTAGTAGAGGTGCACTTTTTCAACAGAATGACCTCGGTACTACTTAAGATTTTATTTTGAATAAAATATACCTTAGTTATTAACTACATGTAATATGTGTCGATAATTTTTATGTTTGATGACTAACAATAGTGCAACAGGTAACTGCCACTCAATTCTCCTCCCATCCCTCTTTTTTGGTTTAGTTACTGCAACAGTGGGACTGTTTTGCAATGATAAACTTTAAGGTTTATAGTACTTAGAAGCATTCTTAATACTAGAAGTATTGGTAACACTTACTGGTAATAACACTTGGAAGCACTGGTATATGGCCCTGTATGTCACTATTTCAAGGAATAGAAAGAAAGCATCCCAAAAGACATAAGTCGGAGAATTTGCACAACACATAGAATCTTGGTCTGAATGCTGTACAAAGGCAAAAAGACAGTACAGCTCCTGGTTAATCTCCCTCTGCATTCATGTTGAAACCAGCTTATATTCTTTGGCAAATTTGAGCCAACTGATTTTTGCTTATATTTTCTTTTTACCACTAACAATATTTTTTTTTAACTCCATCTCTCAAATTTATCCAGAATTAATTGAGGTTAGGAAAAAGTAGTAAAAAATCAGTTGTATGTTTAATTAGCCTTACAGGGCTATCTAGTAAGAAACTTATGAGGTCCCTCTCTACCTCCGTCTAGTTCATTAATATGACATATTAATGGAAGCATTCTAAAATGATTTCTTTTATTTTGTAATCAGTGTGTATCTCATACTTTTTTTTTTTTTTTGGCCAAACACAGGCCATGTTTGTATTAACAGGATTTTAAAACCTAGTTAAATCTGAGAATGACTTATTTAGTGCTCAAAAGATAAGGGGCTCACATTTGTGCACCACGAGTTCAAGTTCTACCAAGGAGTAATAAAGGAAACTTTGGGTTGTACTGACCAGTTTAAAAATATGAATTGCGAAAAAAAGAGATGCTGAAGTTTAAAATAACAGCACACAGATTTCTTTATAGAATTTAAAGAATGGAAAACACTTGAGAAAATATCAGCAGGCAGGGGCAGGAAGAACAAACGGTAACCAAATTGGTTCCTGTGACAAACCATAACATTTACTTTAAACCATCAGCATGCTACTCAGTAAAAGGCAGGCTACCACTCTTTTAATAGATCCCAGGCCTTGTTAAACTCACTGGTCTGCAAGAATTATCCAGGTCAAGAGCAGGTCAAAAAGTGAAAACCCATGTGAAAGTAAACTTTGAAATATCTGCTTTTGAAGAGCCCCAGCCGACTGTCTCCTCTGTAGTAAATATACTTCCTTTTTGTGTACGATATTGTTCCATGCACTGTACTTAAATATGCACAGGTAACAGAAATGGCACTACACTATTTTATATCCTTTCTACTAATTGCCGTTCTAGCCTCGTCTGTAGTTTGTGAATCTTTCTTAATTTATTTACTTTCTGAGGCCTTAAAAAAAAACACCCCACTAAACTTAATAAAGAAAGAAAAAAGTTGTGGCTCTGCTTTGAGTTGTCACCTCTATTTTGTTTTGAAATATCACGCTCTATTTAAAACTAGAGCTGTGATTTCCTCATAGGCAGAATAAAGAAGCAGGAGGGTGACTCACAGTGGAATTTATTTGCCTGGTAAACTGGGTATTAATCTGGCCTACAATACACTTGCTCCAGATTTTGTTCAAGTGTAAGGTCATACTGTGAAGCTGTTTTTCATTTTGTTTTATATGTGTTAATATAATGCCTTATGAATTACCCTGGAGTTTTGTTCTGACAGCTAAAAAGCATAATCGTTTTTCCTTTCAAGGGGATTGAAAGCAAAGCAATTGACTCTATATTTGAAATGATTTATCTGAGATCCTTTCTCTCACATCTTGCCTTAATGTTTATAGAAAATATTCCTCGAGTTTTTACTGATAGCATTGTATTTATCAAGCTCTTGGCCTCTTTGCCTGTTTCTCAAAACTGAGTCCATCTTAGGGTACGATCTTTTAGAGTTTATTGGCAAAACTGCCTGCCGAGTTAATGGGCACCATACTATGATTTTGATAGGAAAGAAATAGTCTCTTGAGACTGAAATTAGAGTTCTCTTGGTAGAAAAAAATGAGATCCATTTGCTATCTTCGAACAAAATGAGTGGCATGATTTTTTATGCATTTGACTCTATAGATGAAGTGTCTGCAGACAATGGCTATCAATTAACAGTATTAATTGTAATTAATGTCTTGTCTCAATATGAAGATAGAAAGAAGATCATGTATCATCCCTGAAGGAGTTTCCCTGAGCAGATGTAAAAATAATAAACGCACAAGAATATATATGATCAATGTCAAGTAATGATGGTGGTGGTGGGAGGTGGTAATAATTATATAATAACAGCTAATAGTTCTTGAGTATTTACCATGTACCTGGAATGCTCCCAGTGCTTTATAGTGCTTAATTCATTTAATCCTTGTAACAACCATAGGAGGTAGGTACTATTATTATCCTCATGAGCTAGTAAGTGCAACAGGTAGGTTCAAACCCTGTAATCTGGCTCCAAAGCCTGTGCTTTTAAATAGTGCTAAGTGCTGTAAGATTTAAGAGAATTTTAGAAGATTTCATAATGAGAAGAAATCACTTCCAACTAGTGTAACTAAGGAAGGTTTTGTGCAGAGGGTGGGGCTTCAGTTGATCTTGGAGGCCTAATAGCTAGATTGTAGTTGTATGTGAGTGGGGTGCATGTCTGCCTCTGTCACCGCTGTCTGTCAGGCACCTAACACTGAGCCCCATGCACATCAAGCACGCGATGATTAAATATGATCTGGGTCACTAGGCATGGTGTCATCTACATCCTCGTTGAGCTGACTTAACTCTGTATTTAACTGGACATACATTTTTAGACGATACCCATGAAATATAAATACACATATGTATGTTCTACTCAAATTTTCCTCTAATGAAATCTTTTAAAAAAACTCACATAACTCTAATTATTCCATTTAATTTCTTATCTGCTCAGGATAGTTTTGAGAACTACAAAGAACTGGTTTATATTTGTGCCCTAGCTCTTTAATATCACTTGTCTTCTTCTTTTATACTTGTTTTGTCAGAGTCATAGTAATAAATTTTATTTCAAATTTTGGATCCTTTATATTTTCTATTACACTAATCCAGTAAACTGCTAACAATAAAGATAAATAGATGTTATGAAAGAGAATGAAGCAACAAAAGAGATTCGGACGCACTGTTTATTCTAATTGAATGACACTACATAAAGTCTTTGAGCAATAATAAGGTTTTTGTTGAAGATCTCTAAAATCTTTGCCTGCAGGATAGCCTTGTGATGCATATGAGAGACATATGTGAAAATAACACTTGATATTTGTTAAGAAAAATGGTTTTAGAGTCAGACACTTGTGGTTTCAAACCCAACTCTCTTGCCTTCTTGTTCAATGACAAGGGTAAAGATAAACTCTCTGAACTTCAGGTTATTCATCCTCCATAAGGTTTTCATGAGAACTACAGAAAATAATACATATTATTTTAATATATAAATGCTTAACATGGATCCTTATGCATATAAATAATTCAATAAATGGTGGTGGCCATCACAGTAATTTTTATTGTTATCTTTAGCATGAAAGGAATAAAAGGGGATAATATAGCTACGTTGGTTGGGGCCTTTAAGAATCTTTCAAAAAGAAGATAGAGCTTAAAGATGAAGTGAAGAAGAAAGGAGAGGGAAGAAAGAGTGTGGCCAGAGGAAGAGAGGAGGGATTAAGTCTGTCTTCTACGAAGCCACGGCAGAAGTTGGCCCGGGTGGTGAGACTCCGCCAGGCAGGCGGCCAGCCTGTGTTAACGGTGGTCACCATCACGTCGGAACGTGAGGGACAGGTTTGCGATGCTTTCGGAGCATGAATGAAGAGTTAATTAATGGCTCCTAGAGAAAAACAGGAGACCATGGAAAGTGATATTTTAGGAAGATTTGATCTGGCTTGGAAGGGGCTCTAGGTAAGGCCAACTTCGAGGCTTTTATGTAATAATCTAAAGATGATTTGATGAGTATCTCACCGACTGACTGCGGAAGCCATTGGAATGCGAGGTGAGGACAGCAGGAATCTGAAAGACTCTGCAAGGGAAGAAGAAATGACGTGGAATACAGGAGACGTGTCAAAATGGAAAAGTCAAAGAACCCAGAAGGTTCCAGTTTTTTTCCTTTAATCTTTAGGCATTCTAACATTTTTAAATGACAAAATATTTTAGTAATTCCTCTAAAGTGACATTCTTACAGCTCTTGTAAGAAATTGTGATGATGTGAAAGGTTAACCGAACTGAGAATTTAAGGTGTAAAATAAATAACTAGGCCTTTTAAATCTTATCAAATCTTGAACCACATTGTTTAAATTGAGTTTTATCATAACTATATCTCTCTTAAGTAAATTACTTTCTGATGTGCTAGGAGAAAAAAATCCTTTTATAATAACTAGATGACGGAACATCAGTTTGCTTTTGAAATTGTTCCTTTTATTAACTCATCATTCCTTTTTTTCTGAAAAGTGAAACCAAAAAGAAAAAAAACTTAAGACAATATAATTATATCTTTAATCATCTCCAAGGTAGAACTAAGATAACTCAAAATAGAACATTGAGATCTTTTTAAAGATAAGGAGAGGTGATCTGTGTTACATTACTCAAGTTGATGCACTTGAAACATGACCAGGAAAAAGTCACTTTCTCAGAGGGTAAATACATTATTCATATTGGGTGGTTGTGTAGTCCAGCATCTCATTTTTAAAAGGTGTAGGTCTCTTACTAATGCCAATAGCACTAGAATATTCTGTTTTGTCACATGGTGTCCAGTTATTTCTACAGCAGACATGGTTGTTGAAATAACATTTCTGCCTTCAGTTGCTAATAAAAAATAATGGAATGAAAGTCATAGAAATAAAACAATGTGAACAGCTTAAAACTATCGATTTTATTTTATTTTTTTTGCCTTATCAAATCTCTCCTTTTCATTATTTTACTCAGGGCCACAGCTTTTAAACTATAATGATTTAATTTCTGAAATGGATAGTAATTTGTATTATTTTACTTTTACATGCATACCAAAAAGCAGAATTATCATAGGTGAGATGTTTTCTTAATATTATTTCCCCAATAAATATATTTCGTGGTCATTTATTTTTACTTATATGATCTCTCAGATTCTGGATATTTAGTGGATATCAAGTATCATTTTATAAACTGTATATCTTATAAATCATTTATTATATTTAGAAATTAGTATCTAAGTTCAAAAATAAGAGAAAAAACATTTCAAGATGACACAAAATCGATGAGGTAATAAGGTAATAGTTGCCAAGAAATAATATTTTTATTCATTTGGTTTAATTGGAACTGCTTTTTGAAAAATTATAGCAAAGATGGTAATTAAAAATTATTTTAAAAAATCTGTTTTTTATAGTTTTGCATCTTACCTCCTTTGACTAGGAAAGAAAACTCTGTAGAGATGAAGAATGGGAGCTTTTGTTATTGAGTTTGCATCGTTTCCTAGGTAGAACCCCAGTGACAATCTCTTTTAATCTTTGTGTTTAATAATTAATTATTCTGTTTGTTTGGCTTTCCTCTCCGGCGGTATTGTTATGGAGACTACATGGCACTATTCCGTTTCATCAGGGAGCTTGCATTTTTATTTCTCACCTAAAGACCACGTTTAGTCCAGTTGGAGAACAGCCTGAGATGCATGGCAATGACATGCAAAATAGTTACTTTTTCTTAATCATTAGACATGAGTTCATAGGTAAGAAAAATCTAGTAGTTGTTCCTCGACAGCCTGGGATAATGTGCTTCGTATTGGAAAAATCTCGCTGGAGACTGTTTATTTACAAGGGTCTAAACATCCGTATCTTTATGGCTTTCTCCTGTCACAATGAATCACCAGCTATAAGTTGTCCTTTGTTGGTTTTGGTAAAAATCAAATGAAACCCAGCAGGCGATCTCAAAGTGCATTGTCCAAGAGTGTAAAAATGCTGTGTTGATGACAGATCATACTGTTTTTATTAAAGCTTAGAACATTGACTTCACTTTGCTTTTTGACCCTGGTACTCTACTGTCAAGGTGATTTTATTTCTACAAATTTTCCTTCTGCTGGCCTCATCAATGATTCACCATAAAACATTAGACAAATTCCCATCATCTGTATACAATTATAGCAGGTTCTGTTGTGCTTCTCACTGCAACTAAAACAATGTTTTTCAGCTTTGTTTAAAGAGGAATCAATTTACTAATGTTCTTCCCTTGCACAATGTCTTCTTGCTTTAATACCAAATTATGAAATGATATGGACTCAATTTAAAGCATCTCGATGTGCCATTTAATACCATTTGCTAAAAACTTTAACTAATCTACATACATTTTTAAAAAGAGAGGAAAAATATTGTATTTAGCAAACAATGATTTATGTATCAGCAGGATGTGTGGGATTACCTGATATCTTTAAGACATAAATGCAGTAGAACTATCAGTTCTCAGACCTCTGACCTGTATTACATTTTAAAAAATGTTTACAAATAACTTTAAAAGTAACTAGATAAAATAACAATATATATAAGATTCTGAAGCTATTAACACTACTAAGCAACCAATAGCCTGTTAAAGAAACAGATACTGACTCACATTTGTAATCTCAAATTTGTTTTCATTGTGTCACTTCTATGGGGTGGTGTTATTCTATGCCTTAAAGCAATTATACACAGGATGAAAATATTTACTACATATTTTTAGGGGCTATATCGTCTACAAGATTATACAATAACAAAACAAAATAATAGTAACCTATAACTGTGCATCTGCTAACTGCTAGGCATTTTACATACATTATCTCATTTTATCTCAACCTAGCAGTGTAGATATGATGAAAAAACGAAGCCTTAGATGATTAAGTAGTTTTCCCAAGATTTTAGAATGAATAAGTGAAAGGGAGGTGGGGAAAGAGAGAGAGAGAGAGAGAGAGAGAGAGAGAGAGAGAGAGAGAGAGAAAGACAGACAGACAGACAGACACACCCAGGCAATCTAGCTCCAGTCTAGTTCCATGTTTTTCAATGCTGCAAAATGCTGTCACCGTCATTCTGAGGAGCTTGCATCATGTAATACTCTTCCTAGAAATTTTTAAATGGCTTCATCTTGCCTAAGAAATTATGTAGAAATATTTCATTGAATCAATTGCTGTACTCCCTGTAGCTTTCAGCCTCATCCCCTACTATGTCCTTTCAAATGTCTGGCACTCCAACAACTTGGACTTCATGATAGTTTCCAATACACTCATTTTTTAAAAAAATTACTTATTATTATTTATGCCTACAACAACACCTGGTCTTCCTAGGTGATCTCCCATCCAAGTCTAACCAGGCCTGACCCTGTTTAGCTTCCAAGATCAGACATCGGGCTTGTTCAGGGTGGCATGGTCGTAGACCATGGTCTGTGGCTCCACTGGGGCTTGAACCCAGGACCTTCTGTGTGTAAAGCAGATGTGCTAACTGTTACACTATGGAACCATGTCCACCAACACACCTTTTGATTGTTCTTATTATAGAAAAATTCCTTTACTCCTGGTTTCCCTGAGGA
The DNA here is from genome assembly GCF_000151845.1 of Pteropus vampyrus. Lineage (NCBI taxonomy): Eukaryota > Metazoa > Chordata > Mammalia > Chiroptera > Pteropodidae > Pteropus > Pteropus vampyrus. The sequence continues at coordinate 19,383,129 of NW_011888786.1, read as the reverse complement.
GAGATTTACCCTCAGCACAATATCAGTCTTTTTTTCTCTATTATTATTATTATCTCTAATATTAGTCCCATATTTCTTTATTTTTGGGAAGACAAAGTCACTTTTCTGATGGATACATTTGGGAAAAATGATTGAGAATGCTTGGCCTACCTCTGCCATTCCTAACTTGGGACCTTGCTGTGCTATGGCACCGGTTTGGGATTGCTGCTGCCACTGGCTGGTCAGAATGCTTAACTCCAGGATTCCATTAGCGGACACATTTGGCTCTTGAACTAAGCTGCATCCTTTAACATGGCATCTATCAACAGTAAAGTCCGTATTTTAGCTTATTCTTTGCTTGATTGCTCAACTTGGTCAGTACCTGGGTGGAGAAGAGGGATGCTGTTTTTTTAGGATTCTGCGATTCCAAGAATGCTCTTCCCTCTACCTAGATCACCTCCTTCAATATCCACATGTCAAAATCCCATTTAATGTTCTTAAATGCCTTTTCTCCTGTAAATTTCCCTACATGACAGCCCCATGTAGATAATCTTTCCTTCTTTCAAAGCTCTTTAGTAATTGGTTGTTACCTTTTCAAATAAGATTATGTTAACCCTTATCTTTAACCCTTATTTATTCACTTAAAAGTATGAAGTCGTACTCCATGCATTGTTGTTATAGCTGGGGTTATAGCAGTCCACAGTTCAGGTGAGGTCCTTACCTCCCCTTAGCTTAGCAGAGTAGGCATGGATTGGAAAGTAATGACAAATGGAATGAATGGTGAATGGAAACAGTGTACCATAGTGGGGAGGCGTATAGTAAAGATGCCTAATCTGGATTGGGGCACGGTCAAGGTCTCAGCCAGACTGTTCTCCTTTTTGGAACTTGAGGACCTCTTCCAAGCTTCTAAGTCACTTTAAGAAGTGACTTTTAGGCTAATACTTGAAAAATGAGTAAGAGTTAGCTGGACGAATGGACTAGATGGCAGAAAGAGGAAGGAGAGAAGCTTCTAGGAGATGAAATAGCATGTACGAAGGGTCACAAGTGTTGGAATTAGACCACATTCTTAGAGAACAGACTATCACATAGTAGAGTAAGTGTGTGTTAAATTGAATTACTTTTCATTAAAGTGAGTTCTCTTAAGCTTTCCTTGGAAATACTCCATAATAATAATTATTATTATTTATAAAACATTTATAGTTTGTCAAGCATTGTGTTAAGCACTGTATTGAGACACATATTAGCTATTTTAATCTCTCAGTTGACTTTATTATGGTATTATTATCTCAATTTTAAGATAATAAAACCAGATTCAGATACAATAAGTAACCTGTTGAAGGTCATAAAGCTAATTAGAGGTCTTGCTCCAAAGTCCTTTTTTTCTATGACAGTCACTATAGCTGCTACTACTACTGCTGAATATCACCTCTAATCATTGTTTATTGTGTGCAATTATATTCTAAATGCTTTATGCACGTTGTCATAATAGCTCTATGGTTGGTAGTATTATTTATTATCCCTGATTTACAGACAGACGTTTAGATGCAGGATGGCTAAGGAGCTAAGTTCATAGAGCTGGCAGATGATGGGGCCAGGCCCTGAACCTAAACTGTGTCTCCCCAGAGCTCAAGTTTCTTAATCGTAATTCTTAGAATAAAATTTACAACTATAATAAAGATGTTTGCCTAGGCATTAAGAATCTTGGAAGAAAAAATGGCGAAAATATGTGTAAACTTTCAGAATAATTGAGGTTATAGGAGTCATGAAAAACTATTTTGGAAAAGCTTTTTTTTCTTTTTTAAATTAGCATGTATTCATGTATGGATATCACTTAGGAAAAGTTTACAAAGACACACTGAACTGGAAGAAAATGGGTAGTGATCAGTGAATAGTTTTGTTTAGCTGATGTGGCAAACAGTACAAATCATGTGTGGAAATATGGTCAGTTTTAAACAAGAAGATATGGATGGCGGGCAGTAAAGAGGCAGTTTTAAGATTCATGAACCGGACCACTATTTGATTTAGAGAACATTAGATGCTTTGCCAATTCTTGAAAACAAGATCTTCGACACAAATATGGTTTAGGATGATTACCATACTTGCAAAATCATAGACTTCTTTTTTACTAGCACACATATCATCTAGAGGCCATTCGATATATAGAATTTTGCTTTGAGGAAATTGACAAAATAGGAAATGAATTAAATATATGCTATTTAGAGCTTCGCTTTTATGGAATTTTGAGATTTCCCAGGACACAGAGGATTCTAAAGATTACTTAATAAATTCATTCCTTGTGACAGAGATTTTGGAATTGTTCCTGTGATGTATGTCGGGAGTATGAAGCCACATCAAGTAATGCCCTAGGGGGCTATCCCTTGGAAGGGTGAAATGTTTCAGTTTGTCTGAGGCATGCTCTACTCCTTAAACTCCTGATACACTTGTTTTTATTTCATCTGCTCATTCTCAGATTTCCAGTATGCTCAGCTTGCCTCAGAGCTGCACAGAGGGCTTTCCTGAGACTTAAAGTCTGATTCTCCTTGGCATGGCCAGTGCTGCTTTTGTCTTTTCCATTAAAAATCACCTGCTGTCCTGGACCCTAGCTCTTGAAGTCTTTGATAGCTCCTGAACATGTTACTTCATATAAATTTGCAACTATGTTAATGTTGTCACGAGAAAAGTCCAGCACCTGGTCATCTCTCATGGGTACCAGAAGTACAATTTTGTAATAATTGTTTTTTCTTAAAAATATGAGATCAAGGGTTAAGAGGAGGGTAGATCAGAAAGGCAATATTTTCTGAATTGAATCTACAAATTAACAGCTGTTGCATTTTGGGTAATCATTGAACTTTTCTAGGATTCAGATTCATCAACTTTCAAATGGGGATAAGAATACTTTTACTAATTCAAATTACTAGATTGGTAAGTCCATCTAATGAATTGCTATTTTATAAATCTCACTTGATTTCGAGCTTATGGAAATAATGAGTCAAGTCTTTACTATCTAGTAGGCATTCAATAAATATGTTTGTACCTAAAAGTGTGAGTTAAGTCTGATTCAATGCAGTAACATAAAGGGAATTTCAACTTAGGTTGAAAAAGGAAGGTGGTGATAAAAATTTTTGTTTTGTTGTTTATAAATCAGCTGGAATTTCACAAGCTTCAAATCATGTGGACTAGATAACCTATAACACAGTCGGAAAGGGAGAGAAAGAAGGGAAGAAGAAGACGAAGGAGAGGAAAAGGAGGAGGTTTGGATTCTGAGGGGAAGATGAGTTCAATTTTGAGTTTAGCATGCTTATGAGACATCACATGCAAATGCCTGGTAGGTGATATGGGGATGTAATTCACGAGATAAAGTTTTGGGAATCAGCCCATCATTTGGAAGGATGTGTAGTGTGAAAAAGACCTTAAATGTTAAAATTTTATTATACGATTGCAAAAATAATTATATTCATTAATGTCACCACTCATCTCCTCAAAACAGTGATTAAACATTAGGAAGCTGCCAAACTCAGAATCGTGAATACAAGTTTTTAAAAATTCTAATTTCTACTTTAAAGCTTGAATTTTGTTATTGGCAACGAAAGCCAAGAATTGTTTTCCTGGGAGTATTAGGGTCGAAGTGTTCATTTCCCCGCAAGACAGTGACTACTTAATATTCAAATCGTAATAACTGTAACTTGTTAGTTGTTCTTTAAATAAAAATGGTGTTCCCTGAATAAGATGGTTATTTCAGCTCATACATTGAATAACTTGCTTTTTCTTGAGACAATACCTTATCATCTTGGTTTTTGACCTCAAGACCCTTCCAGAGGGGCAGTGAGGTCAACAATATTTTCATAGTAATGCTAAGATGTTATTTGTCTTTTTTTTCACTGTATTGACAGTTGCAAACCCAATGGTGACTAACAATAAAAAAGAAATGCCAGGTGTACTTAAAAATGTCCTTGTTGGAATAGTAACAATTATATATTTTATTAAATCTTGGCCCTCGAATGAATATATTGTATTATTTAAAATGAGGAAATGAAAAGCACACAGAAAGCTTTCATGATTTAAATATTCATAGCTGACCATCTTTTCCTTTGTACTCTTTTATTTTTCTTTAATGTTGAGAAAACTTTAATTTATTAACGTACCTAATAAATATTATATTATAGTACTTGTATTATGTATTTTAATAATACTTAAATACTTAAATTTTTAATCACTTAGAGTTTCTTTTGTTGTTTTAAGGATGATCTAACATTTCCCCCCAAATGACTATTAAGTTCTCCCAACATCACTGTCTTAGAATGCTTTCTTTATCTTATTTTACATTTTAATGTAAATTTTGAAGGGCCATAATTTTGGAATTAAATTTAGACGTAATAAATAACAAACATCTTTTAACCTCTGTAACATATGAAGGTGAGCTGTAATTCTAAACAGAAAAAAAAAAAAAACATTAAAAAAATCTCTGTAATTCCTTCCCTAACCTCCTAAATTCAAGAAAACATTTTGAGAATTTGATCACAATGGTGGAGTAGATAAATGTTGTGCTAATTTCTTCCCATAGCCACATCAAAATTATAGCTAAATTATAAAGCAACAACCCTTAAGAATCACCTGAAGACTAGCTGAATGAAATTCATAACTAAGGATATAAAGGAGAAGCTACCTTGAGACTGGTAAGAGGGATGGTGATGAAAAACAGGCTGGTCACACACCCAA
>NW_011888786.1:19352130-19377309 GCF_000151845.1 Pteropus vampyrus | reverse complement strand
GCATAAGGCTACTCTCCTAAGACTGAGAAATGTAGCAGATCTACCTAACACATAGAAACAAACACAGAGAGGCAGCCAAAATGAGGAGACAAAAAGCATGTCCCAAATGAAAGAAAAAGACAAAGCTCCAAGAAAAGAACTAAATGAAATAGAGGCAAACAATCTACCAGATACAGAGTTCAAAACACTGATTATGAGAATGTTAAAAAAACTTAACGGAAGAATAGATAAAGTGAGAACTTACAGAAAAACATAGAAACCATACAATCAATTGGTCAGAAATGAAGAATACAGTAAGTGAAATAAAGAATACATTAGATGGAATCAACAACAGATCAGATGAAGCAGAGGATAAAATCAGCATTTTGGAAGATAAGGTAGCAGAAAACATCCAACCATAATAGCAAAAAGAAAAAAAAAACAACAATAAAAAATGAAGCTAGCTTAAGGGACCTCTGTGAAAACATCAAGCCTAACAATATTTGCCTCATAGGGATACCAAAAGGAGAAGAGAGAGGGCGTGAGGAATTGAAAGCCTACTTAAAGAAATAATGACTGAACTTTTTCCTAACTTGGCAAAGGAAATAGATATATAAGTCCAGGAAGTGCAAAGAATTCCAAACAAGGTAAACCCCAAAATGCCCATGCCAAGGCATATCATAATTAAAATGCCAAAGATTAAAGACAAAGAGAATCTTAAGAGCAGCAAAAAGAAAGCTTTTAGTTACTTATATGAGAGATCCTATAAGACAGCCAACTTTCTGAAGAGAAACTTTGCAGGCCAGAAAGGATTGGCATGAAATATTCAAAATGATGAAAAGCAAGGACCTACAACAGACTACTCTACCCAGCAAGGCTATAATTTAGAATTGAAGGAGAGATAAAGGGCTTTCCAAATAAGAAAAAGCTACAGGAGTTCATCACCACCAAACCAGTATTACAGGAAATGTTAAAGGGACACATTTTTGGTAAAAAGAAGAACATAAAAGATCAAAAATATAAATAATAAAAAGGCAATAACTATATACCCATCAATATTTACTTTAAATGTAAATGAATTAAATGTTCCAATCAAATGACATAGCATGGCTGAATGGATAAGAAAACAAGATCCATACATATGCTGTTTACAAGTGACCCACTTTAGATTGAAAGACACATATAGACTGAAAGTAACGAAATGGAAGAAAGATATTTTATGCAAATAGAAACAAAAAATTTAGGGTAACAGTACTTATATCAGACAAAATAGACTTTTAAAGCAAAGGCTACAGCAAGAGACAAAGAAGGACATTTCATAATGACAAGGAATCAATCCAACAAGAGGAAATAACCCTTGTAAACATTTATGTACCCAATGTTGGAGCACATACATATATATATTGACATATAAAGGGGGAGATCAATAGTAATACAGTAATAGGAGAATTAAAAACCCCATTGACATCAATGGATAGATCATCCAGACAGAAATTAACAAGGAAACAATGGCCTTAAATCATATATTAAAGCAGATGAATTTAATTGATATTTTTAGAGCATTTCACTCAAAAGCAGCAGATTATACATTCATCTCAAGCACATGTGAAACATTTTCAAGGATAGACCACATATTAGGCAGCAAAACAAGTCTCAATAAAGTTAAGAAAACTGAAATCACATCAAGTATCTTTTCCAATCACAATGGTATGACACTAGAAATCAATTACAAGAAGAAAACTAAAAAACACACAAACAAATGGAAGCTAAATAACATTCTACTGAACAATCAAGGAAGAAACCAAAAGATATCTTGAGAGAAATGAAAATAAAAATGCAGCAACCAGAAATCTATGGGCCACAGCCCAAGCAGTTCTAAGAGGGAAATTCATAACAATATAAGCCTATCTCAAGAAACAGGAAAAGTCTCAAATAAACAATCTAACCGTACACCTAAAGGAACTATAAAAAACAAAAACAAAAACAAATAAAACCCAAAGTGAATAAAGGAAGGAAATAATAAAGTTCAGAGGAGAAATAAATGAAATAGTCATAAAAAAATACAAAAAAATCAATGAAATCAAAAGATCATTCTTTCAAATGACACACCTTTAACCAGCCTCATCAAGCAAAAAAAAAAAAAAAAAAAAAAAGAGAGAGAGAGGACACAAATAAATAAAACTAGAAATGAAAAAAGAGAAGTGACAACTGACACTAAAGAAATACAAAGTATTATATGAAAATACTATGAACAATTATATGCCAATAAATTGGACAATCTGGAAGAAATGGATAAATTTCTATGAACATACAATCTTCCAAGATTAAGTCAAGAAGAAACAAAATCTGAACAGATTGATAGTTACCAATAAAGTTGAGTCAATGATCAAAAAACTCTCAAGAAATAGAAGTCTTGGACCAGGTGGCTTTACAGGTGAGTTTTACCAATCATTCAAAGAAGAATTAACACCTATCTTTCTCAAACTATTCCAAAAAGTTGGAAAGGAGGAAAGGCTCCCAAACTCACTTTACAAGGCCAGCATTACCCTTATTTCAAAATTGAACAAAGGTATTACAAAAAGGTAAATAATAGGTCAATATCCCTGATGAACATAGATGCAAAAATACTCATCAAAATATTAGCAAAACAAATTCAGCAATACATTAAACAAAATCGTACGCCTCAATCAAGGAGGATTTATTCCTGGGATGCAAGTTTGGTTCAATAAATGCAAATTAATTAATATGATACGCCATACAAATTAAATGAAGGGTAAAAATCATATAATCTTATTGATATATGCAAAAAAGCATTTGACAAAATCTAGCATCCATTGATGATAAAAATTTTCAGCGAAGTGAGAATCGAGGGAACATACCTCATCATAATAAAGGCCATATATGACAAATACAGCAAAAATCATACTCAGTTGTGAAAAACTAAAAGCTTTTTCCTTAAGATCGGGAACAAGTCAAGGATATCCATTTTCACCATTTTTATTTAGCATAATTTTGGAAGTCCTAGACACAGTAATCAGACAAGAAAAAGTGGAAAAAGACATCCAAATTGGAAAGGAAGTAGTAAAACTGTCATTATTTGCAGATGACATGATACTGTATAGAGAGAACCCTAAAGTTTCCACCAAAAAACTATTAGAACTGATAAATGAATTCAGTAAAGTAGTAGAATACAAAATTAATATTCAGAAATCAATTGCATTTTTATACACTAATAACAATTTATCAGAAAGAGAAATTAGGAAAACAATCCCATTTACAATTGCATAAAAAATTAAAATACCTAGGAATAAATTTAACCAAGGAGGTAAAAAGCCTGTACTTGGAAAATTATAAGACATTGAAGAATGAAATTGAAGACGATGTAAATAAGTGAAAGCATAAACTGTATTCATGGATAAGAAGAATTAACATCATTAAAATGTCCATACTACCCAAAGCAATCTATAGATTAAATGCAACCCCCATCAAAATACCAATGATAGTTTTCAAAGTAGAACAAACAAGGAGGTATCACTCTACCTGATATCAAACTATACTACATCAAACAGCATGGTAGTAGTATAAAAAACAGACACATAGTTCATTGGAACAGAGTAGAGAGCCCAGAAATAAATCCACACCTATACGGTCAATTAATCTGTGACAAAGGAAGCAATCCATTTCTGGGTGTTTATCCAAAGAAATCCAAAACACTAATTTGAAAAGATATATACACCCTACATTCATTGCAGCATTATTTACAAAAGCCAAGAAAAGGATGTTACCTAAGTGCTCATTGATAGATAGTTGAATAAAGAAGATGTGGTACATGTATGCAACAGAATATTACGTGGCCATAGAAAAGAATGAAATCTTACCATTTGTGACAAATGGATGAACGTAGAAGGTATTATGCTAAGTGAAATAAATCAGACAGAAAAAGACAAATACCATATGATCTTACTTATATGTGGAATTTAAGAAACAAAATAAATGAACAAACAAATCAGAAACAGACTCATGTATATAGAGAACAAACTTATGGTTGCCAGATGGGAGGGAGGTTGGGAGCCTGGATGAAAAAGGTGAAGGGATTGAGATGAACAAACTGGCACTTACAAAGTCGTCGTGGGGATGTAAAGTACAGTATAGGGAATACAGTCAATAATATTTTAATAACTATGTATGGTGCCAGGTGGATACTAGACTTATTGAAGGATCACTTCATAAGTTATATAAATGTCTAACCACTATGCTGTACACCTGAAACTAATATGATATTGTATGTCAATTGTAACTGAAAATTAAAAAAGAAATTTAAAAAAATTAGAAATATAAAAAGTCATGTCTTTTTTGATGTACTGCACTTTAAAAAATAGTATCATTTTTATATCAGGCAGAAAATTAAATTTAGTATTGTTAAATACTAAATTTTAATGGATTTTAATGGATTTGCTACATTGATAAAGATAGACAGGCATCTGGATGGCTGACTTCTGCATGTATTTTCTGGAAGCAAAGGGTCTGTAAACTAAACATTTCAAAAATGCATGTTTTGCTCCAAAAGATTTAGGCCTATCAGGATAGGCAGCAAGGAACTGTGTGCCCCCACAGTAAATTGTGAGTTTTAGGGCTAAGCCAAGGTGGTATGCAAAAGGGGTTGCTGTTGATCTTTTATACTAATTTTGGATTAATTGTGATCTACTGCACTGCGTAAACATGCTATCCTAGTGCTTTAGCTTCTCCACAGCTAAACATTAATCCTTCTTAATGCTCTAAGTCAACTTTTAGTCCTTAGCAGAATTTACCTTAATCTCTGGCTAGTAAATTAACTGATTTACAAAACATAATCCATGAGCCCAGAATCTTAAGGATGTGTGAACAGCAGCAACCTACCTTACAGATTTGACTGGATTGGATTCTTCAACTGCCACATAAACTGGTGTAGGAGATGTCTCTAAAACATGAATTTTTGGAATCTGGTACTTTGTTGTGTTTTAATATAACAGTCCAACAGTTTACCTTAAATTTGTTCGAGATTATTTGTGTGTGCATGTATGCATGTGTGTGTGTGTGCGTGTGTGTGTATGTGTGTGTGATTGCCATTTGTTATTTGTCATTTGTAAGTGTTGCTCATAGGAGTCAGTTACTTTTCTGCTTTGTATTTTTTTCTTCTTAGGTCTTTGCAACTACTGTAGTTAGTCATATTTAGGTACCATGTTTAGGTACCATTTTGTTTTATTTTGTAATTATTTAAAGACATACATTATGATCATGGAAAACTGCCCTACATACTATGCCTGGTTTTAGTCTTTCAAATTGGAGTACAACCATCAGTGTTAGTGATGACAACCTCAGATGGTTCAATAATGTAGTTTAGTTTTGAAATCATTCATGTTGCTTGACTTTTCAATTTGAAACTCACTTGGCTGTCAGGTTCTCAAAGGTTACATTCTCTCTTATTTCTGGCCAGCCAGACACTTTTATATTTGGTTGTCTGCTCTATCCTACTGCACTTCTTGCATACCTTCCTCCTCTGTTAAGGTTTCTTTCAAATTACTAAAGTCAAATTTGTCAAACCTCCTCAGGTTGATGGGAGACATTCTGTATATAGTTTATAAGTATAATTCTTTTTTACCAAATTCTGACTCTGTAGAACTTGATTTTCTTCAGAGGATTAAAAGTGTTCATATTGCCTTCCTTGTACTTAACAGAGATCTTTGGAGTTTTGGTTAGCTCTTTGTATGATTGTCAATGTAACTGTTGGGTCCCTGTTTGCCGATTCATGTATATGGCAAACGCAGCTTGGAAATGGAGACAAGTAAAGGGAGGAGTAACCCCATTATCTTTGTGGGGAGAATGTGCACAGAGTATTTTACATTTAGGGACTTCTTCCTTAATATAGATCACTGTTTTTGAGTATAAATGTTTCTTTTGGGTGATGTGAGTCTGTGAGGGTGTTTGGGTGCACACTCACCTGCAAGTACTTGATTCAGTGTCACCTACAGGATGAGTGGGGAGAACCCTCACTGTGCACCTCACTCAGGTGTAAAAATGTTGGAGCAAAGTGTCCTGGGTGTCCAGGCCTATGCTGGATGTTTATAACCAATCCTGCCTTCGTGCACCGATAGTTTAATTTAGACTTTGGAAAATGTACTTACAGGGATTATTTTATTCCATATATTGTCCAGTAGTGGGAGGAAGAACACTGCTAGGCAAAGATGAAATCCTGGGAGTAGGGGTGGGAATTGCCTAAGAGGAAGTTAGGGAAGGGTTGGGATGCAGAGCTTTGAAGTGGTGTTTGCTCTCTGAAGGGTGGTCCTGAGGGCAGATGCTCAAGGGTAGGGACTGGGGCATGTCTATCGAGGGCCTTCTTTTGAATGATTTAACACTTGTCACTTTTCCTTTGGACTATAGGCCCATAAAACACACTATTTAAATGTTTCACCTTTAATCTACTGTGATTCTCTCCAGATAGCCTCCTCACTGGGTAATGTGTGATCCTTTATCCAGCCTTGAGTGAAGGTGATATGGATAAAGACGTGGGGAGTGAAGGTGTCTGGCTTCTCACGTTTGAGCAAGCAACATCCGATTAAGAGAGGCTGCAGTCTGCTGGTTCCAGAGAGATGTGAGTGGTGGCAGATGCAGTTTGAAAAAAACAGGGCAGAGCAGTGACATGGAATGTAGCTGCCAGAAGGAGGTTCATTTTATTTATTTATTTTTAATTAACTAATTTTTTAATGGTGACATTGGTTAATGAAATTCAGTAAGTTTCAACTGTACACTTTAACAGTAAGGCATATATATATTTATTTACATTGTGTGTTCACCGCCCATAGATTTCTTTCTGTCACCACATATTTGACCCTCTTTACCCAGTCTACCTCCCCCTTTACTCTTCACCCCCCACTCTGGTAACTACTAGTCTATTTTCAATGTCCATGAGTCTCTGTTTGTCCTGTTCATTTGTCACTTTTAGGTTTACATCTGACATATGAGTGATATTATGTGATTTTCAACTTTTTCTGTCTAGCTTATTTCGCTTAGCATGATTATCTCGAATGGTTTCTTTGTTGAGAATTGACTGTTGAATAGTAAAGGTTGGAGCAGGGAGAACTTTAGAAACTAATACATGCTTCAGGCAAGAGCAGATGTAGCAATGTGGATGTTAGATGTCTTTTACTGTCTACCAAAATGCTAACTTTTTAAAATGTAGATTTTCAATATTATATAAAATATTGTCAATTGTCTGAATTTAGTTTTTAGATACTGCGTGAAAGTTTGTTCATAGTTTCCTTATTTATTATTTTCACCTTCCTCATTTATATATCACGATCTAAAGTGCATATTTCATTTTAAATTCTACCCTTAGATTCCACAGATAAGTCGTTCCTATAATATTTTATATTAGAGGCCCAGAATTTCAAAGGAAAAATGATCACTTATTGGCAATTTCTGGCAGTAGAAATAGTATAATAGAAAGCATTAAAATGAGGTGAGAGGTGCGGAGTGGAAATGGGTAGGGAACAAGAGAAAGACGAACTTACTGCAGTGAAAATGTGAAAATAAAGTATAGAAAATCTGAAAGTAACCACGAATATAGGTGTGCCTTGCTTTAAGAAAACACGATACATAGAAATTCAAAAGTTAAGGCAGAATGCTGAATTTGACAAGAGACAGATCAGATTGTCAAACCCTCTCACCTTTCAGGTGAAGAAATAGGTGTCCAGCAAAGCTGAGTGCAGAGTTCTGTGACAGTATAGATTTCCTGCCTCCTGCTACGCTCCCACTGCTCCCTGCTGCTCATCAATTAAAGGGGCAATAATGGGTGTTGTAAAACTGGACTGGTCCCCTTTAAATAGCCAGTTTCTCCAGTGATTTTAAATATTTTACAGGCCATTAATTAAAGAAATTGGTGCTATAAGGGTGTCTAGCAAGTTCTTGCAAATATTGATGAAACTGAAACAAATGAGAATTTTTTAAATTAGAGTTTTAGTTAATAAGAAAATGATTTAATTTTTAAACATCAAGTAATATGTAACTGATGCCTTAAAGTTAGGTATTTCTCTATGGGTTTACAAAGACTGACACTCATAAATTCTACAAGCAAGACTGAACAAACTGAAGACAGAGGATGTGTTATTCTGTTTTCTCTGCCCATCATGGTGTCTTGAAAATAGACTCTGAAGTTGATTATTAAATTAAATTCAGTTTAATATACAAAGTAGTCTTTCCACACAGGAGCCCAAATGGCAACACTGTAAATTTATTTATATATTATATACAATTTAGTCAGGACTTTTCTTAATTATTTAAAAATTGAAATAATTTGTTTTGAGTTATTTGTTCAAACCTCACAGTTACACAAAGCATTCTTTGACAATTAGATAATTCAAAGGGAAATGTCGACTTTTAATGGGCATGGCCATATATACCAAAATCTTCAAATATATACACACCTATATCTATTTATTTATCCTCACCAATGGTCTTCCCCCCACTTTAAAATGTCTGGAAGAGGAAAAAAGGGGTTTGAAAAGGAATGGTGAAAATGGAAATAGAAAGTGCTAGTATTTCTCAACAATATCCTTCCCCTTTTTGTGCATTTATAATTTTGTAAACTCCTGTATATTTGTACATAGAGAAGCAGTACAGTTTAGCAGTTAAGATTATAGGTTCTTGAGCCTGACAATTAGCCTTGGATTTCAGCTCTGCCTCCTCTTCTTTGTGGGACCACAGGAGCTTATTTGACTTCTTTGTAAAATGACTTATTTTGTTCTTAAATTGGTTCTTACTTATCTCAATAAGTGTTTACTATGTGTACGAGTAGAAACCTACCTACCTCATAAGGCTGTTGTGAGGACATTAACTCTTAAAGTTTGTATACATAGTTAACACCTACTGAATGTGTTAAAATCGAAGCTATATGTACTTCAAATGTAATTGCCATTTTGTTTTACGCGGGTAAGCCAAAGTGCCAAATAATGCTTACGTATGTCGTTATGTTCTTTGGCAATGCACTTGGATTCATAAAAAAGTCATTGTCATCTAATATTGTTTTAGAATACAGAAAAGGAAATTCTAAAATGTAACAGTTGGAACAGAAATTACACTGATTAATTAAAAAACTGCTCACATCCTACTGCACTTTGGATGTTCTTATCTAAAAGCAAAAAGCTGGATTTTAGAAAGGATAGAAATGATAAGATAGAAATTAAAATTTACTAAATATATATTTGAAAGAACTGTTTAAAAATGCGTGCACTTACATAAAGGAGTTCACAGACACAATCCAGCAATAGATTTTAATTCTAGGACCACAGAATTTTAAAACCAACAATAAGGGACTAAGAAAGCAAAATTCCAATCCATAATTTTAAGGATGTGGATATGATACCCAAAGTGTTCTATGACTTGTTTCTGTTGTTAGGAAGCACCTGTTCTCCTTTCCTGGGGTTTCCTTCCATTTGGAGGTGCCTCCTTCTGGCGCATCACTTCTAGCCTCACTCTACCTGTCCGTTGGAGGGAGGAGGTGCTGTATTAGTTTCCTTGGTGGTTTAAAACAGCAGAATGTTGTCCTTTCACAGATCTGGAGGCCAGAAGTCTGAAAACAAAGTTTGGGTGGTGCCTTGGTCTCTCCAAAGGCTCTAGGGGAGAATCCTTTCTTGTTTCTTCCAGGTTGTGGTGGCTTCAGGCATTCTTTGACTTGTGACTGCATAACTCCATACTTTGCCTCTTCTCCACATGACCTTTTCCTCTATCTCTAATAAGGACACTTATCATTGTAGTTAGGTTCTTGCTCCCTCCTCCTCCATAATCATCTTGAGATCCTTAATAACATTTGCAAAGATCCTTTTTTTTTCTAAATAAAATCACATCTATAGGTTCTGGGGCTATGTTATGAACACATTTTTTGGTGGGAGGCATCATCCCACTCACTACAGATATGCCTTCTATCTTCCAAGTTATTGCAGCCAATATGTTTGCCAGTTCTGTCGCTGTATAGTATTGGTGATCTATTTTTTTCAGTTTTTTAATAGTTTCTTTACTACTTTTCCCAGCATCCTCGAAATATTTCCTCTTGCTTTTCTAGCTTTGGGCTCTCCACCTAATCCCAAAATTGATGCCACATACCGTAGGCATTTTTTTTAATGGTAGCACCCCATTTCCAGTGCACATTATGTATTGGTTATCTTATTTGGGTAACTTATTTCAAAATTTAGAGACTCAAGACAATAAGCATTTTATTTGTTTAAAAAATTTAAGGCCAACAAATGGTCCTGGGCTCAGCTGGGCAGCACTTCTATTGGTTTTACTGGAGTCCGCCATGTTGCTCCAGTCAAGTGATAAATAGCCTGGAACTGAATGGTCTAAAATGGCCCTGTTGGGCTTCTTTCTTTCCACATGGCCTCTCATCCTCATGGAAGGTAGCTGTCCCGTAAGAAGACCCAGCTACCAATTTCAGGTGAGAATTCCCACTCTGTAGAAGATGGTAAAGATCGCCCCAATGCCAATTGCCAAGAGGAAGATGCCACAGAACTTGTCCAGCTGGGTCTTGTAAAGGGTTCTGAGTTGTTGAGAATGATTCAGTCAAGGCACTAGTTGCAACAAGCTTTACTCACAGAAAGAAGAGATGCAGCAGGATCAGTATTTGCAATGTGCGTGCGTTGCCCATGGCCAGCGGGTCCCTCCTCAGAGCCCACGCTGGGCGGTGGACTGCACCACCTCTTTCTTGTTCCCATCCCCTTCCTGCCGTAGGGAGTGGGGGACAGATATAGTGGTAGGCTGGCCAGGTGCCATATCTCACACATGCTTAAGCAATGCAAGGAATTTCACTGCTACCCAGAACAGAAGAAAGTTTCTCCTAACGAGGAAGAAGAATCTGGCACCAGGTGAAAGCTAGGCACCAGGATTCCACACAGGGGACTGTGCCAGGCCTAGAGCACCGACCGGACAATCCCGAAGAAGGGCGCTGGCCGTGCAGTGGCTGCTTCAGCAACACTAGCCTGGGTTTCTTTACATGGTGGCAACATTGAAAGAAAACAAGAATGGAAATGCAATAGAAGCTGGGGTGTAGGTTCAAGACTCACATAACATTAAGGCATTCTGTTGACCAAAGCCATTCCCAGGTTTAACTGGTGTGGAACTGGCTCGCCTCTTCCGTTCTCTCCTTTTGGAATCTTCTTGTCTACAGGAAGCACGTAGTTTGCTCTTTTTCTCAATGCTATGGTTTTATAGGAGAGATCTCTTGTTTGGAGAGGCTTGTAGTTTGTCCATCTGTCAGTGGGTGAGTAAACTGTCTTACTCAGAGGTTTAGGCTTATGAGCCTATTTCTCTGCTCTTATATGTCATATTCTATGATGTCAATCTTATTTGTAATAAAAGTGATATTTTCCCCACCTTCTTCCTGAAGTCTATAGCTCTTTTTAAATTGAACTCAAGTAGAGTATAGGGACATCATTTATTGGGCTTTACATAAACTCAACGATTATGCAAGCAGTTAATGACCAAGCAATTCTGAGTCCAAGCAATTGAAGCTTAGTGTGATTTTTCTACTGTGCTGCCTTGATAAAGTAATATTCTAGACATATGCAAAAATTTAACATTCTCTGATTTGAATTTAGAGATTCTTCTGGAAAATGCTAATAACAATTTAAAATAATTCATATAATGAATAAAGCTGTTTTTTTTTTTGAGTGGAACATTTAAACAAAATGATAATACAATCAATTATATGTAATATAATCTGCATATGTACTAAAAATACTATACTTGAGGATATGCCTGTAGATAAGACAAATGCACAGAAACTTTTAGTTACACTAAGTTGACAAGTGAAGTGTGCTAGAGTAGAGTAATAAGGTTCCTAAACCTCTAAATGATGTCAGTGGCTTATGCTGCTCCATGTAGGATATTAGTCCCAAACACTGGTGTTATTTATTGCTGTCATTATGCATTTTTTTCATCCATGGCAACCTCTCAGAAACCATATTGTTAGTTCAGATGAGAAAAGATACTATTTCAAATTTTGGTCAAAAGTGTCTTAATGGTATTTTTATTATATATAGGACCTCATATTGTTTCAGACCATGCCTTCCAATTTCTATGCTTATTGAGGTTACAATTAATATATATTCTTTTAACTTCAGACATATTTGTAATATTGCTCTATACTAAATGATGAATAGCTCTCTTTTACACTTTGGTTTTCATGTGAATTATGCCTTTAAGAATAAAAAAAGGAAAAAAAAATTTCTTCTATCTTGGTCTAAAGATTTGAAGGCAGTGATGGACTATGTAACATGTGACTATGTGTCTTTGTTTTCTATGTATCCTATTTAGACATTAGTCCTCACAAGTCTAGCAGATTTAAAGCAAATCCACAGGACATGAGAGAGCATGAATGAAAGAGTAATTATATCAGAACAGCAATTCTGCTCCTCTCTTTTGTTATTATTGTTGTTATAATGATTTCTGCACTGAAAATCTTCAAAAGTAAAAGAATGTGGCCCAACAATCCTTTTCAATGTAAGAATTTTAAAGACTTGCATATTTACACACACACATACACATATGCGCAAGTAACACTCATATACTCTTGATACTGGTTATCAAGATATTTAAATTATTTAATCTGAACTGCTCACTTGGTTAGAAAATACTATTCTTGAGACCAAGTTCATGAGTTCAAATTCTAGGTGGTCAAGAGAATTTTGCATGGAAAAACATTTTGTTTCAAATTCTTTAATCTCAGTCCACCGGGCAGCATTTTAATTATATGTCTAGTCAAATGACCTGATAATTTCTTGCAAACCTATCACTGGGACTGGACTGAACACTCAGCAAAAAATGGAACTGATGAATCACCAGCATTCTCCTTGCATGTAAAGAGTCTATACATTCCAGATGATTTTCATGCTTACTTTGCTGAAGCTAGATTGAAGACAAGTTCAAAAGTCTACTTTTCTGGTTAGTACTAAGGTTTTGATTTGGGAATTTATTCTAAGAAGAATAAATTCAGAATATCTATGATAAAAAGGGCCAAAGGAAGTCTTTAAAAAAAAAAACTTTTAATATTATTACCTGCTTTCATTCTAAAGATTCCTTCTGTTCTCCCTTACATTTCTTATTTCATCTCTTCCATCTTCTAGCAAAGATTACAATTGATATACAATATATAACCAGAAGCTTTTAAAAAGCTTTTATAAAAATTTACATAAACATTTACATATCTTATGAACACCTAAAACTAATATAATAGTGTATGTCAACAGTTATAGGATAATAAATTAATTAAAAAAAAAAAACCCCAAAACAAAATAGTCATATAGACTCTAAGTTTCGAGGCCGGTTAAAAACTTCCTTTAGATGTTAATAAATGAAGTAGCTTAGTTTATTGCTAAGAACTCAGAGATAAAAATATTAAACAGTAGTGAAATTTTATGCCAAACCACATGCAAATAAATAAAAGCAAGTAAGAATTATTATGGCTTCTAAATTTAGCATTTAAAAAATTTCCTCAAAGCTTTTAAGATCAGCACTTAATTAGTGAGTTATTTAAGTATATTCACATAGTAAATGTTACACACCAAACAGATTCAGAGGAAGGCTGTGTTAAACCTTTTTGTGAGAACATACAATAATTTTAGTTTACTGCAGGCTAGAAATTATTAGACAGGCAAGAAATGAAAAGTACAACTTAAATTTTTGCTACTTTGAATGTTCATTAGATAATTTTATCTTTTCAAGTTGATTTCAAGTTGATATTACATCTTTACTCTCAAATTGGGATTGAACAAGTTCAAAGTTTGAAATCGTCCCTGCTAACCAGAACGTTTAGTAGCTCTGGTTGTCATCGCTCTGGGCAAGCGTTTATAGGGTATGCAGTAGTGCTGATTGAGAAGCGACCACACTAACCCCAAGGAGTCTAATCCAGTGGTCAGAACTCCGACCTAACTAAATCTTCAAAAATTGGGGCTAAAATTTGTTTTACAAGTAAAATAATTTGAAAGCTGGAAGCCTTCCTCTCAAGCATTCCAAAGACATTAAGCTTGCAAAAGCTTTTCCCCAGAAAGGGGACTGCTTTTTCATTTTTGTTCACTGCTGATTCACGAGAAAGCTTCCTGTCTTTGCATGAAACCTCATGAAGAAGGGAAATTGAAAATAAATGTAGTATCATTGTTGGTTGGGCTGGTGACCACAATGTTGCTTACATTTTAGAATGTTGAAACCTGAAACATATTGAAGTTAAATAAATTTGCTCTCAGGTAACAATGAAGAAAGATAATAAATCAGCACAAGAACCTTTAAGATTTTGGCTTTAATTGTATGCTTGGGGCACTGATCTATACTATTATGCAATTTATTCTTTCCTTTTATATTTTTTTCAGTCATCATAAATTTTGTTTTATGATGTTTGACCCCAGAACTTTTATTTGTTTTAAACCGAAAATTTATATGAGCGTGTTTATATTGTAGAAAGACAGAGCTTATTTCCAAGGGTTTTCCTCAAAGAGTTCATTGACGATGATAAGAACATATGCTAAATCTTCAGGGTTATCTCCTCCTTTTGGTGGCAAAAAGCATTTAATATGTGTAAAGGGTCTCAGTTGTTATTTGGAGCAAAATGAAATTGGACAGTCATATATATATATATAAATCTATATATAATATCTGGCCTCCTAAAAATTTTACCTATGACAAAATATATTGGTTTCACCTCAACAAAGTGAGAAGAATTTAAATTTTAAGTATGACACATGTTCATATTTTTCAAATAAATACGAGATAGCAGAAGGTTAACAGAAATGATAAGAGATGTGTCTGGTGATTAGAGCCAGATACTGATGTTAAGTGCTGAGTGCATCTCAGGAGCACACAGCTTCAACGACACCATCTCTATGTCTTTAATAGTTATGTTTACACCAGAGAGGTGAAAAAAAATCTTTATTTTGTTGTATAGAGAAACTAGGGCCAAAACAATGAAAAAACTTTGCAAAGGTATATGACAGTTTAAAATTAGTTGTAGGATCTTCTAAATATAACAGAAGTTTTTAAAATCTATGAATGCTATTTTATTACTTGAATATTAGCTATTTTGACAGATGAGCTATGCACATAGAAAATATAGATACCTACATGTGCGATTTATTTGCTAAAGGACTCATTTCCAGGAGTAAGTGAATAAATAATTTAATTACCGAAAGATAGAAACCAGATCATTCAAAGTGTTTAGCAGTTATCGTTGGTTAATTTCAAGTTTTGCAGAAAATTCTTGAAAATGTCTCCAAAACATAAAGCCTACTTAAATGTTTTGTTTCTTACTAATATTTTCCAAGAATTTTTGTTATAAACAGAAACCGTACTTTAAGTTCCAAAGTTCATCATCAGTTGACCCACATTACCCATCATTTATCCCGAATGTTGTAGCCTATGAACAGACCAAAACCACAGATGACGGACTGTTATTTTCTGCAAAGAAACAGCATAATAGCTGCAGAAGCTCACTGGAAAGAACTAGAAGTCTTAGAGTCCAGATCTGGTTCTTGTACTGACTTGACATTCTCTCTTGGATGTTTCAAAGACACCTCAAAATCAGTGTGTGTGAGACTGAACTCATGATCTTCTCTGAGAACCGGTCATCTTTCAGTGTTTTCTATCTCAGTCAGTGGCACGAGCATCCACCCAGTTCTACAGCTCAGAAACCTAGGAGGCACACATTACACTTCTCCTTAACCTTGCTATTCAATCCATCACTTGATTCTGCAGATTTTGCCTCTGTAATATCTCACATCTGCCAGTTTATCTCCATCTCTGCTGCCTCCACCCTAGTCCCGGATGCCATTGTCTCTTGTCTGGACTCATGATTTTTCACTGGTCTGTGGGTAATCAGTCAGTGTGCTCACTACAGCAGAGTAACCTATTCAAAATATAAATCTAATCAGATCCCCTCCCTGCATAAAACTCTTTAGTTATCTTCAGATAAATGGGGGTGGGGGTGGGGGTGGGGGTGCGGAAGGACCTTAAATCAGAACTACAAGGCACCACATGGTCTCTCTGCTACTCATCTCTCCAGCCTCATATTACCCCATTCTCTTTTCTCAGTTATAGCCAAATGAAACCATCTTTCTTCTAGTCACCCACATATCTCTGCCGTGGGGCCTTTATGGTGGCTTCCCCCTGCTTGGGACACTCTTGTGTCTCTGCCTGGTTAACTCTAGCTCATTTTTCAGATCTCAGCTTGCATCAGTTCCTCAGGGAACTCATGAAGTCAAATCTCCAACTTAGAAAGTTTTATTGCCTTCTTTGTAGTACTTGGTAGCACTCTTACATATGTCGGTGTGGTTAATTACTATAGTAATAATAG
Organism: Pteropus vampyrus; assembly: GCF_000151845.1. Classification (NCBI taxonomy): domain Eukaryota; kingdom Metazoa; phylum Chordata; class Mammalia; order Chiroptera; family Pteropodidae; genus Pteropus; species Pteropus vampyrus. Next base: position 19,360,964 of record NW_011888786.1, on the reverse strand, counting down.
CCACTTTCTTCCCCTCTCCCCTACTATAGACTATAAGTTTTATAAGATCAGAAATGAGGTCTATGTCTTTTTTTTTTTTCAGTATGTTATTAGTACCGTGTAACATACTGCGTGCCTAACAGTTGTTTGATAAATATTTATTGGGAGAATGAATTAATAAATGATCTCTCTGTATTTCTGGGTAAATGGTAAGTTACTAAGTATGTGGGCCATGGCATCTTTATCTGTAAAATGGAGAAAGATTTAATATTTGTTAAAGGTCTTTGCAGAGTTGTTTTTCTAATTGTCTCCAAAATATGTCTAATTTGAAATTAAGTGTATGAATTAGTTTGGAAAATCTGTTCAGCACTTGCTCATCATACCAACCCGTGGCCATTGAATGGAAACGGAGTCCAGGGAGTGTGTAAAGAAGAGAGAACAGTAAGGAGGAGAGGAGGAGAGAGGAGAGAAGAGAGAAGATAAAAAAATGCAAAAGTCTGAAAGGAAAGCAAAGAGTTTAGAGGTGATTAAAGTTAAAAGTAGATAAAACCAGGGAAGAAATGTAATCTTTTCCTTTACTCCACATGGTAAGGAGTAAATGGCAGAGAGAGAAATTTTTAAGCTTCATGTAGCAAAGTGCTTTTATGCTTGCATACTCCTGTCCCTTAACACACACACACACACACACACACACACACACAAACACACACGAACACACACGGCTAATGAGTGTCTCGTCTGGCTATCTGCTTGACTGAATTAGTTAGCTAATGAAGGATCTGTGATCTGAACTCAGGATTTGTGACTGCTGCTCATTGTACTCTTACCGTTCCTTTCATCAAATTAAAATCTCTGCACATCCTTGGCGTTTGGGGATAATAAGTTAAAAGTATATTTGAGCTGTCATTTAAAAACTTGTCATCTATAAGGAAATTAAGGGAAAGGTAAAAAGAGAGAACAATCTGGATTGCATTTCCCTGACTCATAAGGAATTTTACTAAGAAAACAGACTTTAATGTAAACAACCTCTGTATTTTTCATGTTGTCTTTTAAAATAATGATTCTATAAATAACTTTTCTTAAAATGTACAAGTTGGATTTCTAAAGTCCCTGCCATCATAGACTTCATCCATGTTCAGCCAAATATAAAACCATACAAATCTTTGATATTTTTTTACTTACAATAGCTTTTCAAAAGGTAGATGTTGAGGAAACACACTTTCATTCTCTGCTTAGGGCTCAAACATTAGTTTGACTTTAATAGGCTGGGATGATTTCAGCTTATAAATCTTCAACTGGAGGATAAAGTTCAAGTAGATAAAATCAAACAGATGTTGGTGGGAGGATTTCTTCATGACCCATAAAAGTGCTATCATCAAAGCCGAGAATCATTTGTTTTGAATTATTACACTGTTATCAAAAGGACTGTAGCAGTCTGTTTGTTGAGGAATTGGATCTGTTTATCTGAAAACAGAACAAAGATGCTATGCTAAGGCGTTCCTGGGAAAGTGTGATTCAGATGATGGCCGACGCGGTGGGGCAGCTCTGAGACGCTGTGATTGACATTCGTCAGCAAACACGGTAGTCAGGGCATGTCATTCCAGAAGTGGAATGAAGAGGCTTGTGTTAACCAGAACTTGGCCAAAGGCTGGGTGGGGGTCAGTGGGAGGAAAACCCTCCAAATAAAACAAGTAAGCTCATTTTTAAGTGAAAAATGAGCTGTTGGTGGGGAAAATAATTATTTTGCTAAGGCTAGTAAATGGTACTGAAATGCTCACCTAAGAGCATCACATACCCTAGAAAAAGATGCAGCACGTAGACCATCTGCACGCTATCTATGGAGGGAAAGTTCCCACCCTTGTACACAGGAAGGCCCATGCCTTATAAGTGACTCTCCAAAGTGTTTCTAATCATTCTATTAATTTGGTTGATAAGCCCAGGCATGTTTCAGTGTGAGAGGGGCAATGCAGAAATACAAAATATTAAAATAAAACATGAAGAAATCACTCTCTTAAACCTGTGAGTAAACATGTTGATGCATGTTGAAAACTGTGCATGTTGGAGTTCCTTTTACAACTAATGCATTAAGAACACCTCCCTTGACTTATCGAAGTTGTCATATATGTACTGAATTATAGTAGTAGAAGAACCGAACTGATAAGGGAGTTTCTTCTTGACTAATACTAACCTTGTGGACTTTGCAGACCCTTTACAGTCTGGCTTTCCTTTAAGGAACATACTTTCTTTACCCCAGCACTTACTGGTTCTTTTGTTTTCATTGCTATTATCAATTTCAAGTGACTCGTCTTCCCCTCTCACATCTGGCCGTCTATGGTTCTCTGACTTATAATTTCTTCTTCTTCTTCTTCTTCTTTTGCTTCAAGAGCTCTTTTGAGACTTTGATAAAAGCTATATTTCCTCAGAAAACACAATTATACTTAAAATTTTGTGTGCGACCATAGGGCACTCAAAGATGTGCTGAAGTCATTTTTGGTCCCCTCCCCAACCCTCAGGATGAGAGCCTCTGACAAATTCTTTAAGACCCAACAAAAGCCCTATAACTCCATGAAACTAAATGAGTGTAAGGCATTGTATAGACTATTTCATATAACTCTAAATGAAGAGGGCCTCTGGATTTAAGAGGCTGGATTTTAGGCCTCTTCTCTGCTAGCTCTATAATTCTAGGACCTAACTTTTCTGTAATGCCTTCCACCGTAAGTTGAGGGACTGAGCTTCCACTTGCTCTAAAAAGTTTGATTGTAAGCTCTTTGTGGGGAAAAGCCATATCTTACCAGTTCTTTCTATTTTGTAGATTAGCTAACATAATGCTCACTTCCAGAAATTAACCAGCAAACACTTAATTACATAGTTATAAGAAAATAAAGCAAGCAGCCTATTATTTGCTTTTTTCTCTGATCTGAAATTTCTTTGTGCCTAATACAGAAGCAAAATTTTTAACTTAAGCGAAAAATCCTGTGACATCACCTTTGCTCTATTTTCTTACACTTTATCCCTTTTCTCCAAAAGTTAAAGCAATATTGTATTAATAAAGAATCTTGGTTTTCATTCCTAGAAAGTATTTTTTCTTTCTTTGAGGGAGAGGGGCACATATAGAAGTTGTTTGAGTGGATGTACAATCATACTACATAAAATATCATTTTAGATTTGCCTCTGCATAAATCTTTTCAAACCCATTTAATTGCAAACATGCAATGTTTTCCCTATGTAATTTTTTCAAAGGACTAAGAAAAGCAAATACTATGAACAAGCAAATACTAAGAAAAGCAAATACTATGTGGGACCACTGCTTCGATGGAAATGCAATCATAGCCCTGCAGTGTCCTCAAGAGAATACTTGGTACGTCTGGCACACCCAAAGAGTATGCCTTTAAACAGACAGATGTCCTTTGATACCTGTTTGGGCTGGTGGTAGGGATGTGGTGGCTGTGGTGACATCTCGAGCAAGCTATTCTAAGATTGTGTGGACTCTCACAGTGAAAGTCCCCTGGGCTATGCCTAACATTGCCCATATCATTAGGGAATGTCCAAACGTTTTCCTCTTTTCTTCTTCACCCAAGCACATCTCTCAAGGAAGAGGATCTCTAATATGAATTAAAGACTCAAGGGATGACCTTAATGCAGAGAGTTTTTGTAGAAAAATAATGACATTTAAATACGGTTGATTAATTTGGGACAAAGGCTTATCTCTCTTCTGTTTTTGTTCTCTCTCTTATGGCCAGTGTTTGGGGCTTCACTTCTCCATGGGTGTGTTGGAATGGCCCTGGATTTGTCCCTCTTCCACGCACATTTCCTCATCTTTATCTCCTCTAACACGTGCGTGTGCACGTGCACGCACATGCGCGCATACACACACCTCTGCTTAGGTGGAGCTCAAATGAAGAACATGTAGTGATAAACTTAGCTTCTTGATTGTGTTGGGTTTATCATTCTTGTTTATTTTCTAGTTACCTTGCTACGGGACCAAGATCAGGGTATAATCTTAGAGGAAAAGAAGCAAAGGGGCAGACTGTGGAAGCCCCAAGCTTAACGGATTAGTGATTCTCCAGGCACACTTTTGAAGGAACTAAGTTCACCAGCATTAAAATTAGAAGAAAATGTGAGCAAAATTCAAATATATATTTTTTAAAAAGATAGAAAGACAGAAGGAAGGCAGGCCGGCAGCAGGAAGAAAGGAAAAAAAGGAAGGAAGGAAAAGAGGACGGAAGGAGGGAGAGAGGAAGGAAAATTTTTCATGTTTTTGATGTTTTCTGTACAGATATCTTTGAAAACCTAACATGATAGTTGCTAATAAATTTGTGAATGACTATTCAAATCTCTTATCCCTTTTGAAGATCATTAATGTTTAACTAAAATAAAATTAAATAAAACAAAAACTTTAAGAGCTCTGGTTATATTCAGAGCAAAGCTTTCTTTGTTTGGACCACAAAGTGGATTTTTGTTGTAATTTTTTTTTTAATCACTAACATTTAAAACTTGGAAAATTCCAGTTAAATTTTTTAATTTCAGAATTCTCTTAAAAATGGAAAGTTCTAGCAAATATGTGTCCAAGCTTTCTCAGTACAATTATACAGAGCTCCTTAGCAGCTGAACTTGTAAAGTGGGAGTGCATTCTCTGCTTTGCACCAATCCTTACCATTCCTTACTGTTTATAGCCGAGTACTGTATCATTTTGGATACTTGCCCTGTCACTGTATGCATTTGAATTCACAAACAATATTTTTAAATGTTTCCAGGTAAAGTCATGTAATTCATTTTCTTCAATCAGAAAAGTTTAATAATAAAGTTACGTAATGAAAGTCATTACATAAACTTCACTTTTACAAAAGCCTTCACTTTTATGAAGACATTGTCATCAAATAGCCATTTCTTTTCCAGGCAAAATAAGAGTCTTTCTCTTCAATAATTGTTTTCTAGGGTTTTAATTATTTTCATTGTTTTTCAGTGAAATTTCAGTGAATTTCAAAAACCTACAGAAAGCCAGATCTATAAGGTTTTAAAACCACATAAGTTTGACTTTTCTTAGTTTATGTGAAGATAATGGTTGTTAGAAAAGTACTGATTAGAAGCTCCTTAGTGTCCCACTGCTTCAACACATCTCTGAGCAGTGTTAAGATGTTTTGGCATTTTTTTATTTAACTAAAATTTATAGTTGCTTTTAGTTTTTTGAATCTATTTACATTCATTTATTTATCCATTTATTCCCCCACTCTGTCATCTATCTATCCATCTATCTTTCTATTATCTATCTATCTATCTATCTATCTATCTATCTATCTATCTATCTATCTATCTATCTATCTATCTATCTATCAACTATCATCTATCTATCTATCATCTCTCTATCTCTCTATCTATCTCTCTATCTATCTATCTATCTATCATCTATCTATCTATCTATCTATCTATCTATCTATCTATCATCTATCTACCTATCTAATCATCATCTATCATCTTCCTACTTACCTACCTGTATATAGCCACAGCTAACTATTGAGATTATTAATTTTAATAGATGGGAAGGCAAGGTCATTCATTTTTTTCTTCTTTTAGCTATTAGGCTCATTCTTTCACTTATCCATTTAACGAATATATATTTATGGAGACAATTTTATGTCAGACTCTATGCTAAGTACTAAAGAAAAAAACTAAACAGCCTTCATAATTTCAGATTTCAAGATTTATGATTTTATAGAAAAGTAAGTGTTATAGCTAAGTAGTTTGTCTAAAGTTGTATAATTAATTAAGATAGAACGAGGATTTGAGCATTCATCTATTGGATCTGGAAGTCCCTGTTTTTTCCATTGTGCTGCATCCTTTTCTAAGCATCAGACAATCACAGGTAATCAGTTATAAATAAGCATGACTTATAATATGTAATTAGAACATTATTTTTGACTTTTCTTCCTGTCTCAATTTTTGAATGTGAACTCTGGCAGATTCAGTGACTTTTTTGGTCATTCTTAAGTAAAAGAAAGTACAATGGTCATTTTAATTCATAAACAAACTCTAATTCAGAAATCAGAATACCAGATGTAATATATGAATCCACATCTCTTTTCCCCTCCCTCCCCTCTCTCTGTGTCTGTGTCTGTTTGCTCCTCTCTTTCTCCAGTCCTCAGCACATAGCTATTTGCATTCTGCAGTCTTGCCTGTGGGTGCTTCTGTATGTTTCTCGAAGTCTCCTTTTCTGAGATCTTTGAAATGTGAGTGTATGCACTCCCCCAGCAAGTATCTCTGTTTCTGCAGAAGCATGCTAATAAGTAGAAAATAAAAAACACCACAGCAAGTTGAAAGAAAGAGAATATGGAAGAAAGGGTAAAAACTTTTTATATCTCCAATGGAGCTCTTTTCCTGCTTTTTGAACAAGGGCTCTGCATTTTTATTTTTTGCTGGTTCCTGCAAAGGAAGTAGTTTGCCTTACATTGAGACTAGACAGAGTGGCTAGGGTAGAAACTGTGAGACCATTAGCAGGCACAGTATTAAGTCAGGTCCAAGATGGTGGTGCATTGGACCAAAGTGGAAGCAGCAGAATTGATGACAATATGATAGGCTTATTACACACACACACACACACACACACACACGCACACACACAAACACACGCACGCACACACACTAAGTCCTAACTTAATATTGTCTATAGGTTCTGCGACTATAAGCTAAACATAATATAACAAAACCAATTTGCCATAGGCTAATCGATAGAAACAATATATTCTTACAGCATCTCATCAAGGTTATAACGAATTGACGTTGAACAAAATGATGCTATTCAAGGACCCGCTCTGTATGTGTGTATATATAAAGCTTTGGATAAATTGGATAGAACAGACATCGCCAATTTAAATGTACAAATGATACCTAAAACACTTTTCTGTTAAATTGCTATAGAAATTATACTTACTAGGTGCTCCTTATTCATCGAATCATGCTTTTTTATGGTTGGTAGTGGCATTTCTTTATAATGGGTGATAAATTCATTTAAAATATGTAAATAGATTGGACACATGTGAATAACTCTCCCAAGTGCAGTACAAAAGCTCCTGAGCCAAATCTTATGTTAAGTTTGTTGTTGTTGTTGTTGTTAATTTAGTTCCATTATAAAGAAGACCTAAAGTATTTACAGATTTTAGAGAAGCTCATTATTTGACTGGAAAGGAACCAAATTGCCACCATCTTATGTTCACTGCTGTGATTCTAAACATCATTAAGTCTTTTAAAAAGCTAGAAAGAAACACATTGGGTTTCCTTTTCTTATTCCTGATAAGTCACGATCCATCTCAGACCAGTTTGGGGCACCGCTCTGCTCCTCACCTGGACGCTCCCATGGGATTCTTTCCCTGGGGCAGCAAGTCAGTGATTACCGTCAGGAGATGACTGCTGTTGAAGAAGAGGGAACGTGCTGAAGAGGTAGCCAAAGGAAGCAGAGGTTAAGCAGAGACTGCCCCCAAGTAAAGTAACTGTGTACCTGCATTTTGGCTGGATCAAGAATTACAGCTGTGGTAATTAGCAGTTCATTTTTGTATTAGGACATGCCAGGCCCATGACTTTTTTTTCCTTTCTTTTTCTTTTTTTTTTTTCTCTGAGACTTAGGATAGCCTAAGGAGAAAGCTGGAGTGGGGGATGGGGGGAACGATGTGAGAATTAGATTAAAGCTGCCTTGCACTGCTGAATGCTGAGCCTACATGAGCTGCTGGATCAAGGGCCAGCCCTGGAAAAGCTTTACTACAGTTGCTAAAAGTAAGCACAGCATAATAATTTTGTCCTTCTCCAATGCTATCTGCTTTTAGTAAGGGTCACTGGTGGTGGTGGGCCCTCCCTGAAAAATCAAGGATAAAGAATAAATAACTGGAAGCCTTACTGGCTCAAACAAATTATTTTCTAGTTGATAGACAGAGTGCTAAGTGAGAGGCAGTGAGCTTGTACCTGAGTCTTGATTGGTGATGGGTGCCTGCCTTTCTCTGTGTCTTAAAGGCTTCCAACTAAGAAACACATTGTCAAGTTTGGTAACGTTCCTTGAGCACACAGAAAGGCACATAGGAAAGACATTCAAGCACCAAAGGGAAGAATAAACAGGCAGTTGTCCAAATTTTGTGCGTTCTTAGTGTGACTTAAAAGATATATCTTGGATGACTTTGTTACTTTATATACAGAAGAAGTATTTTATATAACTTGGTTATTGAATCATGAGTTTCTTCTCATTAGTGGTATAAGATTTGATATGTCTTTTGTTCACCACCCATTTTTAAAATTTGGCAAATTCTAGACAGTCAACCTCAAAAAAACTTTTTTCTTTTTTTACTGGAATTTCTTTTACTACACTTGTCATGCAGATGTTTGAACCGTTTTATTGAAATGCTGCACATTCTACTGGCGGCTTCATGTTTTCAGAGCAACTATTATCCTTAAACATATGAAATTCAAGGAAAGAACAGCCCTTCAGCTGAATTTCCATTTGCTGGATGGCAACTCATATAAACAAAATGTCTGCTCCTTGGGCTGTTGGCAGCCACAGCCAACCTGTCAAGGAAGTACTTATGACTATTTCTTGTTTTCTAGTGGGAGTGCTGAAAAGTTAAAACCTCTTTGGGAATTTCACTTTTCTTCATGAAGCTGTAAGGGAAGCCATTTTATGTACTTTTAATTATAAGCTATTTGCAATGTTGAAAGTTCTTTCCCAATACATAAAATTAGAGGAGACTTCGAAAAATATCTCTAGTCGCTCTAAACAATGGTAAGTAATTATACTGGAATTTTATTTAGCTAAAAAAGGCAAGTAAAAACTTTAAATGTTGTAATAATGACATCAATGACACTAATAACAATATTACTTA